>NW_024429232.1:4095000-4597500 GCF_017639785.1 Mesocricetus auratus | reverse complement strand
ATCACTTGCCAGACATACTTAAGAGTTTCACATCCTCCTCATGTTCATCTTCCGACTCAGTGTCTTCCTCTACAGCAACGCTGTCCAACCAACGTGTACAGGCCCTGAGCCACACAGGCGGTGTCATTCCAAAGCCCCCAAGGGAAACTATTGGCTGTACAGACTCTTTCAAAGTTGCCAGTGTTACTTTAATTGGACTGTCTTCATGGTTCATTGCTTCTGCCTCTACGATGTGTGATTCATCTTTTGTCCCTGCCCTTAAACTAACCGCTCTTCCTGACAACTGGTGTTCATTCTCGTCACTACCCACCTTAAAGTGATGATCTTTGTCAGATTTCAGCTCACAACCGAAAAGGTAGTTCTGTGGCCTACGAGGGCCCACGTCCATGTCCATCGAGTCTTCCATGGGGTGGGGGCGCGCACTTCAGCGTGAGAGAAGTCGGACAGAGGAAACCGCCTGCTGCTCCTCAGAACAGACACACAGGATGGAATCACGCCAGGGCAGCGAAATAATTTTTTAAAGAGATAAAAATTGGGTAGAAGGCTCAGTTGGTGCGGTGACTGCCGTGCTAGAATGAGGCCTGCGCTTGGTCCTCAGCACACATAGTAAAAAGCCACCGTGCCTATAATCCCAGCTGGGGAGGAGGAGCCAGGAGGACCCTGAGCCTTGCCAGCCAGCCAGCCAGGTTCAGTGGGAAACACTGTCTGGAAGGTGACTGAAGGAGATCCTCACAAGGCCTCCACACGCACACCCGTGCACAAAGGTGTGCACACATACATGAATACTCACACAATTAGCCCACGCATTTGGTGGGAAAACCTGTCCTGAGCCCCAGGGAGGAGGCATGACATAGATGTCCTGAGCCCCCCACAGTCACCTACGCTCTTCACTGGGACTAGCTTGAGTCCTGAGTTAACCGCTATCCACTGCAGGGAGGAACTTCTCTGAGAGACACAGGGTATCAAATTGCCCTCTGGATTAATCCTTATCTTTATCAGCTTATGCTACAGTGGTTCATACACACATGCTACAGCCAGCCGGCCACATCTGGGGTTCCCCAGCTGTGGATCAACCAACCACAAAATACAATATTGGATTGGCAGGGAGATGCATTCCCATAATCCCAGCCCTCAGGAGGCTGAGCCCAGAGGATGAAGCGGTTAAAGCCGGCCAGGCTCCACAACACCATGCTGTCTCAAACCACCATTTTTCCATGTGGCTCGGGAAAGTACTGCATTGCTATTGGACACATACAGATGTTTCCTGTTACCATCAATTACTACCTATTTGCATATCGTTTATATTGTATTAAGCGCTGTAATTCACAGGAGGGTTGGGCAGGATCATACAGAGGCCCGTGCAGGGCTTTCTGCAAATACCATGCCATGTTACTGGACAGACTTCTGTATCCTCAGGGCTTGATGTCTGAAAGGACCCTGGAGTCCTTCCCCACGAGTATCATAATTTCAACATCCACCACCAAGGGGTGGGTCCAGGGAGCATTCTGACCCTGCAATTCTCCAATGCCAGGAAACAGTGATCTTTTCCTGGCCTCTGTTTCTGAAGACATTTTGTGTTAAACATGTCTGAGATTGCACTCTGCCAAATGCGGTACAGTTTCCATCTCTGCCCTCCAGGCCCTGCCTAGCAGCAACTTTTAGGACCCTGAGAGCCTGGGCAGAGTAGCACAGGGAGGCAGTGGTTGTGAGTGCAGTCAGGGACACTGAACTTGATCCTAAGAGCATGGCACCTCAGGTCTGGTAGCTTCTGCCGCCCTTCCCTGACTTGGGTTCCATGAAGACATCAGAGTGTCTGGAGTACAGTAGGGGCTGACACACATGCTGGGTCCTCGTGAGTGCTTTGTGGATATGTGCGTGCTTTGTACTCGACTCTTAGGAGATGTGAGACGCTCTTCCTGGAAAACATTTACTTATCTGTTTTATGCCGTTTATGCATGCACAACACGGTGAGCAGGCCACCGCCCTCCCGTCGAGGTCAGAGGGCAGCTTTCGGGAGTTGGCCCTTATCTTCCACCATGTGGGTCCCAGGGATTGAACTCAGATACTGTCAGGCCTGGCAGCAAGTGCCACTACCCTGAGCCCCCTCTGTGGCCACGAGAGGGCTATCCGTCCACTTCTGCCTACCTCGCATCAAAAGCTAGTGTCGCCCCACATTCTTTCCTCTCTTCGATTAGCCTCCAGACCAGTGAGGCGGGGGAAATGATTCCAGATGGCGTGAAGCAGGCCCGGGGCTGGACTGGCTGTCTGTCCTCTGTGTGTAAAGCATGTGGGACGGGGCCCCATGTTCAGAGCTCTAGGGAAGCAGGCAGGGGCAGGCACTGGGACAAAATGCCAGAGGGTGTTGGGAGCCAGTCTCAGATTGCCACCTAGGACATACAGGACTTCTGGCCACAGGACCAAGCTGATTAGAACAGTTATACAGCCAGTTCCTAGAAACCTTGTAGTTGCCCTTAACAAGAAACAAACCTCCCCTCTCATGCTCAACCCCAGAGGCTAAACAGAACCTTTAGGCTAGCCACAAGGCACGGTTACCAAGGCAACCTTTCTTTCACCTTTTGCACCCTGCCAGACATCCTCCTCCTGTGGTCATCTAACATCCTGCCCTCCTCGAAGCTGCATGCCAACTACCCCCAAACCCTACCCCCTCCAAACCTGCTTCACCAACTACATAGCTAGCCCAGCAAAAACTAAAATTGCCACTTGATCGGAATCCTGTCTTGTGGTCTTTTCTCTCTCGCCTCCTGCCCCTCTAGTTTCATTCCTCACAGGTCTCCTCTGCTCCACCTTAGGTCCTGGGCTGGACCAGGACAACTGGCGCCCAAACAGGGACCTGACGGCCAGTGAGGAACCATTCGGTGCTCTCTGTAAGGGTCAGGCCTGACCACGCATTTGGAAAGCCCTGCAGCATCACCGAGAGGGGAATCCAGAAGATCTCCACGCTCACCATACCCAGCGACTGGAACTTCGGGATTGAGAGCACCACCTCGGGAAGGAGGTGAGTCATTGGGCAGACATTTAATAAAGAGGATCCTTTCCTTCCTGGGAATAAAAAATCCCTCAAGGTGTGAGGAATTAGGGTTAAAAAGAAACAGCTCAGAAAAATTTTTGTTTTCATAGGAGACACTTGTCCTTGGTTCTCCCAAGAGGAAACAATTAATAGTCAGAGATGGAGAAGAGTTAGAAATACCCTCCAAGATTACTATCAGACCTTCGGCCCCCAACAAGATCCCTGTTGAGGCTTTTAACTATCGGAACCTCATCAATGATATCCTCCGTGTCCATGACCACTCCCCAACCCTCCAAGATTTAGTCAAAGAGGGAGAAAAGACCCTTAAAAGATACTCTCGCCAAAACACCCCACAGCCCACCCCCCAGATCTCTCATTTCTCCGGTCCTAGTCCTTCCCATCACTCTTTAGAGTCGAGTAATAAGTTATTTCCCCCTAATGAGGACGATTGCAAGCCTGTCTCATCTCCCTGTCCCGAGGTAAAAATTAAAACATCTGCACCTCCCCCTGAAACACCAAAAATATCCTCCATTTATCCCGTCCTTAACAGCCCGGATGACGAGCCTCTTGACTCCGGCGATGCTGCCACCCTTGAGGAAGAGGCTGCCAGATATTACAACCCTGACTGGCCTCTGCTCAATTCCTACCTCAAAGAACTCCCCTCTGCATCACCCCCCATCCCTCCACTCTGGCTGACACCATCCTACAAGGACCACTTATGAATCTCTACTCCCAGACATCCTTTGACTTGGCACACCTTAAAACCCTCATCACTAACCGCCAGCAACAAATCCAACTCCTGACCAACTGCAGGAACTGGACTCTGGTTATCCTCTTTAGCTAGCCCCTTTCCCTGCATTGTCAAAAAAGAAAAAAACAAAGGCCTCAGGGTCACTCCTGGCCTTCCCACTCACCCTTCAAAGTGGCAATCAAGTCCCCTCTGCCCCAGAAGCAGAGGGCAATTCTGAGGAGGAAGACAAGGCCCCTGTCTCGGCCCCCGTCAGGAGCTCCGCCTGGAGACCCTACTCCCACTCACCCCCCATGAAATATACACCCCTAGATCGCAAAGTCATTGAAAAATTAAAAACTGCTGTCTCCAACTATGGCCCAACTGCCCCTTTTACTTTGGCCCTCTTGGAGAATATCACTGAAGCCTGGCTCACCCCTAACGAATGGCATCATTTGGCTCTGGTCACCCTTTCCGGGGGTGATTTTGTCCTTTGGAAGTCAGAATTTGCTGAACTAGCTTGTGACATGGCAACAAAAAGCCAGTCCCATGCAGAGTGCAGGGCTTGGACCACAGACACAGGGGATGCCCATTGGAGTCCCTCCTCTATATGGGACTACATTACCCTAAAGGGCGACTACAGCCATACTCAAAGACACCCCGCTTACCAAGGCTTCGATGTAGCCCCCGACTGCCTCCCTAACTCCCCCACAAAACACCCCCTCTAGACACCCACCTTAAAGACAGGGCCCTCTCCAAGACCTCCGATTGGCTCGAGGGACTTACCTGGGGACTCCACCTATACAAGGTAAGCTCCAACAACCGCGGTGTCCTCTTCACTATTAAGCTACTTAAATAACCCCCAAATATAGATACCCCCAGAGCCACTGGGCCCAATCCTATACTTCATGAATCTGGCCTCACTGCTCATAACCCCAAACAACCTTCCCCCAAGACCCCCTTCCCACGCCCCTACCTACACCCCCTTCCCCCTCTGACCCCACCGTTTCCCTATCTTACATTCTACCACATGGAAACCTCCATCACCGCCGGGGTCCATGTTTCAGCCGTCACGAGACATCATCACTCGGCTGATTGTAGATACCGTCCATACTCTCAGCCAAACAAACCCATCCCTCACTACTGATTGTCAGCTCTGCTATCATTCCTCCCCACCATTCTAAGAAGGAACTGCAGTTCTAGATACCTTTTATACAACCAACAACAACTCCCAATATTGCCGGTGGGAGATACATGGTCAAGCAGAGATCACCCGGCAACAAGTTCTGGGATCTGGCCTCTGCATTACTCCTGCTTCCAACCCTACCCCACCTCCACACTATGCTTCCCTTTGCAACAAAACCCTACCCCTAGGAACCCCCAACGCCTTCGTCCTGGCCCCCAACTCCACCTGGTGGGCTTGTGCTGATGGCCTTACCGCCTGCTTAGCTACTACCAACCCTCAGGCCTCTGGTTTTTGCATACTCGTGCAGATGGTCTCATGCCTCTCATACTTCTCCTTCATAGAATTCTTCCACTTTTGGGAATCGGGAAGCCCTGCCTCCCCTAACAGATGCCACAGAGAACCCAGCACCGCAGTCTTCTAGGCCTGGGTGCTGTTGGAGCGGGAACAGGGATTTCTTCCTTGGTGCTAGGTAAAAACCAATACACAGACTATTATATATAATGTCAAACAACTCCAGGTTCAATTCCAATTCCCAGAAGAATCCCTTAACTCTCTAGCAGAGGTGGCCCTACAAAACAGATGTGGCTTAGACTTGTTATTTTTACAACAAGGCGGCCTCTGTGCTGCCTTAAGAGGGGAATGTTGCTTTTACGTTAATAGGTCAGGAGTTATTAAAGATGACATGACTAAAGTCAGAATGGGTTTTAAAAAACGCCAAGAGGAAAGGACTAAACAAGAGTCATGGTATCAAAATTGGTTCTCTACCTCCCCATGGCTCACCACCCTTCTGCCCTCCATACTAGGACCATTTCGAAGGTTATTACTGCTTGTCTCTTTTGGGCCTTAGGCTTTCTCCAAGCTTGTGGCCTTAATTAAACAACAGGTCGACTCGGCCACTCGACCGGTTCTGGTCCAATATCACCGTCTAGAGACTGATGACATTAGCCTGGAAAACTTCCAGGCTATTCAAGAAGGTTCCTCCCCTCTGGAACACTTACCACGCACCTGTACATAAATTGTTCTTGGGCATTGGGGTACACACCTAACTACAGAGGACTCCCCCAACTCCTGAGAGCCTCGAGAGTATGTCTGCATGAATAGGGGTTCGACACCCAAAATTCCCCTTCCCACAAAAGGTGTCTTGGGTTGCCATCAGTGGATATCTCGTCCCCAAGCCGAGGATGATGTCCAGTCGTGAAAGTCTCCCACAAAAAAAAAATATGAGGTCAGACCTCTACTCCCCCAGCCCAATCTGATCTTTCTAAAGGAAAGAAAAAAGGAGGAAGGTGTTGGGAGCCAGTCTCAGACTGCCGCTTAGGACTTACAGAGCTTCTGGCCACAGGACCAAGCTAATTAAACAGTTATACAGCCAGTTCCTAGAAGCCTTATAGTTGCCCTTAACAAGAAGCAAACCAGGTGGGCATTGGTGGTACATGCCTTTAATCCCAGCACTCGGGAGGCAGAGGCAGGAGGATCTCTGTGAGTTCGAGGCCAACCTGGTCTACAGAGCGAGTTCCAGGACTGCCTCCAAAACAATACAGAGAAACCCTGTCTCGGAAAAAAAAAAAAAGGAAAGAAAGAAAGGAAGGAAGGAAGGAAGAAAGAAAGGAAGAAAGAAAGAAAGAAAGAAAAGAAACAAACCTCCCCTCTCATGCTCAACCCCAGAGGCTAAACACACCCTATAGGCTAGCTACAAGGCACAGTTACCAAGGCAACCTTCCTTGCACCTTTTGCACCCTGCCAGACATCCTCCTCCTGTGGTCATCTAACATCCTGCCCTCCTCGAAGCTGCATGCCAACTACCCCCAAACCCTACCCCCTCCAAACCTGCTTCACCAACTACATAGCTAGCCCAGCAGAAAATAACATTGCCATTTGATCCGAATCCTGTCTTGTGGTCTTTTCTCTCGAGCCTCCCGCCCCTCTATTTTCATTCCTCACAGGTCTCTGCTCCAAGTTAGGCCCCTGCTGGACCGGGACAAGAGGGGACCGGGCTCATGGTTTCAGAGATTGCAGTTTGTGGTCAGTAGGCCCCATGGGTCTGTGGTGAGGAATCCTAGCCAGTGGTGCGTGGGGAAGAGGTGGTGGGGGACGGGGACAGAACTGCTCACCCTCAGGACAGCCCAGCCGGGGAGGAGGAAAGGAAGTAGGGGGAGGGGCAGGCAGGGCAGGGTACATAGGAATACAAGGGAAGACAACTGGGCTCCAATCCCTTTCCTTGCACCGACTCCATGACCTCCCTTCCTGGCACTAGCTCTCCCTTCTTAAAGGCCCATCACCTTACAGGCTGGAGATACGGTTCAGCTATTGAGATCTTCTGAAGGCCCCAAGCTCAATTCCAGGCAACTGCGTCAGGTGATCCGAAACTGTCTGTAAGCCCGGCTCCAGAGGATCCAACTCCTCTGGGCTCTTTGGCCACTTGCACTGGGATGCACACACATAACTAAAAATAATAAAAAATAAATTTTAAAAAAGGTCACCACCAAACCATCAGCATATGGCCTCTTAGGGGGCAGTTCAGAGCCAAACCATGATGGGGTGGTGGACCGAGGCAGTGGAAGCAGGTGTGGGCTGGGCGTCCAAATGAGCTGGAAGGAAAGCTAGGAGAGAGCCACCACAGAGCAAACCCAGGGAGTGGGCTCACTTGGCCCTGTGCCTGGTGTGAGTTAGGCTGCCTCCTTCTGTGGTCTGTCACCCTGTCAGTAAGAATGAGCAGCCAGCTCTTCCTGTCACTGAGTGGGCTGGCGGCTGGGTCCCCTGGGCCAAATCCTATTCCCTTTGCTCCATGGCCTCTGAGAGCTGAGCCCCCCATAGTGTATTTCTGGCTTCTCACCACAGCAGGGACTTTGTCCAGGGAGAGCATGATCTAAAGGACAGGGAAGACAGGACAGGGACTCCCCCAGCCCTGTGGTGGCAATGACCTCCACAAAGGGGTGGAGGAGAGGACTCCATGGAGCGGGAGAAGCTGCTCCCTCCCCCACCAACCGCCAGACAGGGAAACCCGCCAGTGATGGAGGGAGGGGAGTCCCCAGTGCAGCCTCAGCTCCAGATGGTTTTTCCATGAGTGCTTTCCAGAGTCCAGAACCGGAACCACAGCAATCCAGAGACTGGCCTGGCCTCCCTCCCCAGGGCAGGGCTTCCCTTGGCTGCCCTGATGTGAGCCGTGAGGTCTGCAGAAAATCCTTTCTGCTCCAAGCTTGCATTTTCCCTTCCGTGATGAACAATGACATCCCCCTCCCCCAGGGCTGAGCTGACCATGTGGCCTGCAATGGCACCGTATTTGGGAACGTTTTCTGAGGATAAAAAAAAATCAACTAGAATCTGGAGATGAGATCATCCTGAAGCTTGTCAGAGCCAAGAAGCCAGCAGCCATGTCCTTGATAGAAGCAGGGGAAGATGGAGGCTCTTAGGGGCAAGCAGGACTGGAGGGAGAGAAGGAAGCCATACTTCAGTCCCAGACGCTGTCTCTCTTAGCTTACCTCCCTGCAAACAGAGCCGCCCCCAGCCCCTGCTCTGTCCCTAGGTGTGTGTGATGACAAAGAGCTGTGGCCCCGTGACTCAGGAGATGCTTAGGGAACTACAGGGTTTGCAGAATTTGCCAGACCTCATCACCGACTGTTTCCTCCCATCCTCTGGCATTAAAAAAGATCTGAATTCACGAGAGGGGGTGGGGGGAGAGGAGGGGAAATGGGGAGAGGGGTGAAGACTCTCTCCCAGCCTCTGCTGCTGGGCGAAGATGGGGAGGGCTGTACAAAGGCAATGCCATACACGGGTTAAAACTTTCGCCTCATCATCCAGTGTAACGTGCCTCAGAGGCAAGGAGGGGACCTGTGTTAGTGTGACCTGGTCCTCTTGAGAAGAGTGTGCCCCTGAAGGAGGCACTGCAAGGAGAAGGGGGAGCTCTCCAGGCTGGGGCCCCAGGATGCTACCCACAGCCCAAAATGAGTTCCCACACAGCACTCCATGCCCAAGACTCCCCTGAGGCTGGAGCTGGCTGCCACACAACTCACACACTCACTGTGCCTTTGGCTTCTGGGCCACTGGGACTAATTTTAACTGACCCTCTGATGCATGCCAGAGCCCTGGACCCGCCCCTGACTCCAGCCATTCCTCGGGCTGCTGGGGCTTCCGCAAACGTTCCACATTTAAAATCCTCCCCAATGAGCCCTCACTCAGCCCTCGTTTAAAACCTCATTCCTGACCAACCCACTTCCCAAACTTTCCCGCCCAGCCACACTGGTCATCTTGGGGTTTCCAGATGGTTCCATGTTGTTTCTGCTTTCCCAAGTTTGTGCTAATCACCCCCTCAGCCCCTCCTGATGGGAGCTGCTACTCCTCCATCTGCCCCTCCCACCCCTGACCACCTTCCAGCGTTTGCCAAGCACAACCATTAGTAGAAGCAGATGTTTTCTGGTTCCAGGCAATGACCATGGAAGCAATGTGGCCACCCACTTCTGGCCTCATCCCCCTAGCCCAGGGAGGGATGTCTTTGTCCTCCCTGCAAGTGTGCAGGACTGGAGGGCTAAAGCACTTAGTGGCCCTCTCAGAGGGGTCTCAAAACCTCTCATTGATCCTGAGCACTTCCATTTTGGCTCCGCCCAGGAGACCAGGGGTGTTTGATGGCCCTGAGGCTCACATGGAGCAGGGCCTCCTCTAGAGCTGGGTGGTGATGCCCTTGAGGTCTGGGCCAGTGTGACTGGGGGCTGCTTGTTACACAGCCTGTTCTGCCTCCCGTTTCCACTCACAAGGCCTCAGGAGCACGGCCCCCCGCCCCCGCCCCACCAGGCTCTCCCCTTTGTCCCCACAGTGAAAATCATCTTGTCGCTGTCCTCTCCATAGAGCTGCCAAGGCCCCACGGTCCTGGGAAGTCTCTGCTTTCTCAAGATTCCTCCATGTTAGCCTCCTCGGGGCCTATGCTACTGAGTTTTGCTTTGCTTTTGCTAACTTGACACAAGCTGGAGTCATCTGGGACTAGGGAACCTCAGCTGTGAAGATGCCTCTGTCAGGCAGACTGGCCTGTAAGCGAGCCTACTACGAGGCATTTCCTTGACTGATAATTGATGTGGAGGGCAGAGCCCGCTGTGGGTGACACCACCTCTAGGCAGGTGGCCCTGGGTTCTACAAGAAAGCAGGCTAAGCCCGGCGGTGGTGGCGCACACTTTAGTCCCAGCACTCGGGAGGCAGAGGCAGGTGGCTCTCTGTAGGTTCAAGGCCAGCCTGCTCTACAAAGCGAGTTCCAGGACAGGCTCCAAAACTGCTGAGAAACCCTGTCTCTGAAAGACAAAACAAAACAACAACAAAGCAGGCTGAACCCGCCAGTGAGCAGTGTTCCTCCGTGGCCTCCGGGTTCTCTGCCTCAGTTCCTGCCTGGGTCTCCCTGAATCTGTAAGTCAAGCAAGCACACCTTTTCCTGGATAAACTGCTTCCGTGTTATAGTGAGAGAGGACACACCGAGACAGGACTTCCTTTCGCCCTGGCATTCTTTCTGTACACTGATAGACCCTATGGCTTACATCCAAACTTGTGCCTTAGCCGGGCGTTGGTGGTGCACGCCTTTAATCCCAGCACTCGGGAGGCAGAGGCAGGCGGATCTCTGTGAGTTCGAGGCTGGGCTGGACCGACAGCCTCCAAAACAATACAGAGAAACCCTGTCTCGTAAAAACAAAACAAAACAAACTTGTGCTCTATGGGGCAAACGGAGGCATCGGCTGGATAAACCCCAGGCTGTTCTGGGAAACCGCCAGGGTAGGGAGAGGAACAAACCCTCCCCCTCCGGCGGCCAAGTTCAGAGAAGCCCCAGCCCTGCGGATGGGAGAGTGTGAATGTCTCTCGGGACCCTGCATTGCAGAGGGGATTTGATTTAGGAGTGACCCAGGGATGCTGCGTCCCTTTACTTCCCCTAGGGAGCAGGCTCTGGGTTTTCCGGAGGGCAGGGGTCCTGGGTGGAGGAGGGGAGAACCCCGGAGAGGACCCCCGGGGAGGACGCCCAGTTCCACGTGGACGCTGCGGACCCTGGAGCCTCCGCCCAGGACACGCGGTCAGACCAGCGCCGCTGCAGTGGCTGCACAGACAGTCCGCGCTCTGGAAGGGTGGGGACTCCGCCCGAGGGCCCCGGGCCCGCAGGACTCCTAGGCACGCACGCCATCTGTCGGTGAGCCATTCGATTCGGCCGTTCAGGCGGCCCCCCAACCCCCTCCGCCACGTGGTTGCCCTCCACCGCCTTGGCCACATTCCCACCGCAAGCACTTCAGTGTCTTTTTTGCGCAAACCTACCCATGGTTTTAAAAAAAAGGAACAAAAAACCCAAACTAATAGGTCCTGGATTTAATTCAGCGGCCGAGAGCGCAAGCCTCTGCCCCTGTCACCAATTAAGAGAGTGTGTGGGAGGTGGGTGAGGCTGAGACAGATGGAAAGGGTGAAAGGGAAACGGGACTTTTTTTGGGGGGGTGGCAGTGTTCTGTGTCTTGATAGTTTGGGTGAGCCAAGGGTGTGTGTTTTGTTTTTGTTTCTTTGTTTTTTTTTTTTTTTTTTAATTTTCGAGACAGGGTTCTCTGTGTGGCTTTGTAGACCAGACTGACCTCGAAGGCTGTGCTTTAACAAAACCCGGCGCAGCCTCGGGTGTGCGAGTTGCTTTGGATGTGAGCGTTTCTGGGAAGAAAAAATAAATGCAAGCCCTTCTCCTCGTTCGGAAAGCATGGTGAAGCATTTCACAGGAGGCAACCAGAAGCCAGGAGTTATGCATCACTTGGGGACCAGGTCCCTTCATAAACTGGCTGCTGGCCCTTGCGTGAACATCCCACGGATGGGAAGCACACTGCCTTGAATCTGGGACCCCTTTCCACCCAAGGCAGTGAGTGTTCCACTGACCGCCTCTGACCTGCCAGTGTCACTGCGCCTTTAAGCGTCCGGTGCTGTGCGGCTCACTGTAACCAGTTCTCAGGTACTGCGGCTGGGTGTGACTCTTTAATTGCTTACCTCCCTTGGCAGCTTGCTTAGGATTTTCCGTAACCATGGAAGCTAGCTCGGCTGCAGGAAGGAGACGTTCAGATCAGATCCAGCTCAAATCTCCCGAGACCTGTGACCTAAGTGTGTGGTGTCTTTAGCAACAGAGGCCGATTCTCAACCCCCGAGAGGCAAACAAAGGCTACATGGATAACCTATATTGCTTGGAGAGTCACCAGGGCTGCCCTGAGCAGCCATTTGAAATACTTTTTATGTCCGTACTGGGGTTTTGTTAGTCTATGGGTGGGGAGCATTGCCAGCCCAAGAGGTCTCTTTAGGATATAAATATATGTATATATAATTATATAATTTTAGGTGAATATAAAATAATATGATTCCTTGGGGCTTTATCAAACAACCTTGGTATCATTCGCTCCTCACCCTCCCTCATCACCCGCTGAGCCCCTCCCCACTTCCCCATTTCCCACTTGGCATCACGGGTACCCTGCCCCTGCTATCCCTCCCCTTCCCCCCTCCCGTGGTTACTCCATGTGTGTACTTACATGTGAGGATTTGGAGCTGGGCACCGCAGATGAGAGAGAGCATGCAGCGTCTACTCTCTGGGTCTGGGTTATTTCACTCAATATGACCGACCGTCCATTTACCTGAAAAGTCCGCGGCTTTGCTTTTCTTTTACAGCTGAACAACACTGCACTGCGATTATTGACACATTTTTGCTATCCATTTATCTGTTGAAGGACTCGTTTTTCTTATTTTTTATTTTTCCATTTCCTGACCGTTGTGAATAAGGAGGCAATGAACATGACTGAGCAAGCGTCTGTGGCATGGGATGTCATCTTTGGGGCCTATGCCGGGAAGTTCTATAGCTGGCAGATTTAGTTTTATGTTTTTTGTTTTTTGTTTTTTTTTTGAGACAGGGTTTCTCTGTATTGTTTTGGAGCCTGTCCTGGAACTCGCTCTGTAGACCAGGCTGGCCTCGAACTCACAGAGATCCACATGCCTCTGCCTCCCAAGTGCTGGGATTAAAAGTGTGTGCTACCACCACCTGGATCTACAGTGGAAATCTTATCCTTACACCCACAGATGAGTGTAACTACCACCTCTCTTACAGCACATGAAGACCATCACATAAGACCGCAACTGGTCACAATACAGAGGACAACAGATTGTAGGAAGCCAGCCCCAGAAGATGCATCCACATCACAGCTCTTGCTGTGTCTCTCCCAGGGAACATCACAGAAGAGAGGGCAGAGAGACTGTAAGAGCCAGAGGGCCAGGAAGTCTGCTGTGAACAGTCTCTCCTAGAAATGACTGGATATAGAAGATCAAAGACAATGGCCATATCACTGGGAACGTCAAGGTGAATTTTTTGCAGGGTCCCATCCTACACAAGGAACTACAAGCAAATAATGACTGCTGGGAGATGGAGAATTAGCCTCTCCCAAGAGTGAGCCTCCTTATGTGTTGTCAGCCTTGAAACCATATACACCACCAACATAAGCAGACTCAGCAGGTTATATTTATACATACTTGTGCATACACATACATGCATACACATACATATGTATGCAACAACAGTAATAAAGGAAAAAGAGGCTATCAACTTGAGAGTGGGGAGTATGGGAGGGTTTCTAGAGAGGAAAGTAATGTAATGCTCTTACAATTAAAAACATGTTTTAAAAATTAAAACACAAAAAATAAAATAGCTATACAAACCAAACATTTAATGATAACAATTTCCAGGCGGTGGTGGCGCACGCCTTTAATCCCAGCACTGGGGAGGCAGAGGCAGGTGGATTGTTGTGAGTTTGAGACCAGCATGGTCTACAAGAGCTAGTTCCAGGACAGCCTCCAAAGCCACAGAGAAACCCTGTCTGGAAAAAAAACCAAAAAAAAAAAAAATAATAATAGTGATAACAATCATAAAAATTTATTTTAAAGCAATTCTTTAGGGGCTAGGAAGATGGCCCAGTGGGTAAGAGCTGTTGCTCCACAAGCATTGGAACTGAGTTCAAATGCCCAGCGCCCACCAAGAGAGCCAAATGTGGTTATAGGTGTTCCCTGCACGGTGGAGGTGGAAACAGGAGCGTCACTGTGTTCAGTGAGAGACTCAGCTGCAGAGAAACAGGTGGGGACTCATAGAGCAGACCTTTGGCATCCCCTAATAGCCTCTGTGCTCAGGTACACACACACACACACACACACACACACACACACACACACACACATGCACACACACACAAATGCATGTACAGGCACATACACACATACATACACACACACCTGTACATGCACACACTCATGCACACACACATGCATGTACATGCACACGCACACACACCTGTACATGCACACACACATACCTGTACATGCACATATACACACACATGCCTGTACATGCACATATACACACACACACAGAACCTAGTAGATGTCTTTCCCAGTGCACTTCCAAATGAGAAAAAGAAATTAATACCTTCTCTGGAACCCTATTATTTGGAATTTGGTGTCACTCACAATCAAGCCCAGTCTTAACCCACCAACCTAGATCTGACTTTAGTGTTTGTGCTGGGAATAGCATGTAAACCAAAACTTTTCAAAAAGATATCTGAAATAGAAGGATTTATTGAGCCATTTTAGATGCTATCCAGAAAAAAAAATGACCCCAGGACAAGTCCCCACTACTTATAGCAGCAAGGGGAAGCCCAGAGCTAAGGGTATTTTTATATAGATATTGGAGGCAGGGAACGTATTGTTGACAATGAACCGTGATGCCTATAGGTACATAAGAGAGAGGGGAACCTTTGGGTGAGGGGCAGACAGTGCAGGAGGAGCAGAAATTGCAGCTCCTGAGGTCAGCTGTGATAGGGTGTAAGCCAAGGTCACAGCACATTCAGGGATGTGGGACAGTCTCTTTGGGGTTTGTCTCATTAACTTCCCACCCCTCTGTCCCTTTAGTCTTCTAAGCCAGTGTAAATAAATGTAGAATATTCCAGAATTTTCCTTCTAACACATCCTTTCTTCATTCTGCTCATAAAAACCTCCTACTGGGTGCCAGCCTACAATCCCACTGCCAGAGAGTCTGGGAAACAGAACCTTCATCCAGTGATTGATGGAAGCAGAGGCAGACACCCACGGCTAAACCCTGAACTGAACTCCTGGAATCAGGTGACAGAAAGGGAGAACTGATGAGCAAAGGAGTCAAGACTGGGATGGTTTAACCCACAGAGACAGCTGACCTGAACAAGGGGGAGCTCTTGGACCCCAGACTGACAGCTGGGTGGACAGCATGGACTGATCCAGACCCCCTGAGTGTGAGAGTCAGTGAGGAGGCCTGGGCAACCTATGGGGCCTTGGGTAGTAGATCAGTATTTGTCCTGGGATACAAATGGACTTTGGGTGTCCATCCCACAATGAGGGATTCTCTCCCAGCCTGGACTCTCGGGGGAGGGCCTAGGCCCTGCCCTGGATGAAATGACAGACTCTGGAGATCCCCCACAGAGGGCCTCACCCTCTCTGGGGAACGAGTGGGGATTAGGTGGGGGGATGGAGGGCCTGGTGGGGAGGTGGGGGAGCAGGAGAGGGAGAGGGAGCTGGGATTGACATGTGAAGCAAGCTTGTTTCTAATTTAAATTTTTTAAAAAGAAAAAAAAAACCTCCTACTAGGTTGCAAGATGGCTCAGTGGGTAAAGGCACTCACCACGCAAGCCTGATGGCCGACGTTCCATTCCTGGGAGTCACAAAAGGCGAAAGGAGAGAACTAACCACACAGTTTACCTCTGACCTCCACAGGCTGAGGGCACAGGCTGCATGACATGCACACACCCCCATCATGTACACATCACATGCATACGCAATACAGATATGTACATACACAATACACATGCATGTGTGTGTTGATGGTGATTTCTCAGAGCGTATACTACAATGTGCAGTTATGGAAAACCCACGACATACCAGGCCTCGCTGAGTGTCTGCATCTACCCCCTGCTTTAGCATTCATGATGAGGAGCTAGACATGGTGCCGAAAACAAGATTGTTACACAAACGTGAGGCCCTGAGTTCGGAACCCCGGCACTCAGGTATAAAGTCAGGCACAGCCACCTGTGCTTGTGACCTCAGTGCCAGGCTTGGGGGCGGTCACACACACAGGCTAATTGGGAAGGTTTGCTGGCCAGAAAAGCAACACGCTCTGGGGTCAGTGAAAAGATCTTGTCTCAAGGAAATAAAGTGACAGAGCAGGACGTCCTCCTCTGGGTGCTACATGCATGTTTGCAGACATGCACACACATGCACACACATACACACAGACATGCACATACATACACACACATGCATACACAAAGACACACACAGACATGCACATAGGCACATACAGACATGTACACACACAGACACACACACAGACACACACAATATTCACGATGGCACTGGAAAATGAACTCGTTTAGAAATTCTCACTTTGCCGGGTGTTGGTGGCACACGCCTTTAATCCCAGCACTCGGGAGGCAGAGGCAGGCGGATCACTGTGAGTTCGAGGCCAGCCTGGTCTACAGAGCTAGTTCCAGGACAGCCTCCAAAACAATGCAGAGAAACCCTGTCTCGAAAAACCGAAAGAAAAAAAAAAAAAAAGAAAGAAATTCTCACTTTACAGATGGTGGAAGAAATGATGTCGATCTCTCTTTCTCTTCGTGGCGGAAATGGCTTAGATAGCCCCAAAGCCAGCCAGCCATGTGGCTCCCAAGCCTCACAGCCATTCACACACCTTCTAAAGCGACCTTGCCTCCAGGATAGGAAGCCCAGAGCCCCCGTGTCCCTCCTCGGCCCCCAGAGACCTATCCAGTCACAGAGCCTCACCCAGTGCCGGTTCTGCAGCCTCAAGCCCTCCCTGGCCACCCGGTCCTTCCACCCAGGGCCCACCTGCCTCAGTAGGCATGCACCGCGCTCGCTCCCTGCTACCCTCAGACATCTCAGCCAACTGTCGCTTCGCCCACAAGCCAGGCGCAGCCTGCCGGCCCTCCCACGGTTTCTGCCACAATATCTGCCTCCCAAGAATTTGGCTTTGAGACCCTGAGAGCCAGGAGTGTGGGTGACTCCTCTTTTAACAGCGTGGAAAGCCGGTCCTCCACGCCCGGGGCGGTGAACACAGACTCTCAAGCATGTAAAGCCGTGGCATTTCTTCTAGTTGCCGCTAGGTGGCTGCAGGTTCCCCCAGAACATTTCCCTCAGGTCCCTGGGACCCTGGGTGGAATCCACACTAAAGTAAGCATTCAGAACCCCCCAGGCCTGCTGCTTATTAGCGCCCCCAGGAAGATGAGAAGGCGAAGAGGGAGAACTAAATCAGACCACTGCCCAGCCTCGAAGCACAGATGTGGACGCAGACGCCCTAGGTTCTGACGTGCTGGCTCTTAGCTCTTGAACAAAGTTCCTAACCTTTCTGTGCCTCTGTTTCTTCATGTGTAAGAGTGGGGACTCTAGCCGGGCGGTGGTGGTGCACGCCTTTAATCCCAGCACTCGGGAGGCAGAGGCAGGCGGATCTCTGTGAGTTCGAGGCCGGGCTGGACCGATAGCCTCTAAAACAATACAGAGAAACCCTGTCTCGTAAAACCAAAAAAAAAAAAAAAAAAAAAAAAAAAAGGTGGGGACTCTAGAAGTGTGGACCCCAGAGGAAGGGCTCTGAGGGGAGGGAGGGGGCAGCCGTGGTGTTCAGCAAGCACGGTGTGTTTGTGGTGTCTGCGCGTGAAGATTCTATCCAGGCCATGTCTGTGTGGAAGATCCTGGTGGGATTGACAGACTGGTTACAGCCCTGTGGTTAAGGAGAGTTGGAGCGTTGCAGACCCAAAGCCAGCACTATCTTGGGCTGTCTCCCATATCCTCAGTTAGCATTATCACCCACCCTCTCTCTGATCATAACTTGCTGCTACTACCGAGTGAAACCTTTAGCTCCCAACAGCCCCAAATCTAAGAATGGCTTCCGCTAGCATCTGGAATCTAGGGTTTCCCATAGAGTGCCTTGCCTGCCGTCCTCACTTATGTGTTCGCTAAGTGCCTTGATTTATCCTTTTAGCTTGTTGTCTGACTATGAAAAGTTCATGTAGGACATGTGCTGTGGTGGATTGTGTAATCCCCGCATTTGATAGGAAGAGGCAGGGGAATGAGGAGTTCAAGGCCAGCCTGGGCTACATGAGACCCTATCCTGTAACCAAACAAAGAAACAAACACTTCTCATAACCATTCCATAGATGAAGTGAACTCATATTTTTCATTCCTGTTTGGCTCAGAATAGATGGTCTTTTTTCTTCTGGAGCAAGAGCTGTGCTTTGCGCCCCTGAGTCTGGGTGGGGGACTGTGGGAGGGGCAGGTGACAGGTCTGGGGGTGGAAGAGGAGAGGGAAGAGGCCAGTGTCCTGGCCACACTTGTTGACTGCTACAGGAAGATCCTGTGCCCTGCAGCCTCTCCAGCAAGCCCCCAAAGGCCGTTGAGGAAGGAAAAGCCTGTGTGGAAACTGTCTTTAGCTCCCTGTGCGTCTCCTGGTCGCTGTGAGACGCCTCTGTTGCCCTGATCACTGGTTCAGGCTCCAGAGGATATCGGGGGAGAAGGTTGTCATGTTCAGTATGACAGTGTCTGGGAAGGGTAGCCTCAGCCGTGGGTGGTAAGTTTGTGAAAGATCTGAAGAAAACCTATACGTCCTCCACCCCATCAGGGTTTCCCAGGTCTCGCCAACATCAGGTGACAGCCAGAGTGAGGACTCAGCCAAGGATGTGTCTGAGCTGAGGGTGGGAGAAGTCAGACATAAGCCCAGATCAAGGAGAAAAGAGGGAGGGATGCAGGCTTTGGGGGCTGGAGTGCTCACACCCCTCCCCCACTGTGTCCTCAGTCCCAGGAGAGTCTGAAGGACTCATCTCTCAGCCTTGCCAGAGAGGCCTGTTGGCTGCCCAACGGCTATCGAATTCTCAAGTCACTAGAGAAGTCTGGGGCCTGGCTTGCAGCTTCCCAGTACAAAGCTGCCCAGCGGGCACTGGCAGACTCAGCGTGGAAGCCCGTCTCCCTCCCCAGACTGAGCTCCTGGCTGACCTTGGGCAGAGTCCTCGGAAAATGTAACCTGGAAAAGAAAAAAGTTCGATGAGGTTTTAGCCTCCAGCCCCTGCTCCACTTGTGTGAGACCCGGCAGGCCCTCTACGCCCAGAAGCAAGCAGAGTCCCAGCAAGATAGCGAGTGACGTGCAGGTGTCTTTGGGGTCAATATAAAGTGTTTGTACAGCTCTGGGTAGTGTTCACTGACCCTAGAAGCATTTAGGCAGCTGTCAGATGGTGAAGTTTAGTGGGAAATTGGATGGGGCACACTAAAAGCTCTCTTTAGCATCTAGACACCATGGCCCTGCCTGTGATCCTGAAATCTAGAAACCAATGTTCTAGGCTGGGCGTTGGTGGCGCACACCTTTAATCCCAGCACTAGCGAGGCAGAGGCAGGTGGATCTCTGTGAGTTCGACGTCAGCCTGGTCTACAAGAGCTAGTTCCAGGACAGCCTCCAAAGCCACAGAGAAACCCTGTCTCAAAAGAAGAAGAGGAAGAGGAAGAGGAAGAGGAAGGGGAAGGGGAAGGGGAAGGGGAAGGGGAAGGAGAAGGAGGAGAAGGAGAAGGAGAAGAAGAAGAAGAAGAAGAAGAAGAAGAAGAAGAAGAAGAAGAAGAAGAAGAAGAAGAAGAAGAAGAAGAAAGCAGTGTTCTAGAGAGATAAAGCAAAAGGCTTTGAGGACTTTTGTTCAGGGATCTTGACTAGCCTCACACTTGAGGATACAAGGATGGAAAACACTCTGGGATTGGTGGAGTCGGGCTAACTGGGGAATTTTTATACAAGGATGGAAAACACTCTGGGATTGGTGGAGTCGGGCTAACTGGGGAATTTTTATACAAGGATGGAAAACACTCTGGGATTGGTGGAGTCGGGCTAACTGGGGAATTTAGCTTGTTCCACCTGTGCCTAGCAAACTCACTTGTGAACGTGTGTGACAAGAGCGTATCGAAATGAGGGAGCCTTGCAACCAAGGTAGCCTGGCTTCCTTGTGGCGGGTCTGCAGCCTCCTAGCCTGCCCAGGGAACAGCTGTCACAGGGAGACTAGCAGGCACCAAACAGGGGCTGGCTCCGGGTCTCCACAGCAACCGAGAGGCAGGCTCTGTTGTGGCAATGTGTAAGTACAGACAGTTGCCCATTGTACTGGCTGATTTTTGTGTGTCAGCTTGAGTCATGAGAGGAAGGAGCCTCAGATGAGGAAATGCCTCCATGAGATCCAGCTGTGAGGCATTGTCTCATTTAGTGGTCATCGGGGGAGGGCCACGCCCATGGTGACTGGTGCCTGGGCTGTTGGTCCATGGCCTCGGCTTCAGCTCCTGCTTCTGGGATCCTGCCCTGTGTGAGTTCTTTTGCTGCCTTCCTCCAACAGCGACGTTGAAGTGTAACACGAATAAACCTGTCCCAAAACACCCAACTTGCTTTTGGTCATGTTTGTTTTGTTTCAGCAATGGAAACCCTAACCAAGACAGCCGTCCTTCTCAGAGAGTCCACGGAAAAGCTTTAGTAGGCTAATTCCCGGGTGGTTCTGCGGGACACACAGCACAGTGCTAGCTCCTCACGGTGTCCTGCGGCGGAAGGTAGGAGCTAGAGCTGCTGGTCCCAGCAGATATGTCAAGGAGGTGAGCCAGCGTGCTCCCCAGCCCTTACCTCTGCCTTTCTCTCCTGACCCCCTCAGTGACCCAAGACGTGAGGGGTGGAAGGTGCAGACGGTCGGTCCCTCCAAAGCCAGCACCTCGTAGGCCCTCTGTCCCTGGCTGTGGGATAAATGAATGAACAGAGGGACAGGTATAGGACACATGGACTTTCACTCTGGAGACCACAGCTTCCCTGCTTTGTAAGCCTGGGCCCTGGTGGCCAGCAGCCTAGGCAGGTACCAGGCATGAACAGGAATGAAACTCGCCTTTCCCTCCCTCCCTCCCAAGTGGTGGATATTCTGGAAGGACACTGGTGGGAGCCACAATGTAACCTCTGGGAACAGTGCATCAATGTTTTGTGAATGGAGCGCTTTCCGGCAAAGCCCTTTGGAGAACTGGGACCTGCGGAGACAATGGTACTGAGCTCCCGGCCTCTGGAACTTTCCCCATGCTTTTTCCTATGGTAATTCTTAGTTTTGCTTCCTCAGTTTATGATTGTGGCTGAGTTTGCTGGGAACAAAAGCTAGTGATTTTTCTAAAGTTTCTACAAGGAAATTAAGCCTCTTTGCAGTCTATCTCTCTGCTCGGTCAACCCTGGTGGCCTTCGCAGTCACCCTGAGTAAGAACTCACTAAGGCTAATGCCTCTTGCTTTCTTAACCATTCCAAAAAGAAGATAACTATATTCCAAGAACTTGAGACATGGTTTCCTTTCTTTTTCTTTCTTTCTTTCTTTCTTTTTTTTTTTTTTTTTTTTTTGAGACAGGTTTTCTTTCTATCACCCTGGCTGTCCTGGAATGAACTCTGTAGACCAGGCTGACCTCAAACTCAGAAATTCACCTGCCTCTGCCTCCCAAGTGCTGTGATTAAAGGCGTGTGCCACCACCACCAGGCAGGAGACAGTTTCTTAAAAGATGACATTATAATTTATAGGGACATGCAGGGAAAAAATAAAGGACCTGAAAGGTCAGATGTCTCTCCGGTGCCAGGGCATGAATGGTTAGACACTTTTTTTTCAGTACCGAAATATCAACAAAGGAATCTAGAACTCCTAGTTCCCTTGGAAGTAGAAGTTGAGTTAATAGAAACTTGGTCCCAGCGGTGAAGAGTCAGGTAGTAATTGTTACCATTCAGAGAATAAAGAATGGGATGGCAACCGCAGCTCATGTGACAGTGACATGCAGACCTTTTGGAGACTGACTTACACCTGGAAAAGTATTCTGGGTATGCTATCATACTGTCAGCAGACTACAAAAACAGAAAAGCATCGTTTTGTTAAGGACTGATCTCAGGACTTGGAAGCTTTCATTTTTGTAACCACATGCCTGTGGCCAGCCTGGGCCCATCAACTGTGACTGGTGGCTGGTTTGAGGGATCCTGTTGTCCCAGAATGTGGCTCCCCTCTGCCACCTCACCACTAGAATATGTTCTCTAAAGCAGCGGTTCTCACTTTTCCAAATGCTGGGGGTTGCAGCTCACAGGCTGAGAACCACTGTTCTGAAGCGCCATGAACGTTGGGCAGTCACTGTTCACACACCCAGAGTAGGACCAGCATAGTCAGACCCATGTGGCCTGTTCTTTCCAAGCGAGGCTAGAAATGGGACAGTGCCCCCTTCCTCACTTGGTTAGTGAATGGCAATTGCCAGGGAGATACCTTAAACCCTGAAAAGCCACTGGCTGTGATGTCACATGCCTTTAGTTCAAGCATTTGGGAGACAGATGCAGGCAAATTGCTGTGAGTCTGAGGCCATCCTGGGCTACGTAACAAGTTCCAAGCCAGTCAGGGCTACATAGTGAGATCCTCTTCAAACAAAACAAGACAAAAACTGGAACACCTTTGTCTTCATTGGGGTTTCTATTGCTGTGATGAGGCAGCGTTACCACGGCAACTCTTATAAAGGAAAACATCTCATTGAGGGGGCGGCTTACAGTTTCCGAGGTTTAGTCTATTATCATCATCGTGGCAGGGAGCGTGGCGGCTGGGAGCGTGATGCCATTCAGGCAGACATGGTACTGGATGCATCTTGATCAGAAGGCAACAGGAAACAGACTGTGACAAGGAGTGAAGCTTCAGCAAGAGACCTCAAAGCCCGCCCCACAGTGACGCACTTCCTTCAACAAGGCCACGCCTCCTAATAGTGCCACACCCTTATGGGGAGCTTATGGGGCCCAATTACATTCAAATTCCCACAGCCCTAAACAAACAAAACTGCCCATGGGAACTCCACGGTATCACTGAGCACCCTCCTCCGGAGTGCTGTGAATTTCTTGGCCACAGGATGTGCTTAATTTTGTTTTAGTCAGCTTGTGACAGTGGCTGTCACATCATGTGTACTCTGTGACTGTTGACTAGATGGTAGGTAAGTGATGGATGGGTAGATGAAGGGAGGGGGCATGAAGGGATGATGGATGATGGACAGATAGATAGATGATAGATAGATAGATAGATGATAGATAGATACATACATACATACATACATACATACATGCATACATAGATGGATAGATGGGGAGATAGATGATACATATATACATACATAGATGGATGGATAGATGGGTAGATGGGTAGGTAGGTAGATAGACAGACAGACAGACAGACAGACAGACAGATAGAATGGATAATTGATGGGTGGCGCATGAATGAAGGCTGGGTAGTAGATGAATGATAAGTAATGGATAAGTTATAGGTAGATGGATGGATAATGAATGGATGATGGATAGATGAATGACAAATGGATTGATAAATGAGTGATAATTGTCTGCTGAATGATGTGTGGGGATAAATAGAAAAACTAATGGATGGATGGATAATAACTGGCTGCTTGCTCTGGCTAATGGACAGGTTGAAGGATGGGTGACTGGACAGCCAGATGGAAACTGCTCACCTCTGTCTTCCTTATAAAGCCATCTATCTCTTATTCAACAGTATTTCTTCAGCTCTAATTTGATACAGGCCCAGTGTGGGGCTCAAAAGATACACAGATAAATAAAGCAGACCCTCTGACACCCCCCACAAAATCCCAAATAATATTGTGAAATTTACTTTTTATATGTTGACTGTGTATGCGCACACACATGCACACACACGGAATTCAGAGGGCAACTTTCAAGAGTCTGTTCTCTTCTCCCACCATGTGGGTCTTGAGGATGGAACTCAGGCCATCAGACTTGGAGGCAAGTGCCCTTAGTCACTGGACCATCATCTCGGCAGCTCCCAAATAAGGTTTTCCAGAGCATGGCCTGTGGATAAAACCCCAGCTGTTATTCATCCTGGGGCCCGTGTCAAGGTTTACCCTGAGGGCTCCTGTGGGATTACCAGAGCTAGGCAAAGAGAAGAGGGCCTAGGCCTGGCAGACTCTGGGAGTGCTGGCAGCTACTACCTTGCTGGAAGTGCCATGTGAGGCAGCAAGGGCAGATAGGAGGTCACAAGCCAAGGGGAGGGGACTGAGGGATTCATGGAGCATGGCAGCACAACCTTTCACAGGGAGCAGGGAGCAGGCCATTAACTCAGAGGCTTGCCTGTGGCCCAGCAGCAAGTGCAGACCCATTGTGGCTCCGTTTGACCACTTCTGGCTTGGCTTGGAGCATCAGGAAAGTCAGTGGAGGGCAGCATGATGGCTCAGGGAGTTCCAGAGCTTGCCACCAAGGCCAAGAATCTATAGTCAAAAGATGTCCTCTGCAAACATGCTGTGGCCCACACGCACGCGCACGCGTGCACACACACACACACACACAAATATCATAAAAAAGAAAAGCAGTCAGAAAGTGAGAGAAGACTTCTGGGGGCCAGCTGGATGCCTGTACCAAGCTTAGAAACATGACAAGTCCCCTTGGGGCAGCAGACAGGGGGAGAATTGGGTTTCAGCTGCTGGCAGTGGCTTCGGTGCCCTTTCTGTGGGCTTGTGCAAGTCCAGACAGTGGCCTGGCTGGTTCCCGCTCCCCACCCCCTACTGCCCCAAGCTGTCCTAGCTCCCCACAATGGCACTTGCCCCAAAATAGCTGCCCATGTGAGGGCCGGAGAAAGGGAGAGATTAGACCCCTGGGGGGGTTGAGGAGGGTGGCACCCAGTGATCCTGGCCAGACTAACACCCGGGAAGGTATAAAAGCCCTTCAGGACCAGGTGGTCTCAAACCACAGCTGACAGCCCGGCCCAAACTCAGTCCTTTCGACTCCTTTGTCCTCTTCAGAAGCTGCCATGGGGCTCAGTGATGGGGAGTGGCAGCAGGTGCTGAATGTTTGGGGGAAGGTGGAGACTGACCTTGCTGGCCATGGACAGGAAGTCCTCATCAGGTAAGAGGAAGAGACCCCCATCCCTCCACCCATCCCCTAAAGATTACCAGTGTATGGCTGCAAGGTGGAAGTTGACAGGGTAGACCAGTTGGCTGCAATGATGATATGGGATTTCATTTGCTTCTAAGGGCTGGGGACTGGACTGAGGAAAGGAAAAGGGGATCCATCCATTCCAGCTGGTGTCAGCAACTGGAACAAACTTGAGCATGAAGCAGTCCACCAGAAGGAGCTTATCATGGCGGACAGCCAGAATAGCTAGGGCTGTGAGAGATCGGGTCCACTAATGTGAACTGAAATCTTGGAGTGTGTGGTTGCCCACTGCTGCAAGGATCTCCTAAATCTGCCCAGAAAATTCACATTTCTGAGCCGGGGCAAGTGGAGGGTGCTGAGGCTTGTAACAGGGTCACTTCCCATGGCTCACTCAAATGCTGGGGCTCTTCCCTGGGCTCTGGGGTTGGCTGGCTCAGGAGCCTGGTGGGATATCCATGAGTGATCGTTTTTTTGGCTCTGGGAGGAGGTGGCCTTGTTGCTATCAGCCCCTGCAATGTCTTTGAAACTGCAGTTTGGAAATGAATGTCCTTGCTACTTATGCTCCAGGGTAAGTCTCCCTCCTGATTGCCATGGTCTTGCATACTCCCCTCAACTTTGTCCATTTCCAGCCCCTCTGCTTGGGAACAAGGTCGACTGAGGTCAGAACACTTTTTAGGTGGCCATGCTGGAACAGCTGCCTATCTTTCTTCCCTAACTCTTCCTCAGATGCTGGGCCTGCAGGCCTGTCTCACTGACTTCACCCCTACCCCAAGTTGGTATCCGTTCTTAGGCTACATATTTCCTGTGTGACCTTGGACAAGTTGTTTCTCCTCTCTATGCTGTTAACTAAATAGGTACTATGTACCACAGTCTCTGAGACCCCTCCCACTCTCTGCCCTCTGTTGCTGTGGACAGCAGGCTATTGGGGGGGGGGCAGGGTTGGCAAAACAGTGTCTTGCAAGATTCCAAGGCTGCCAGGACTTGGGGCGTTGAAGGAGATTCAAAGTATTGTGTCATCAGAGAGACATTCCTCCCTTCCCAGGG
The DNA here is from genome assembly GCF_017639785.1 of Mesocricetus auratus. Classification (NCBI taxonomy): domain Eukaryota; kingdom Metazoa; phylum Chordata; class Mammalia; order Rodentia; family Cricetidae; genus Mesocricetus; species Mesocricetus auratus. Next base: position 4,571,531 of record NW_024429232.1, on the reverse strand, counting down.
GAGCAATTGAGACTTGCCCGGACCCTGGCCAGGTGGGACACGATGCCCAAGCAGCTGGCCCTGAGAGGCCCCAAGGGCATAACATCCCACCATGCCTCAAACTTGGGCCTTGGGGCCACACCAGCTGTTCCTGTTGGGGTGCAGGGAGGTGGCCTCCCAAGGAGTCATGTCAACTCTCAGGGTAGCAAGTGTACCACGGACACTGGGTTCCTGGCCTGTCCCAGACACCAACCCCAGCCTTGTCTGCTGACCTCAGCAAGGTCATTTCTCCAAGTTACCTTAGCAGAACTCCAGGCCTAGGCTGGTAATCACAGAGTTCTAGAACAAGGAGCTCCAGTAGCTAGCAGAGCTGACAGATGGCTCCAGGTGGAAGGTTCCCTCTGAGCCTCACCTCTTCTTCCCAAATATTTTCAGGTTCATTTAAACCTGCATTTTTAAGATATTTACTTATTTTCTTTGTATTTTGCTTGCATATATAGATGTGTATGCTATACATGCCGTGCCCAAGAAAGCCAGAAGAGGGTGTTGGATCCCCTGGAACTGGAGTTGCAGAAGGTTGTGAGCCACCACGTGGGTGCTGGGAATTGAACCCGGTTCCTCTGGGAAAGGAGCAAGTGCTCTTAACTGCTGGGCCATCTCCCAAACCCCCCATATGACATTTTTGTTGGGGAAAGGATTTAGGACCCAAGAAAGGGCTGGAAACAGCTGCTGGAGATAACAACTTCTCACATAATGAGAGAAGTGACTCACTGTCCCAACCAACCGGTGTCAGTGATAAGCCACCCCTAAGAAAGACTCCTGGTCAGGATAGTGGTGGTGAGGGGGGGTGAGGAGGAGGAAGTCTCACACAGAAAACCCCTGTGTTACGAACACCTTTATGAACTCATGTATTACATCTAATTGAGAGGTTTAGCAACTTGTCCCAAATTGCATAGCTAGTAAGACTACAGGGTACTTGGCTGTAGACTACAGGGTACTTGGCTGTAGCCTAAGCTCTTGGTAGTTTTTCTGTCTACCACCCCCATGAACTCCTAGACTGGGCTCTGATTGTTTGGGCAGCTGTTTAGAGGCCAGCAGAGAGGCAGCCTCACTTCCCTGACCGCCTGACTGACTGCCTGTCTGCGGAGCCTGGTCACCTGGCGACAGGATGAAGAAAGGGACCCTGAGAAAACATCCTTGGTCTCTCCCACAGGAACCAAGTCAGGTGTGCTCAGGGAAATCCAAGAGCATGGGCTCCAAGCCACTACAGGGACTCCATCTGTGAGACTTGGGGTTCAGGGAACCAAGTGTCTATATAGGGCCTGTACCTCTGCTCCTGTGATGAGAGCAAGCCTTGTTCTCCTCTGCCTAATTCTGGGAGAGGGCAAGATTGGGGCAAGCCTTCTAGAAATCACCTAAGCAACCATTTTGGTTTGCATTCAATGAGCTAAGACCCAGAAGGCTGAGTGGTTGTTTCAGGATCACACAGGACACTGGAGACAACCAGACGTGGAACGTCGTGTCTCCAAAAGCCCAAGCCTCGAGTGCTCTAACCCCCTTGTGGCCCCATCCAGCCTGGTGACCTTGGGCTCACCTGTGGGTGTCAGGTCTTGCATCTGTCAGCAGGAACTCAAGGATCATTGTCGCTAGATAATAATAGTGAGGAGCTCAGGGACCCCGCACAAGGTGCCAGAGACAAGCTGTCAGTGACGCACACTATTCTGGACGGGCTCCCAGAGGGGTGCCGTGACACATCCAAGGCTGTCCAAGGCTGGGGACAGATCCGTCCACCCCGTTTTCATGGCACCAGCTTGTGTGCCTAGTCCTTCACACACATGAAGAACAGACACGTGTGTGTGTGTGTGTGTGTGTGTGTGTGTGTGTGTGTACATGCGCACCCCCTGCTTCTGAGCACCTGTGTGTGTAGAGGGGCTAGGTTTGTGTTATCATTTACAATGGGGATGCCTTTGTAAATGTGACTGGGCAGGGCTCTTTATAGGGCTCACAGAGAGTGAAGGAGAAGCCACGGGGTCTAGTTAAACCCCTGCAGGACACTCAGGCTTCCTGTGCCTGTCTCTACAACTGTCACATGGAGTCTGCTAACACCAAGCTCTCTCAGAAGTGTGCTACAGTGATGGCATGAAGTAATTCATGTAAAAAAAAAACAAACAAACAAGCAATTCATGTGGGTTCCTGAGTCCATGTGAGTCCATGCAGCTGGAATGGGCACATCAGGGGACCCTGTAGTCAACTGACGCATAGTGAGGCACTTGCGTGGCCGGAAGACCTGTCTGCGATGAGTGAATGTCTGTGGGTGTGGAAGGGGGCCTGGACTGGCCGACCTCTGGCGGCCATCCACTAGTGATATGGGACTATCCCCACTGTGGAATGCCGTGCCCTCATTGTCCTGCTGTCCGGTCATGCACTGAGAGGCAGGGCCCCCACACTCCCTTTGCTGGCTTTGCCCTAGACCCCCCATTTCCTCCTCTGTGACCTGACACAATGGCAGAATCTGCTTCAGGCGTCCTGTGGGGGTTCGAGAAACGTGCAGGTAAAAAACCTACAAAGCGCTTTAAACACACACGTCCTTTGTGTACAAACTCAGTAGGCGGCACTCATGTTCTCACTCAAAACTCTCAGGAGCCACCGGTCCCTTACCGTGGGGTCCTAACCAGACCGGCAGGCCTGGAAGGGAGACTGGAACGGGGAAGGAACACAGGCTCCATTGTCCCCACAGGGGGATAGACACCTCAGGAGAAGAGTCTGGGGTATCAGCAGGTCACAAACTCTGGGGATCGTGGAGAAGGTGACTCCAGCAGCCAGACCTAGCTCTTGGGTTGGATGAAGCAGCTTGGTGTCCTGGTCATAGGAGGTCCTCCTCATGGGACTGTGGGCCAGGGGCCATGGGGACCAGGTGCTTCCCACACGGCTTGGTGCACAAAGAGGAATGTATGTGTCACAGAGGATGACGCAGAGCCTGCGTAGCCAGGGTCGCCCTGATAAACACATCAGGGTGGGGCTCTAGAGGGGACCAGATGTGAATTCTAATACTGTCCAGGCTCTGCCCTCAATGGTGTTTTATTTACCTCCAAGTGGGTCAGGGACTGACCTCATCTGAGGAGAGTGGTGACCCTTGCAGCCCTCACCGTCTTCCTGGAGCAGGGCTTGGGTCCCTGACTGTGTGAAGCCAGAGCTCCCAGGGTGGCGGGCAGGAACAAATGTGGCCTTTGGTGGGTCCCTTTGCCATCACTGTTGGAAACCGGGTGAAGCCTATGCTGGTATGTAGCTGGGTCTCTCGGCAGTCACAGCTGGCCAGGAGGTCTAGAATTTCAGGTAGAGGCCTTCAGGTGGCCTCCTGAGTCGTCTAGATCCAATGGCTGCCTGGCTTCTCTGCACACTGGCCCTGAGATCCTGCTGGGGACATTCCGCTTCAGAGTCCTGACCCTGCCTATAAAACAGGAAGAGTGTGGATAACACGGAAGGCAGGTGTGAGCCCAGCACACCCCCCTCTCGGGATAACATGGGGTGAGGACACAGAGATGTCACTGTCCTTGCCCCTCCCGGTGACCACGAGGGCGATGGCATCAATGGTAACAAAAGAACAGCAGGCATTTATCCCACAGACCGTGCCAGACGTCGGACGGGTTACCTCATTAGATCCGCTTGTCGGCATTCACAGGGAATACTGAAGCATAGAGACGTGTGGTGAATTGGCCCGGGTCACACAGCTGGGAACAAACATAACTGGGGTCTGGTGGCCTTCAGACTGCTCGTCTCACTCCGTCCGTCCTTGTCCCCTAGGCTGTTTAAGAACCACCCCGAGACCCTGGAGAAGTTTGACAAGTTCAAGAGCCTGAAGTCAGAAGATGAGATGAAAGCCTCAGAGGACCTAAAGAAGCATGGCAGCACCGTGCTCACAGCCCTGGGGGTCATCCTGAAGAAGAAGGGACAGCATGCCGCCGAGATCCAGCCTCTGGCCCAGTCACATGCCACCAAGCACAAGATCCCGGTCAAGTACCTGGAGGTAGGTGGCCGCCGCTAAATCCCAGCTCAGTCACTCTGTGAGTGGCCTGGTTCCTCCCCCACTGAAGCCCCATTTCCCCTCTGCAGTCAGCCCCAGATCTGCTCCCCTCAAGGGTCCTGAGGACCCACACAGTGTCTGCCTCCCAATGCACCCCAGTGTGAAAATGACTGACACACAGCTTGCCCTCTCCCCATCAGCAGGAGCCCTTTTTGTACCCACTGGACAGATGGGAAAATGGAGACACAGACTGCTCGTGCAAGTCACAGAGGCAGGGTTCCCACTCGGGGTTCTCTAGCGGTGGAAGTCAAGGGCACCCTCTGTTTTCCAATGCATGACTGTCCCACTCCATGATGGTCCAGACACCAGCTGTACTGTAGCCTGGCCAGAAACCAGGCCAGGAGCCCCCCAAGGGGGTCCTCTCAATTCCCAGGTTGCAGCTGGAGTCACAGGGCAGGGCAAGGTCACTCCCCAAGGCTGGGCTAGGTTCCACAGACGGAGGCCCCACCACCTTTGCTGTATCTGTGGGTTGTGAGGGACACGGGTGTGTCACCCGTGTCCCTCGGTGCTTCCTGGTGGGTCACTTGCACGTGAGGGCCCAGTGGGAAAGATCAGAGCAGCACCTGCACTCCTGAGCTAACGGGGCATGTCCACAGTCCCTGGGACCAACCTTAGCTCCTTAGTCACCGGCTACATGACCTCACCCAGGCCGCCTGGTAGGCTCCTCAGTAAAAAATGCCGCCACTTAGTACAACAGCCAAGGCTGTAAGGGACCAAAGTCCAAATCACTGATGATAAGCACTGTGACGGTTTCATCTAAACCTTTGGATTCTGGGCGGTCCCACACAGATGCCCATCCCCATGTGGGCAATGGGGGTGTCTGATATCACCTGTCCCTTCCCTTGTGAGTACCTGCTGTGACCACCTGTTTGGTGTGGCCATAAGTGAATAGTCATCCTGAGTCCCAAATTCAGAGATGAAATGCACATGATGGGGAAGCCTCCTCATGGGTGTCCTGGTTGATCACAGATCCAGGGTGGGCTAGCATCCTGACAAGGCGTCTTGTCTGCTACCTCTGAGCTCTTGTGGGCTGGCTGTTGGTCATTCGTCCTGCACTCAAGAGGTGGGGCGGGGTCAAGAAACACCCCCTGGGTTCAAGTGCCCCTTCTTGGCTGTGTGACTCCAGCACACAGCTGAAGTCTTCCACACGCCTCTCTCTGCCTCAGTTTCCCCATCCACAAAGCAGGGATGCTGGTAGTGCCTGCCTCCTGGTGGTAGTGGCATATAAGGGAGTTGGTTCACAATAACCTCACTGAAGGCCCCCCGGGCATTGTAAGGGCCCGGGAAACGGTCCTGGAATAAAGGGGAGGGCGGTGGGAGGACCCCTCGGCTCATGGCTTGCTTAGTCCAATGATTTACAACCTCTTGTCCCCTTCCTTCAGTTTATCTCAGAAAGCATCATTGAGGTCCTGAAGAGCAGACACTCTGGGGACTTTGGAGCAGATGCTCAAGGCGCCATGAGCAAGGCCCTGGAGCTGTTCCGGAACGACATTGCCGCCAAGTACAAGGAGCTGGGCTTCCAGGGCTAAGCCCCCGCCCCCACTGCCCGGCACACAAAGCTGGGGCCCAGTGTCACGTAGCAAGTAGAGAGTGCAGTGCCCTAAGTTAGCAGAGAACAGAAGAGGGGAACGCAGCCATCTAACCCACACTCCTGGGGACAGGGCTCCAGGGACAGGGACCCAGACGTGCAAAGAGACCTCTGCTTCCTCAGGTCTTTTGGGTCATGCTCGGTTCTCCTGTCACCTAAGACCCAACCACGACCCACTTCTTCCTGGTTTCTGGAAAAATCCCTCTTCCCACTGTCACATTTAATCCCAAATCCAAGTCACCGACCCTGACCTTTGAGGTAGAGTGTTGCTCAGCGGGCATAGAGAGTGGAAAGGAGGCCGTGGGCATCTGGACATCTGCTGCTCAAGTTCCCACTGACCCACCTTGTTTCAATAAAGTACCCTGAAACCCCTCATTTATCGTCCCCATCTGGTGCTTTTCATCCCTTCCAGCAAGGGAGACACCCACAAGCATCCCAGGAAGAAATGGGAAGGCATGTTCTGGGATTGCAAGCAGACAGAGGAGATGCTGGGCGTCTCCTTTCTGCAGCCACATCTCAATGGCAGGCACACAGGGGGCTGGGATCAGGGACAGGGAGGGGAGGGCCCCCGCCTGGGCTCCGATCAGTGTCATGATTTTGGGAATGCAAGCAGAGCCAGCTGACCTTGGCAATAAGGGGGATCGGTGCCAGGTGCCCAGGGCAGGAGACAGGGAGACGATGTCACTGTGGAGCCAACAGCTGAGGTAATGTGAGAAGGTCACCCAGCCAGGAAGTGGCAGAGCTGAGATCCAAACAGTGGCCTAGAAGACAGCAGGGACTCTGACCCTAGGACAGAGTCAGTGGCCAACAGCAGCAGCTGCTGACCTTCTGGCCACAGAGAGGACAGACAACTGGGAGATGTCATCCAAACACAGGAGGGGAGAAGAAACCCACGTCTCTGGTGCAGACTGCATGATGGGGAGTGTGAGCCTCACCAAGGACGCAGAGCAGGCCTGTTCCTGCGGCTGAACCGTCAGAGCTGAAATCAGACAGGCTCAGCCACCGTCCTCAGTAGGCCAATTAGACAGATAGTGACATGGGAAGGCAGAGAAAGGAGATGTATTCAGTGTGGCCACACCAGGAACAGAGAGGCCCAATGACCCCTCAAGTCCATCTTCAGGGTCCTAACAGGAGGTAAAGTTAAGATACAGAGCAGAAGTATGCGAGGCTGACCAGTCCTGGCCGAGTGTGGTGGTCCATTATCGTCTCCTCCGTTCTGCAAGGGGCGTCTGACAGTTGTCCAAACAGTGAGGAATTTCTTCCTGGGAGGTGAGCACCTCCTCGGCTGCACCAAACTTCAGCTTTTCCTTTCTTGACGTGAGATCCCAAGTTGGGGGACTGCATTGTTTCAAAGGGAGGGGCGTCTTTGCAAGCCTGGTGACGTAAGGTGACCCACAATAAGATGGAAGAACATTCAAGTCAATGAAGCGGTGCTCTGACTTCCACCATGGGTGCGAGTGTGCACACATCTGTGTGTGTGCACATGCACACGCATGCACACGCATACACACACACACTCATCAAGCCTGCACACACAGTATAAATGATGCGGTCCTTTGACTTCCACCATGGGTACGAGTGTGCACACATCTGTGTGTGTGCACACACACACACTCACCAAGCCTGCACACGCAGTATTAATGGTGATTAACAATGATGATAACAATGTCTTCATTCCTATGTGGGGTTATGCCCTTGCCTTATAGAAATTCCACTGACTTTCAGACAATGGGCTCTTGCCGACATGTGATCTTCCTAGGAGCTGGCTCTTCCCCTGCTGCCAGCCACCCATCAGCATTCCTGTCAGGGACACTTCTGGCTCCTGAGCGGCAGGAAGAGATGCAGGCTGCAGAGGAATGCCAGGTATTTGACATTTGCCCCGCATTCACCTTGCTGGGTGAATCAGTCAAACCTGGAGGCAAAAATAGAAGTGCGTTAAGAGCTCCAGCGTGCACACACAGGCTGGTTGCTTCTTTTGTCACTCTCTCGCTAGCCCGGCCGAGTCCCCGCGGCGCCAGGGGCAGATGCTTCAGTTTATTTGGGGTTTCTCTTCAGCCCCAGGCAAGCTTCGGCAGATCCCACATGCTGAGTCTTGGTATGGCAGTGTGACTGAAGCCAAGGCCTGGTATTGTCCTTGGGGCCACTGTACCCCCAGCTGTACCCCCAGCTGCTCCGGAAGGCCCCTCCTAGAGTTGAGGCATAAGCCTATACTCTGGACTTGGTCCCCACAGACTCATCTGGGTTTTACTGTCTCCTGCAGGCCTCAGCCAGGCTGATGCAGGAGTACGCTCCACACAGTGCCTGTTCATGGCAGCTTCTAAGGCTTGGGTCTCTGCTATGGCCTCGGAGAGAATGTGTTTTCCTAATCCACACGGGGTGCTCTGTGATCTGGAGGTGATCTCTGAGACCCACTGCAATCTCGGTTCTGTTCCATTCTGCATCCAGAGAGTTTCAGGGAGAGTGGCAGGGAGTCCCATGACTTGTTCCAGCCTTTGCCCTGCCTGAAATCTTCCTGGCTCTAGTGGGGCCTGTGTCTCCCACCACACACCCCAGCGAAGACGTGGCTTATTTCTTGTTGGTTTCCAGTAGCCACCGCCCTTCCCTGAGGCATGGGCACAGCAGTCTTACAGTCTGTAAAGGCTAAGGACAAAGAAACAAAGACAGTTCCTGGGAGCAACACTCACTAGTGTCCAAAACACACCATCCCAACTGGGACGAGTCAGCCCTATCTCAGTGTCCTAAATCCTGGCATTAAATGTGTCCTGCCGCCACATCCAGATGGTTTTTGTTTTGTTTTAAATTTGGAATTACGGGCTGGAGGGACGGCTCAGCGGTTAAGAGCACTGGCTGCTCTTCCAGAGGTCCTGAGTTCAATTCCCAGCAACCACACGATGGCTCCCAACCTTCTGTAATGAGATCTGATGCCCTCTTCTGGCCTACAGGGATACATGCAGGCAGAACACTGTATGCAGAATAAATGAATAAATCTTAAAAAAAAATAATAAGCCGGGCATTGGTGGCACCACACCTTTAATCCCAGCACTCGGGAGGCAGAGGCAGGTGGATCTCTGTGAGTTCGAGTCTGGTCTATAAAGCAAGTTCCAGACAGCCTCCAAAACAATACAGAGAAACCCTGTCTTGAACAAAAAAATCCAGAATAGTATTAAGAGTGGGGTGAGTTCAAAGGCCTCCACTCTTCCAAACCAGAAGCTGTGATTATTGGCATCCCCTGTAGGACAGCGTGTTTTAGCTCCACACACAGCTCCTGGCTCATCCGGTCAGCTTGGAACAGTTGTGTGTATACTGATGTGAGCACAGCTTGCAAACTGCGGGCATTTTAAAGATTGCATGCAAGAGGGACGTGGTGACACATGCTTTTAACCCTAGCACTTGAGAGGCAGGGGCAGGTGGATTTCTGGAGGCCAGCCTGGTCTGCATAGGGAGTTCCAGGACAGCCAGGGCTACCAAGAGAGACGTTGTCTCCAAAATAAATAAACAAATAAAAATACATGTTTCAAGAGGCTTCAGGGGGACCCTGGAAGCTCTGATTCTGAGCCCTGTGTCTGTGTCTGTCTGTACCCGTGCATGTGTACACGCTCAAGCATGCGCGTATGAAACGTTGTGGGGACACCAGACCTTGAGCAGAAACCCACTTCCCCTTCGGCCTGGGAGCAGGCATCTATGTAATGTTTACTGAAAACAATTCAGTGCTTTAAAGCTTGATAGGGCTCAGATAAGGGCTGGCTCACTGAAATACCATGCCTTCCACACCTCCTATGGCTAGATGCCTCTTCCTGCCCCCTGTGGTGTCTCCCCGATTCTGGGGCCGGAGATTAAACCACCAGCCAGGAGGGTGAGAAGTGGAAAGAATGGTATGTAAATGGATGGCAAAAGTCCTTAAAAAGGGAAGCCCTTTTTCTTGGGGAGACTTCTCCTGAGATTTCGCTGAGAGCTCTCCTAAGCGGACTGGGGTCAACTCCTAAGCTGACTTGGGAAATATAAAGTTTTCTTAAAGCAACCGACCGGTCTCTGTGTCATCTATCCCGACCACCTCGCTACATTCTCGGATGCAGGCCGCACAGCAGGTGCGACAAAACGTCCCGATGTATGTACGCTGTCCAGCTCCACCTGGCTCCTCAACTCTCACCTGTGATCTCAGTTTCCTGCCCGTGCTGCTGACCCCCTGCAGGGCCCATGAACATGCAGCACAGCACAGTGACCTCCTCAGGGACCGTTAACACCCAGATGTCTCCACTCAGCCTGGCCTGTGACAAGCTTGATGAGTTGGAACTGGAGAGAGCACAAAGAGGGACCATCTAGGCCAGGCTGGCGATAAACTGAAAGCAACTCCTAAAAGCTGTGCAGCTGTACCAAAGCCATGGGACTAGCCATGGCGGGGCTGCACCTGTGCACACTCCTCAGGCCCTCTTACTGGAGATTTAAACCATCTACATGTGGGTTTGGTTTCGTTTGGTTTGGTTTTTGCTTTCCAAGACAGGGTTTCTCTGTGGCTTTGGAGGCTGTCCTGGAACTCTCTTTGAAAATTAGACTGGCCTCAAACTCACAGAGATTCGCCTGCCTCTGCCTCCCGAGTGCTGGGACTAAAGGCATGCGCCACCACCACCTGGCTTACATGTGTTTTTTTGTTTTTTCAAGACAGGGTTTCTCTGTATTGTTTTGGAGACTATGCTGGAACTGGTTCTGTAGACCAGGCTGGCCTCGAACTCACAGAGATCCACCTGCCTCTGCCTCTTGAGTGCTGGGATTAAAGGCGAGCGCCACCAACGCCTGGCCATATATATTTTTTATAGGGAAAGAAAATTGAATGTATGGAGTACGCCACTAGGGGTGGCAAATGAAAGGTATGACTTAAAACAGCTCAGGAAGCTTCGCCTCCAAGTGACCCACACGTTGTTCTCTGGCTGCAGGTCACCCACAAACACAAAGCTTGTTCCTAAGCTGGCATTTTGCAGAGCACTAGAAATAAACACCTGCCCTGTGTTGACCCCTTTGACCAGCAAGGTCACAGGTGTGTGCCTCCCTCAAGCTTGGGTACTGTCCTGCAGGGGGAGTCCAGAGAGTTCAGGTCCCTAAGAGGGGGCATGGAGTCCGTGAGGGGAAGGAGGAGACTGACTTGATCTGAGGGCGAACTCGGTAGCTGCTGGTTTATTGAAAAACAGGCTACACCTTTTATAGTCAATAGTTTAGCCACAGGCAAGATTGAAAGCAGCTCAGTAATTCAGGGACCCAAAGCAGGCATTAACTTCGTTAGAGACAAAAGCAGTAAATTCAGCAAGTATCTGAAAGCCTACTGTTCTCAAAGGATCAGTAACTCCACCAGGAGCCCTCCTACATCAACGGAAGGGCCACAAGTTCCTCCTGCCAGAGATGAGGAAACAGACTGCTTTTAGCAAGCAGGAACTGTCCTCAGCCCCTGTCGGAATGGAGGCCCTTATCCAAACGCCTGACCTTGGGGAAAGGACTGCTTCTGGGGACCAGACGCATAGCTACAATTTAAAAGCGTTTTTCACCATGTTTGCACCATGTGGTGTAATAAGCACTGAGCTGTTACCTAATTTATCCCTTTGTGTCTTAGTTTTACTGTGTGGGCCTGCTTCCTTCATACGCTCCCGAAAGACAAAGCTCTGATGTCTCACTCTTTCCCGTAACAGCTTACACCGGACCATTCTGGTTTCTCTACACTCACTCAACTCTTGCACTTGATGGCCCCAGGTCCGCATCTAGGCTCTTCACCCTTGGGATCGGGTGTGCCAGTTAGGAAATCCCTGACTTCCCTGTCCTTGGTGAAATTAGGACCACACAGTGGGATTCCTATATGCCGAGTCACTGTGCTGCATGGTTCCACGGTGCCAGGGATTTTTTTCCAAAGAGTCATTTTGATTAAAGAGGTGAAGCCCACGGGAAGTGATAACAGTGAGAATCAATAACCGATGAAGGTCAAAGGGTGCTGGGGGTTGTGATCTTCAAAGCGAAAACGCTGGGACTTCGTCAAGCAGCAATGGTCGCTATGCGGTCCACAACAGAGACATGTGTGCCGGAACTGCCCACCACAGTCTTCCCATTACAACGCTGCTGGGAGAAAGGGCTGCCCCCCGCACCTGGAGGAGGGGGGCTGTGGGCCTAGTGGGTTATAACATGGGATTATCAGGCGCCTTCTGCACTGAGGACTGACCCGCATGGGAGGGGTGTGCGTGCATCCTGGTCCCACTGGTCCCCATGTCAGCCAGTGCCCATGACGAGGTTCTGCACCAGATTTCAAAACAAGCCAGCTGAGTTAGTCTACCAGAAAAGGTTAGACTGAGGGCCTGCCTGGTGTGCGTCAGGGGCAGGATTAAATTTTTCTGGGAGTGTTTTGTGGAGTGATGGAGGAGGGAGAACCAGGCGTGAGGAGTTTCCTATGTTCTAGCCTGTGGGTTCTTCCAGTAGGTTTGGGTCTCTGGAGAACACTAATGGTACAACTGCCTGCCATTCTTGGTTCACAGACGACGGTGACAGTACAGTTAGAGGGCCTTCTCACCACCTGAGAAGAAGCAGAGTAGGATTCATACCCAGAACTTTAGTCTGCAGTGAGTGGTGAGCACGTCATGGCGTGGTTCTAGAGGGAAGACTGCGTGTGCGTACTCAGGTGTGTGTGTGTGTGTGTGTGTATGTGTATGTGAGCTTGCACTCTCAGCCCCCTGGGATATAGCAGGGAACAGACATTCACCAGTGTTTGAAGCCCAGAGCCCACTAGTCTGCCAGCTGCGGCCAGACACCAAAGCCTACACTAAGTGTTTGCAGGCAGACCAGGCTTGGGAGTCTAGGGTGACATCCAGTTTTCCTGGGGTAGCCAGGGCCCAGGTCCTCTGACTGAGGCAACTGGGGGACTCTCATGAGCCATATGACTTGGGGTATGTTATTCCACCCCTCCAGGCCTCCGTCTCCCCTCCTGAAGTGTAAGAATGTATTACTCCGCAGTTCTCTGAGGATCAGAAGAGCTAATGTACCTTGCAGGCCTAGATTGTGCTCATTGCCACTGCCACCGGAACACAGTTGACACAGCATCCTGACGGGGTGGTGGCTTCTCCCACTCTTCCTCTGCAGCCAAGGGCAAGGGTCACCAAGGGAGGGAGGAGGCGGTCTGGTGAGCCACTATCCATCAGGTCCCCAGATCTCCCAGGGCAGGTGCGGCACAGCCAGGTCTACCTCCCCTTGTCCAGGTCCAAGGGGACAGAGCATCAGAAGAGAAGAAGCTGGTGACAGTGATGGGACACAAAGGATAGACTCAGATTAAGTCCACTCAGAAAAGAAACGATCAGAAGAGCCCCGCCCACTGCTCTCCGCAGCCCCAAGTCAGGGAGCTGCCATCCCAGTGTCTGCACAGCAGAGTCTGGGTGTGTCTGGGCGTTGGCTAGCTCTGACGGCGTGGTTGAGGATACAGGTGTTCTCAGTCTCTGTCTCTCCCTCTCTGAGCGCCCCACCCCCACGGGCAGACACGTTGGCTTCTGGCTTCTCTCACCCTCCAGTCCCTTAGTCTCCTGGACTCTGTAATGGCTGAACATGGAGAGAAAGGTTCACAAGCATGGAGTGGGCCTCGGGGGGGGGGGGCTGCCGGTCTCTGGCCCCTACACAGTGAAGCCCGGCTCTTCAGGGTGCCAAGTGGCTCAAGGACAGAAGACCTGGCCGGAAGCAGCCAGGACCAGGGTAGGACGTGCCCCAGTAAGGACACAGGGCCGGCTGAGGCCACTGAGAGACGTGCAGGGGTGCACCACCCTGGGTGCCGGCCAGGCTCACTCTGGCACAGACTCCTGGTGTTGGCAGTCATGGCATCTTAAGAGGCAGCCTTACCAGAATAACAGGTGAGGAGCAGAGGGGACAATGGTGCCGTGGCCGAGCTGAGTCATCCTTCAGGGCTGGAAGGGGGTCACCTAAGCGACACAGGACTATGTCCCCCCACACCAGGTAAAACTGGGTCACAAGGCCTTCTCCGCCCTCTCCCCACATGTTGCGTTCTTCCTGCGACACTGAGGCCTGGTGGCACCACCCTGAAGGCCCTCTGCCCCTGCAACTCAGCCATGGAGTAAGAGTGAAAGTAAGATTACAGAAATAAGAAAAGGAAAAGCTGCCAGGCGGTGGTGGCACACGCCTTTAATCCCAGCACTCCGGAGGCAGAGGCAGGCGGATCTCTGTGAGTTCGAGGCCAGGCTGGACCGATAGCCTCCAAAACAATACAGAGAAACCCTGTCTCATAAAAACCAAAAAAAAAAAAAAAAAAGGAAAAGCCCAGAGGCAGAAGCGAGATGGGACAATGTTTTTTGTTTGTTTGTTTGTTTTTTTGGTTTTTCGAGACAGAGTTTCTCTGTGGCTTTGGAGGCTGTCCTGGAACTCACTTGGTAGACCAGGCTGGCCTCAAACTCACAGAGATCCGCCTACCTCTGCCTCCCGAGTGCTGGGATTAAAGGCGTGCACCACCAACGCCCGGCGAGATGGGACAATTTAAGAAAAACTAAGCAGAAACAAGCCAGGCTAAGGCTGGGCACTTGTAAGTAATAATTCATCTCCTTGTGTATTTACCTGGGAGCTGGGTGTCGGGCCCCCTGAAAGAGTAAAGAGCAAGGAGCCAAAAGAGAAAAGACTAGAAAACAACCAACAACACGCCCTGGTCCTCCGCTCGGTACAGCCAGGACCCCCCCCCCCAACGGTGTGGTGCTCCAGGGTTGAAACACCTCTGTGGGTGGGACCTGAACTCGCCGGGCTCTGTGTAACCTCACTTCATCACTGGTGTTTTACCAGAAAGGGAGCTCAACACAGCCTACATTCTTTAATTTGGGGGTGGGAAAGGTTCGAGATGGGCTTTCTTTGGGTAGCCATTCTGGCCAGAGGATCTGGAGTTTCCTTGTGTCAGAGGCCTACGTGTCTTTTCTGTAGCCTGTCATGGCTGCTAAAGCAGGGGCTGAGTGAGGGTCTGGTCCCTTTATCTCTAAATTATTAGGAATGAAGCTTTTGAGTTTAGTTTACCCCTTTCAGTATGTGTAAGATAAAGCATATTGCATACTGAGTTTGGTCCTGTCCAAGGTTCCAGGCACCCACAGGGGATCATGGGATGTATCTCCTCCATGTTTGAGATGTTTCTGTATCTTGCCCATTTCTTACGGCATGCTGTTTGTCTGCCTCGTTGGGCTGTAGGGTCTGGTTCTGCTTGACCTATGGCTCCTAAGCACACGTCAAGGGGCAGTTACAGACAAGCTAATTTTCAAAGTGAATGGATAATATATAAAGCTTCTTGAGGGCAAGAGCCTTCCCAACCATAATATTTTTCCAGCTGTGGTTGTCCCTAAGCATGATGGGATTTCTGTGGTCAAGTCTGTCCCTCAGGATGATGGGAGTATTCCGGCTATGGGTTCATCTATGGGGAAACATTGACCATCACCTTAGCCTTTTGCCTGGCAATCCAGCTTCAGCTTGATCCCCAGCTGTCGGCTCTCCAGACCAAACCCTAAGGGATCTCCCCACAGACTTCTCTGCCCTCACAGAGCCCTCACCACCGTCCAGCCCAGACTCAGGGCAAGCCTCACCTCTTTGCAGAACCTTCAGTCACCCAGGTCTACCCTTGACTGGGCAGGGATGCTTCCATCTGGTCCTTAGTTTCCTCTACTGAAACATTGGGGGTTATTTTGTTCACTTTTGACTCACCTCCAGACAGCTGCAGAGAAAATTAAGGCCTTCTGTTTTGTTTTGTTTTGTTTTTTTTGGTTTTTCGAGAGAGGGTTTCTCTGTGGCTTTGGAGGCTGTCCTGGAACTCGCTTGGTAGTCCAGGCTGGTCTCGAACTCACAGAGATCCGCCTGTCTCTGCCTCCCGAGTGCTGGGATTAAAGGCGTGCGCCACCAATGCCCGGCCCAAATTAAGGCCTTCTGAAATGCTGATCTCTCTACGTAACAGTACTGGCTGTCCTGGAACTTGCTTTGTAGACCAGGCTGGCCTCAAACTCACAGAGATCCGCCTGCCTCTGCCTCCCGAATGCTGGGATTAAAGGCGTGCGCCACCACTGCCCAGCCCATAGATGGGTTTTCACAGCATAAAGAGCCTTTAAACTCAGGTCCTGGCCCAGGGTGAACTTGTCAGCTTCCCTTACTAGTATAGCAGACTAGGACATGTTACGGAATATTTGATCGAACTGTGACAGCCCAAGACTGTGTTAATAAAGTTAACCTTGAATCAGAGGTTGGAGCCAGTGATAACTGACTGGAATTAGTCATAGAGAAGACAAGAATATGGATAGAGAAGACACACAGGAAGGAGTAGGGAGGGACTTGAAGATTTCGAGCTGGGAAGTGTGGAGAGAAGGTCAGCAGGTGGTCCCTCCATCGCTTCTCTGATCAATCATGCTTTCACCGTGATATTTGACTCCCGAGTCTTTACTGGTAATAAGAACAGCTTTGATAGACACATCAAAGGCATGCAGACGGGGTGGCCAACTGGAGGCCACTGGGTCCAGATATTTGGATAAATATGCGACACCCACCAGGGTCCCAGGCTCTGAGTCTTATGGATGAAGAGGTGGAGTGGTTTAAAGAAGTCTGTGTCGCTGGGCGGTGGTGGCACACGCCTTTAATCCCAGCACTCGGGAGGCAGAGGCAGGCGGATCTCTGTGAGTTCGAGGCCGGGCTGGACCAACAGCCTCCAAGACAATACAGAGAAACCCTGTCTCGTAAAACCAAAACAAAAAGATGTCTGTGTGGAAGCTGTCTCAGTTCACTTTAAAGGCTGGTCTTCTGCAGTGGCAGAATAGAGGGGCTGGGCTATTGTAGCCAACTCAGAAATCCAGAGCTGCAATACCCCACCCCCACCCCACAGGAATGTCCTTACCTGCTTCTCTGCCTGAGGAATGGGGATCTGAAGGGTGGTCTCCTCTCCTGCAACACTGTGAGGATTGATGATCCATTGATTGATTGATTACGTTGAATGATCTTTATCCCAGACAGGAGACTTCTATTTGGCAGAACTGAGCCTTTTTCTCAGAGACAAGACACCTCATCTATGCCTGCCACAGCTGGAGCAAGTCTTTTGTGTCTTTCAAACAGGTGGCAGTGGCAGTGGCAGCAGCTGCCAAAAGATCATCTACATACTGGAGCAGAACTGTTACAGTGCTGAGTACACCCTGAGTCCTGTTATGTCTTTGGTAATGCCTCCCCAAAGAGTGTGGGGGAATTTTGAGCCCTTGGGGTAGCCATATCAAGATTAGCTGGCTAGTGTAAGCATTGCAGCAGCTTGGATGGATGGGGATTCTGGCACTCGAGAGCCAAAGAATACTGTGTGTTACAGCTCAGATGAAAAAGCATTCTGGACGTGCACTGGTGGTGCATGCCTTTAATCCCAGCACTCTCAAGGTAGAGGCAGGCAGATCTCTGTGAGTTCAAGGCCAGCCTGGTCTACAGAACGAGTTTCAGGACAGCTTCCAAAACAATACAGAGAAACCCTGTCTCAAAAACAACAACAACAAAAACCAAAACCAAAACCAAACAAAATATTCTGGAACTTCGGAGCCAAAGAATACCACAGGTCACAGAAATCATAGCAGCTTACAGCCCTACTCCAGGGAAAGGCTTCCCTAGTGCACCAGCTCTGCTCCGGCAGGGCAGGGCCTTCCCCAGAGAAGTTGTTACAGTTCAGCTCAGATCCCCCAGAGTGTAACAACTCCACTTCACTAGGGGTAGGTTTCCCAGGCAAAAGTGTCACAGTCCTACTCAACTGGCTTAGTTCTACTCTGACTCTGGCAAAAAGTTGTTACTTCTCTCTTCCATTCCATACTGGCAAAGGAAGGTCTCACCCAAACCTCATTCAAGAGCTTTATTGGGAAAGAAGAATCCAGGAGAGTGGCTGCCCTCTGCCAGGGTGGCAGAGGACAGCGGGACAGTCACAAACTGAACAGACAGGGTTTATATAGGGCTTCTTAGGGGGGAGTTTTTCCAGGGAGATTTCCAGGGTGGGGAATGGTCAGATTTCAATCCCTGAGCTCAGAAAGGCTAGATCTCCTGCTCAGGGATTGGTTGGTTTTCTTCTCAGGTTCAGGGTCAGATTTGGCTCTAATTTCAGGGTCAGAGTGCATTTCTTTGGTTCTGGTTGCAGGGACAAAGTGTGTTTCTTTGGCTCTGCTCAGGGTGTGTTTCTTTGGCTGGTCCCTTTTCCCTACACTCTTCCCTGCAAAGCCCGCTAGCCTTTAGAGGTTTGTTGTTGTTGTTTTGTTTTGTTTTTGTTTTCTTTGAATGTCTGGGGCTGACTGAGTGACAAAAGCTAAATTTAATGCTCTAGCGTTTTTCTGGAGTCAGTGGATCAAAGAGATATAAATCCTGGTAGCTTCTTGTAATTGTGAGAAACGCTCCAGGAGACTCTTCTGGGCCCTGAGGGACCCCAATAGTCTTCGATTTGCGGAGTTTTGAGCTGCACCCGAACTCTAGTCATAAGGTACCGGTGAAGTGTCCAGGGCCTGGGAACCTTTGTAAGTATTGCGGTTCCAATCACGGTGATTGAATGTGAAAACGACTTCAAAAGTAGCTTTTCAGCTGAGGCAAAAAAAAAAAAAAAAAAAAAAGTCTTTATTGCCTCTGCCCCCACAATGTTCTTTCCTCTGAAGAGAAGAGTCGGGCGGGGAGTTGCTAGCAATCATCCCAGGGTTTAGGACGGATTGAAGGAGGGCATTTAGGTTTTGGGGCTGGGTGTGGGGGGTGGGGGGTGGGGTGCCTGCATCCTCCAGTTGTACAAATCTGAAGTAGATGGGCAAGAGTGCCGCCTCCCTCTAAGACCTTGCCCCCCCATGTGGAGGTGGAGCATCTTGTGACACAAAAACAGAGGCATGGCTGAGTCCAGGCATGGCTGGCTGAAGGACGTGTGGGATGTTGGGGAAACTGGCCATATCCACCCATCAGGGGACGTAGAAGTAAGTCACAGACGGGGCGGAAGCAGAGACCCAGAAGGGGAAGTGGGTGAAGTAGGGGTGGCTGCGGGTGCGGAGGTGGATAGAGTGTGGGGGGACCGGATAGAGGGGCCTGTGGTTGCGGGGAGGAGGAAGACTTGAAAGAGGTGGGGAAGACGGGGGAGATGGGCTGCACACGGAGGGAGGAAGCCAAGCAGAAGGTCCTCGGCGTCGGGACAAGCGGCGGGAGGCTGGAGACGGGGCCGCATGTCAGCACCTGGGAGCCCCGTGGTCCGCTCCCGACTGCGAGGAGCCGGGCGTTGCGCCCCCGCCCCCCAGGAGCAGGAGCTCCGCACCGGGATGGAGGGGGGCCGGGGACCACAGCGAGCGCAGGCGGGGACCTGGCTGGTGAAGCAGGCCTGGGCTGGGGGAAGGGCCAGGGGTGTGGCTCCAGGACTTGGAAATTTCCAGTCCTGGAGCTAGGAAGGAGGCATTCCTAGCAGACAAAAAGACTGCTAACAACGACATGCAGAGAGTGCCACCTACTGGCCGACTCTGGAAAAACCAGCAGAATTTCAGATGAGTCCGCTCCCCTTGATGGGGCGCAGCGATGAGACAAAACGGAAACACAAGCAGCAAAATCAAGAAATCAAATAAACAACTAACTCCCCAGGCCAAACTTGCGCATCAAGCACTTACTCATTCAAGCAAAGCTGAAGCCATTCTCTCTACTGAGAGACAGAACCAGGATACAGGGTCCCCCACTATTGGAGGAGTGGGGAAGGATTTCCAGTCAGAAACTTTCTTCCCAAACCAGGAAGAGGCTCCCCCAAAAAGGACCTCCCTAACCTCAAGCCTATCCCTCTTGGGCCTATCCCCTTATCCAGAAGAAGGCTCCCCTGGGGCTCAGCCCTCTTACCCACAAGGCTCCCGGTCGGGCTCGACCTCCTCCACCAGAACAGCAATCATCCCAGACCTCTCCCGACTGCGCGAGAGAAGAGGGGCCTTGAACATCTCCCCTGCCACCTCTCCCCGGCCAGGAAGGCTGGGCTGGGCTGATGTGGGAAGCTGTCTTTGCGGGGCTGCAGGCGGAGCCAGCTAGGCAGCCCACGGTTGGTACCTGAGAGGGGAGTGTAGACTAAAGGAAGACCCGCTAAAGGAAGAGAGAGACACAGAACAGACGTCAGGAGGGCAGACTCAGTCAATACTGCACGCACCCCAAGTTTATTTTTCACCACTCTTGTATACCTTAACCAAAAGGAGGAACACGGTATGTCATGTATATGGAACAAACAGACTTTTCTTCCTGGTTTCTCCAAGGGATCAGTAACCACACCTCAGCTTCAATTTCTCATTACCTGGCCTTGAGGGTCAGGAGTAACCACACCTCAGACCAGGCCTGTTGTTATTTAGATAAGACACCCAAGGCCAAGATCGAACGTCCTACTGTAGGTCTTATGACTTATGAGGACAGTTTTTGAACTCTCTGCCCTTGAGCCAAGATGGATTGGAGCCATCTTTATGGGTACCGACAGGCTGAAACAAGCCTGCTAGATAGTTGCTGACAATCACGGCGATTAAGTCAATTAAAAGTTCTGAGTCCTTTTTAATAGCCAGACCAAGAGTGGGCTCATCCCTCTGGTGAGATTCTTGGTGCCCAAGCTCAGGGGTCCAGTGTTTTTAAAGACAAAACCACATTTACATCAGCTGGGGCTGGGGAGCACATTAGTGAGGACTCGGAAAGGTCTGGTAACATCTGCTGGTATTGTAAGGCTTGGCAGCACCTTCCAGACACTACAGAGTATGTTTAGAGCGTGATCAAGGTCAGGGACTGTCCTGGAAGCCTCACCAAAGTGAATGTGGCTGGGGGAAGGACGGCTGAACAGTGACCAGGCAGGTCCAAAACGACACTGGAAAAGCATGGATTAACCTAGTCATTTAACAGACTACCCCTTACCACACTTCCGTCAGTGCTGATGGGGGTCTCTATCTGATTCCGGTGGGTCTGGGATAGAAATCACCCTCAGATGGCAGACGTGGGGCTTAAGGGTCCAGGATCCCCTGAGGGAAGCAGCTGAGGACAGTCACATGGTGGGGCTGTGCACAGATTGCCAAGTGTCTCGTCCTGTCACCTTCCTCTGTCTGTCATCTCAAAGAAAAAGCTGCATACGTGACCAAGTAGACCAAAACATGTAGGAAAGGAAGGAGGAAAGAACATGTACATACACATAAATATACACAGGTACAAATATGTACATGCACACACAAAAATGTACACATGTACACACATATAAACATACAAATACACACAAATGTAAACATGTACACAGACATAAACATACATGTACATGTGCATATTTTATGTGTACATGTATATATCTATCTACATGTGCATATGTGAATATGTGTGAACATATATGTGCTTGTATATATTCATATGTGCATGGAATATTTATGTGCATATATGCATGTACATGTGTGTTTTGTGCGTGTTCAAGTGTTTATGTATGTGTACGTGTATAGGTTTATGTATTTGTACATATGTATCTTTATGTATATATGTACACGTGTTTATTTATTGTGCATGTGTGTATGTTTATGTGTGTGTGGTGCTTTGAATAAGAATGACCCCCATAGGCTTATATATTTAAATGCTTCATCACCAGGGAGAGGAAATCTCTGAAAGAATTAGAAGGATCAGGGGGTGTGGCCTTGTTGGAGGAAGTATGTCACTAGAGGTAGGTTTCAAAGGCCCATGCCAGGCCCAGTCAGTCAGTATTCCTGTCCCTCTCTGTCTCTCTGGCTGTCTCTCTCTTCCTGTCTGTCTCTCTTTTTCTGTCTCTCTCTCCTTTCTTTTTCTGTGTGTGTGTGTGTGTGTGTGTGTGTGTGTGTGTGTGTGCGCGCGCGCGCGCGCGTGTCTCAGTCTGTGGTTCAGGATGTAGTTCTCAGCTCCTGCTTCAGTGTTCTGGAGATGTCCCCTGTGTTATTAATTAGTGAATAAGAACTAGCGCGATGGACGGAGCACAAGCCATGGAGAACATATTAATCATAGTTTATTATAGCAAGACCAAAAGCGGGGAGACAGACATGAGAGAGTAAGGTAAGAGAGAAGAGGAGAGATGAGAGAGGGGATGAGAGTGAGGGAAGATGGATAAGAGAGAGTTTAAGGGGGCAGGGTCTGTCCTTTAAAGGGGTCCTTTGCAACTGCATGCAGACTGGTTCTCACAGAACTCTGGGCTGGCCAGAGTGCTGCCTGAGTGCATTCTGCCAGGTAACAGGCAAGCCAGTGTAATGCCGGAACCTTTCATCCCACCTTTATTTATGATTAAAAGAGGTGGGGGTGTTAGACGTGGCAGGTAAGGGAATAAGAACTTTGAGTTCTTAAGACTGCTTCCTGCTGACCTGGGGGCATTGATTATTTTGGGGGGAACCTGAGAAAGCTGTGGTGTTGCCACATCCAGAGTAGCTGGTTTTCCATCACAGTTCTGGCTGTCTGAAACTCTGGAGTCTCTGTAGGTCTGGCAAGATCTTAGCAGAATAGAGGACAAAGTTAGGCTTAAAAATGTTTTTCTCAGGTCCTGGTATATGAGGGGAATGAAGGCTATGATGATAATGGAGTAAGCATCTGAAGCTGTAAGCCATTCCCAATTAAGTTTTTTCTAATGCAAGAGTTGCCTCAGAGCTTGGTGGTGGTGGTGGCACACGCCTTTAATCCCAGCACTTGGGAAGCAGAGGCAGGTGGATCTCTGTGAGTCTGAGGTCAGCCTGGTCTACAGAGTGAGTTCCAGGACAGCCAGGGCTGTTACACAGAGAAACCCTGTCAACAAAAACAAACACAAAATTCAGTTGTCTTGGTCACAGTGTCTCAATAGAAATAGAAAAGTGACAAGACAGTGTACGTGTCTTGCTTACATGTGTATACATGTGACTATTTGAGATGTATACATGTATATTTATGTGTGCACATGTATATATTTGTGTGTGTATATTTGCATGCATGTGTGTATATTTACACCTTTTTAGCTATGTGTACATGTATATATTTACACCTTTTTAACCTGTGTGTACATTCAATGTACACATTGCATGCAAATGTCTTTTTGTGTGTTTGTGTGTATATTCATGTGTGTGCATGTATATATTTGTGTTTGTAATGTTTATGTATGTGTGCAAGTACACATGTGTATAATTATTTGTACATTTATGTGTATGTACATGCAAATAGTTGTGTATGTACATGTGTGCACTTTTGTGTACATGTGTATATTTATGAGGGTACAATTGTATTATATATTTATGTGTGTTCGTGTATACTTGTGTGTACATGCGCATATTTATGTGTACATATGTATGCATATGTCTGCATGTGTATATTTGTGTTTACATGTATATGTTCATTGTTTTTTCGAGACAGAGTTTCTCTGTGTAGCTTTGGAGCCTGTCCTGGAACTTGCTCTGTAGAACAGGCTGTCCTTGAACTCAGATCCCCCTGCCTCTGCCTCCTGAGTGCTGGGATTAAAGGCGTGCACCACCAATGCCCGGGAAGTCTGTGATTTAGTGAATTCTCTAATTCAGATTTCCTGTGACGAGATGGTCACATCCAACTCTACTTGGGAAAAGGGGTAGAGAAGACCACTTCACAGGCCACTTTCCCTTTGGGTTTAAGTTGTTGGCGCACGCCTTTAATCCCAGCACTTGGGAGGCAGAGGCAAGCAAATCTCTGTGAGTTCCAGGCCATCCTGGTCTACAAAGCGAGTTCCAGGAAAGCCTCCAAAACAATACAGAGAAACCCTGTCTCGAAAAAACCAAAAAAAAAAAAAAAAAGTTGTTATTAACTACTAGCGAGAGCAGCTGAGCTCTTCTGACTTCTTGGATAATCTTCCTTCGCTAGGATATTTCTGAGGAGCTGCTTGCTGCCTTAGCGATGGATCAGTCATCAGGACTTTGTCAATATCCTGTCAGCAACTGCTTGGATAGAGCTCTTACCCTAGAGGTCACTCAATAAAGGTAACATGAGTAATTTAAACTCTGGCTTTGTGTCTTCATCGGGGCTTTTCTATGACCTTTTACCGTAAAGATGATTTTTTTAAATTTTTAAAAAGATTTATTTATTACATATACAGTGTTCCGCCTGCATGTATGCTTGTACACCAGAAGAGAGCACCAGATCCCATTACTGATAGTTGTGAGCCACCATGTGGTTGCTGGGAATTGAACTCAGAACCTCTGGAAGAACAGCCAGTGCTCTTAACCTCTGGGCCATCTTTCCAGCCCCCAAAGATGATTTTAATAAACCCCATACTAACATTTTTCTCCTTTGGGTATTTTAAATGTGATACTCCATTGTCATCTCAGAAAAGGGAGTTAATATAAGAGTCTGATGATTCCCAGCACTCGGGAGGCAGAGGCAGGTGGATCTCTGTGAGTTCGAGAGCAGCCTGGACTACCAAGCGAGTTCCAGGATAGCCTCCAAAGCCACAGAGAAACCCTGTCTCGAAAAACCAAAAAAAAAAAAAAAAAAAAAGAGTCTGATGATATTCTGAAGTCCTAAGATTGGTTCCAAGGACCCATACAGAGAAGGGCAGAACCAAACCCGAAAGTCACCTGACCTACACGCGTGTGCTGTGGCACATGGACATGCACACACCCCACACACACAAAAATTAATGCAACAAAAATTTAAGCTTATTTTTAATGGTGTCCTGGGGCTTGTGGTCAACATCTTAATGTCACCTGTAGTGTAAAGCAGTGCACTCTGGACTATTAACTTCCATGCTATGCAATTTTTTTCTTCCTATTTATTCTCTGTCCCTTCCCTAGTGCTTTTATGGTCATACGAACCACATACTTCATGGTATGTACATATCAACATGAATTCACAATTATTACTTTATAGATCTATCAATCAGATGGCTATAAATTAAATATATCCAGACTTTAAGATTTACTTCATTCATGAGACTGCCATGCTGTCTACTGCGTTTAAGAGGCTCCTGCAAGGCTTTTTTAAAAATATTTTTTGAGACAGTTTCTCTGTGTAGCTCTGGCTGTCCTGGAGTTCAAGACCAGCCTGGTCTACAGAGTGAGTTCCAGGACAGCCTCCAAAGCAATACAGAGAAACCCTGTCTCAAAAACAAATAAAGCCAGGCGTTGGTGGCGCACGCCTTTAATCCCAGTACTCGGGAGGCAGAGGGAGGCAGATCACTGTGAGTTCGAGACCAGCCTGGTCTACCGAGCAAGTTCCAGGACAGCCTCCAAAACCACAGAGAAACCCTGTCTCAAAAAACCAAAAAAAAAAAAAAAAAAAAAAGAAAAAAAAAGAAAAAGAAAAACAAATAAAAGAAGAAAGAAGAAAAACATCCCTGTACACTACATGGGTTTAGTCCTTTTGACAGTATTCTTTTTGGGGGTAGGGGGTTTCATATTTTGGCATGAAATACCTGTGTACCAATTATTCTCATTGGTCAGTGCTGAGAGGGAACATTCTGTGGTTTCTATGGCTTTGCCTTCTTACTTGCAGGTGGCCTGTTGTACATAGATACCAATAGTTTTCAGAACTATATCCTGGAGACTACAGGGGAGGCCAAACAGTTCCCAGAAGGCAAGTATCTAGGATACTAGGGGGAGTCAGGAGTTTCTTTGTGTTCAGTTTTGGCCCTAGACTTCAGGAGGCCAGAAGATCTGGAGTTTCCTTGTGTCATGTGCTGTGTCAGAGGCCTGTGTGTCTTTTCTGTACCCTGTCATAGATGCTAAAGCAGGGGTTGAGTGAGGGTCTGGTCCCTTCAATGATAAAGATGTTGAAGATTCTTTCCATCTCAACTTCTACGTCTACTCCCTCACACACTAAGCAGCATGTGGCAGGGGCTCAGACAGTCACTATGCCATACCATGGCCACTGGACGTTAAACAAGAAAAAACTTTGAGTCAGAGATCCAACAGGGCAAGGAGGCTGCAGTAGTTTTCCCAGCACCCTCTGCGCCAGGGTCATACAAAGGGAAGGCACAGATCGGGCTCTTCTGAGCTCTGGCTCACCTTTACAGCAACGGGTCCTCACAAAACTATCACCGAGCATTGGTGGCGCACGCCTTTAAATCCCAGCACTCGGGAGGCAGAGGCACGCGGATCTCTGTGAGTTTGAAACCAGCCTGGTCTACAGAGCGAGTTCCAGGACAGCCTTCAAACAATACAGAGAAACTCTGTCTTGAAAAACAAAAAACAAAACAAAACAAAAAAAACAAACAAAAAAATGTGGCTTAAAGGGGCTAGAGAGATAGTTCAGTGGTTAGGATCACTGGCTACTCTTGCAACAGACCCAGGTTTAGTTCCCAGCACCCACATGGTGGCTCACCTGCTGTAACACAAGTTCCAGGGGCTTTAATGACCTCTGTGAGCACCATGAACACACATGGTGCACAGACATACATGTGGGCACAGTATCCATACATATAAAAATAATGTGGCTTAATAGAAAGAATATGAAGAATCCAATGGTGAAATAAAATAAAAGAAACAGTCATATTGCACCATAGAACAGCAAATGTCAAAATAAGAAATAAATAGATTTAGATAAACAATCTAGTTTATTCTTGTATTATAGCAGAAGTACCTATGGCTATTTTATAAGGTATGTCAGTACCTCATACACAGGATCTAATGGAAGGCATATTTAAAGATGAATTTTGTTTGTCGTTCTCCCAACCCTTTTGTTTGTTTGTTTTTTTGAGACAAGGTTTCTCTGTATTGCTTTGGAGGTTGTCCTGGAACTCTCTGTAGACCAGGCTGGTCTCGAACTCACAGAGATCCGCCTGCCTCTGCCTGCCGAGTGCTGGGATTAAAGGCGTGCGCCACCAACGCCCGGCCTTTTTATTCTTTATACCAGTAATTTCATGTTGAGAACGAAGCAAATGCCTTGCTTGATTACAGCTTCATTTAGTAGCTCTGAGGCCATTCCCCTCTATACTGGCTTCCCTCTTTGTAAATGTGCACTAGTAAGAGTCCATCCAGCTGGGCGTTGGTAGCACACACCTTTAATCCCAGAACTCAGCAGGCAGAGGCAGGTGGATCTCTGTGAGTTCGAGACCAGCCTGGTCTACAAGAGCTAGTTCCAGGACAGCCTCCAAAAGCCTTGGAGAAACCCTGTCTTGAAAAAACGAAAAACAAAAACAAACAAAAAAACAGTCCATCCAGTGGGGTCTCCATGGCATCTGAACAAAAGAACAGATGACAGCCAAGTGGTGGTGACACACACCTTTAATCCCAGCACTGGGGAGGCAGAGGCAGACAGCTCTCTGAGTTTGAGGCCAGCCCTGTCTACACAGAGAAACCCTGTCTCAAAAAACAAAACAAGGGTGGTGGTGGTGAAGGAAGAGGAGGAAGAGGAAGAGGAGGAGGAGGAGCACGCCTTTAATCCCAGGACTCCGGAGACAGAGACAGGCGAATGGATCTCTGTGAGTTCAAGGCCAGCCTGGTCTACAGTGCAGAGTTCCAGGACAGGTTCCAAAGCAATACAGAGAAACCCTAACTCAAAAAACAACAACAACAAAAAAAATTAACTAATATACAATACTAAGATTATCTTGACAGGAACAGATTCTTTTCTAATTAATTTTTTTCCAGCCCAATCATATCCCTTCCCTTTCTCCTCTCCTAGTCCCTCCCCCTCAATCTCTCTTCTTCCTTACTCCCAGTCCTCCGCCTTTCTCTTCAGAAAAGGGCAGGCCTCCCGTGCATATATCAGTCAGTCATGGCATATCAAGTTGCAGCAAGACTAGGCACCTCCTCTCCTATTAAGGCTGGACAAGGCAACCCAGTAGGAGGAAAGACACACAGATTTTTTAAAAATAAATCCTAACAAGCCGGGCGTTGGTGGCGCACGCCTTTAATCCCAGCACTCGGGAGGCAGAGGCAGGTGGATCTCTGTGAGTTCGAGGCCAGCCTGGTCTAAAAAGTGAGTTCCAGGACAGCCTCCAAAGCTACAGAGAAACCCTGTCTCGAAAAGCCAAAAAACAAAAAAAAAACAAAAATAAATCCTAACAATAACCCTAACCTCAGAACCAGACCAGAACCCCTAACCCTCAGCTAACCTTAACACCTTAACCCATCTAGTCCTCCAACCCTAACTCAAACTCTAAACCCTAACACACTAATCCTGTCACCTAACCCTAACCTACCATAACAATAAGTATTGAATACATAGTGCTGGAAAAAGAGAGAAATCAAGAATGACATAGGAGCCGGGCATTAGTGGCGCACGCCTTTAATCCCAGCACTCGGCAGGCAGAGGCAGGCGGATCTCTGTGAGTTCGAGGCCAGCCTGGTCTACAGAGTGAGTTCCAGGACAGCCTCTAAAGCCACAGAGAAAACCTGTCTTGAAAAAACAAAAACAAACAAACAAACAAAAAGAATGACATAGGTTTCTGGCTAACAACCAACTAGACAAGGCAGTAAATACCACTAGTCAGAAGGGAGACCCAGGGCCTAATTAGGTATTCTGTAACATGCTGAGTTTGAACTGCCCACAGAATACTCATACAGACAATAAATTATATTGGACTCCAAATTATATTTAGTCAAGCATTTGACTTTGGGCAACACCAGCAGATTACACTGGTGTGAAGATTCCTGGCTCACCTGAAAATCTCAACTCAGAGCAGAGAATCAGTACTGATGTCAACCCCCAAAGAGGCAGTGTGTGGGCTGGCAAAATGGCTAGAGAGTAAAGGCAACTGCCACCAAATCTAGAGACTGAGATTAATCCCTGACAGTTAACCCTCTGATCTACACACGTGTGCGTAGCATGCTCATATATACCCACACACATGCACATTCATACAAATAAATAAAGGTTAAAAAAAAAGACACCGTCTGCTACTACTCAATTCAAGTTAAGGCAAGTAGCTCCTTGGCTCCAAAGAACAAAACATGGCCTGATGGAGACCACACTGGCTCTCTGAAGACGATAACCTCCTCAGAAAAAAGACAACACGGACAAAGGCCTAACCGTCAGAGCTGTACCAAGTACAGGCAGCCCCTGCCTCACCTCACTCCCTCTACCACAGACATCACACGCCTCCACTCATCACCTATTTCTTTAAAAAAATATTTATTAGGGTGATCCTTTCAAAAGTGGCCCCGTGTATAGTACAATCACACAGCTTCTTCAGTTACTTACCACCAACAGCTACTCCAGAGACTGGAGTTCCATTCTTTCTACAACCCACTAACACTCGGGCTTATCACAGAGGAGTTCCCTAAAGCACCACTCTTCTGACGGGAGGAACATTTCCTTGAGTTCTCACAGAACAGTCTCACTCCGGCCAGCTGCTTCGTGTCCACACCAAGTTAGGGACAAACCAATCCCACTTCTGCCGAGAGAATTCCTAAAAAGATCCTATATTCCAGACACATGGCCACACCACCATGGAGGAGGATGACTAGTCCAGAATGCAGGAGAATCTAAAAGAAATTGAACTGAAATTCTTCATCAGTAAAGTCCACAGTGGCCTTGGTTCTTCCTGCTGGACGAAGCCTGTAGACCTTTCCACTCTTCCTTCTGGCTGTCTCACCTACAAGCTGTACCCGGGCTGAATGGGTAGCTGTGGGAAGAGGGGGCAGAGAGTCAGAACTGAGTAACAGTTAACAATGTCCACACAGTTAGGATTGTCCACACGATGTTCCTATAATGTCGATATTGTCATTCCCTGATGAGATTCAGAAACTAGCCAAAATGTTAAGATCTAAATAACGGATGCAGGATTTGAACCCAGGTTATTTAGTTCCAAGAACTACATTCCCAACTGGTACCTGGCTTTGTGGTCAGTGGAGTGAACCAAGGCCTAGACAGATGAGCTGGTTTTTCCCACCCCAAAAGCTGAACGAGGTGAGGACCTGGGTCCTCCTTCTTCCAGGACCGATGCCCCAGAGAGGTACACATTCTCCCTGCTTAGGCTTTTCCCCTGAGCCCACTCCCTCCCACACCACCCTTGCCCGAGCTGAGCCCTACCTCCTTGAAGCAGATAAACTGAGTCAATCACCCCCCAGTTCCTCACCAGTCCTGAGAGCCCTCAGGGCTTCCTGCCATTCGGCGTCCATTTGAGCCCTGTAGTCCCCAAACAAGGATCGCATCAGCTGTCTCTTCCGGGGCAAGGGAGTTTTTTCACTGCGCAAGGTTCGGATTGCCCCTACAGCCTGCTCTTCTGCGGATAAAAATAAGGAGCCGGTAACTTCACACACACTCCCTACAAAAGCAACAATTCCATCCCCTGGCAGTACCATCAGGCTACAGCACGGTCACCATTTACATTTCCCTAGCTACAAAGAAGGGGCTCTCACTCTGCTTCGGGGTGGGTCTCTGCGTCTTGAGACCCAGCTCCAGCTGCTCCACACACCAGGCCAGCTCCCTCGCCAGCTGCTCCGCCTGTGATGGAAAGATCGTGGCTGTCACGGGCATCAGGACCCCGCAGACCCCAGCCAGTCCCATCCCTTCAGTGCCTTAATCCCGCACACCTAAGACCACACTCGCAGGAGGACGAGCTAGCACCCAGAAAGCTCACAGGGAACCCCGCCCTTACCTGGGCTTCAGCGCTGGGGGGAGCTTCGTCTACCACAGGTTTCTCCGAGATCTTTTCGTCTCTATTTGTCGCAGAGACCCTGTTCGGGGTTTTCTTCTTCTTTTGCTTCATCGATACAGTGTTGCTCACGGGATGTGCTCTGGTGGCAGAGTCGCAAGCAGGTTGCGCTAAACCCAGAAGGGGCGGATCTGAGGCACCGGAAGCCGGGCGGGGGAGCCGAGGTCTGCGCGGAGCGCGTTGAGTTCTCCGGCTTGAGGCTGCTGGAGCCTCCCGAGCAGGACGCTCTAACTCCTGGAAAACGTGGGACAGGAGGAAATTCGCAGGGGCCCCACACCCAGAGCCTCGCTACACAAACGCTTTCCCCCAAAGCTCACCGCCATGCGCCGGAGCGGTGACCGGAAGTCGTAGCTGACACTGATCTCAGTCCTCCGGAAACGCGTCTACGACCGAGAGTTCCGCAGAAGACGCCGCGGATCCAGCCGGCGGTGTGGCTGGGGCAAGCGCTCAGAAGGGGCGGGAAGCACTCTGGGGATCTGGGCGCGCAGCTCTGGGAGGATCCGGGCAGAGAGCGCAGGGACGAACGTGGAGGCTTCGGAGAACCCAGCCGAGTGCATCTCTGAGAACGCAGACGGATACGCGGTGAGATAGGGATGGAACAGCCCTCCCTCCTCCCGGGGCGGGGCAGAGCGCCCAGAAGTGGGGCGGGGCAGGGAGGGGCGGGGCGCCACGGGGAGGGGCTGGAGAGTCGGCTCAGTAGTTAAAAGCACTTCTTGAAGTTGCATAGGACCCGGCTTCGATTCCCAGCACCCACGTGGAGGCTCACCACCTCCTAGGGCACCAGGCCCGAATGTGGTGCGCTGACGTACATGCGCGCAAAACTCATATACATACAATTGTAAAAATAAAAAAGAAGCTGTGTGCGCAGAGATTGACTTACAACACTGCAGTAATATGGGATGTTGAAGGGCTAGTGGCTAACCACCTTATCTTGGACTACTTCTAGAAGATCTCTGTCAGAACTAACATCTTGTTGTGAAATAAATAGATACAAACCTTTTAGAATCTGTTTACTTAGCAGACCACTAACTTCCACCAACCCCAAAGCTTCAATAACATC
Source organism: Mesocricetus auratus (assembly GCF_017639785.1). Taxonomy (NCBI): domain Eukaryota; kingdom Metazoa; phylum Chordata; class Mammalia; order Rodentia; family Cricetidae; genus Mesocricetus; species Mesocricetus auratus. The sequence goes on along the minus strand of NW_024429232.1, from coordinate 4,540,285 downwards.
TTGGGCCCATAGAAATGCTTCCCCATCTCATTGTAACTTTCTCTCTGGAGTTCCTACCAGTGTAAATTTGCCTTGATTTATGACTCTCTTCCATAAATCCAAGACCTTGTAAAACCTGTTTCCACATTGGAACATGGATCTTAGGACAACCTAAATCTGTGTTCCTGGGCCATGGTCACTCAAAATGGCTCCAGAACAAACCACGTCTTAGTCCCTTAGCACTGTGAGCTTCGATTCTACAAGGCACTGGATTATTGGTACCTTCTTTTCAAATCTTGAGGAACAGCCCGTAACTACTGTTGTATGGCATTTTCCTCAGAACCCCTGACAGGATGGGAGGAGGAGGCTTATGAGGTTCTGGAGGAAAACAAAAGGTTTGTGAAAACAGAAAGGGCCTTGCCAGCTGTATAAAAATGTTTTTGTTTTAATGTATAACTATGTCTTAGGGTTTTTTATTGCTGTGAAGAGACACCATAACCATGGCAACTCTTTTTGTTTTGTTTTGTTTTTCGAGACAGGGTTTCTCTGTCTTTGGATGCTGTCCTGGAACTCGCTCTGTAGACCAGGCTGTCCTCGAACTCACAGAGATGCGCCTGCCTCTGCCTCCCGAGTGCTGGGATTAAAGGCGTGCGCCACCACTGCCGCTGCTGGCACATGGCAACTCTTTAAATGAAAACATTTGACTGAGCTGGCTCGCTTACAGTTTCAGGGGTTCAGTCCATTATTACCATGACAGGGAGCGTGACATCATGTAGGCAGATGTGGTACTGGAGCTGAGAGTGCTACATCTTTCAGGCAACAGGAAGTTGACTGACTCACACTGAGGGAAGCTTGAGCAAGAGAGACTCTCCCCACAGTGACACACTTCCCCCAACAAGGCCATATCTCCTAATGGTGCCACTCCCTTTGGGGGCCATTTTCTTTCAAACCACCACAAACTACATTTTTACTCTTCTTTAAAATTACATTCTTCAGCCGGGCGTTGGTGGCGCACGCCTTTAATCCCAGCACTCGGGAGGCAGAGGCAGGCGGATCTCTGTGAGTTCGAGACCAGCCTGGACTACCAAGCGAGTTCCAGGACAGCCTCCAAAGCCACAGAGAAACCCTGTCTCGAAAAACCAAAAAAATAAAAAATAAAAATAAAATAAAATAAAATTACATCCTTCATTGCATCAGTTAATTTATGAGTGTATGTATAAATGTGCGCATGTGTACTCATATATACCATGGTACACACGTAGGATGTTTAGGGAGTCAGTTTTCTCCAACGTGGGGATCGCAGGGTTCACTCGAGTCCTCTTACATGGTGGCAGGTGCCTTCACCCACTGAGCTTCTCACACCATCCACCGTGCTTTTTGAGGCAGGGTGTCTCAGCGGGATGTAGGCTAACCAATTAGACTACGTTGGCTTGCCCACAAGCCTCAGGTGCACTGGTCTCTCTCTACCCCTCCTAGGATGAGATTACAAGCGTGTCATTAAACCCCGCTTTTACATGGGTTCTGGGGATCCACCTCAGGTCCTCGTGTCTGCACTTTACCTACAGAGTTAGTTCATCAGCCTCTGACTGATGATTTGAAATAGGGTTTCACGTCCTAGGCTGGCCTTAAACTCACCATGTAGCTAAGGATAGCCTTGAACTTCTGATCCCTTTTTGATCCTCCTGCCTCCACCTCATTAATGCTAGGATTACAGGTGAGTTTATGAATTGCTGGGGATCTAACCAAGACAAGGCTTTGTGCCTGCTGGGCAAACATTCTAACAACTGAGTTCCATCCAAAGCGCAATACACACACACACACACACACATAAGAGCATGCACTGAGAGTGTCTCTGTGTGTATTTGTTTGTTGTTAGTCAAAAAATACTCGTTTAGGGTAAATATACTTGTCTTTATTAACAAAAAAATTTTTCCTCTTGAGTACACATTTGAGAATGAGTGTTTCCTTTGTTTGGTTTGTTTGTTTGTTTTTGACACAGGGTTTCCAGGGTTTCTCTGTGTAACAGCCTCTGGCTGTCTGGAGCTCACTCTGTAGACCAGACTGCCTCAAACTCACAGAGATCCACCTGCCTCTAACTCCTGAGTGCTGGGATTAAAGGAGTGAGACACCATGCCCACCAGCCTAAGTGTTTACGTTTTTAATTTTTTTTTATGTTATGTGCATGGGTGTCTTGTATGCATGTGTGTCTGTTTAGGATTTGTGTGCCTGGTGCCCAGGGAAGCCAGAGGACTTCACCTCTGCTGGGATTGGATTTACAGGCAGTTGTGAGCAGTCAGTCTTTCGGATGCTAGGAATTAAGCCCCAGTGCCCTGGGAGAGCAGCCAGTGTCCTTAACTGCCGAGCTATTCTCCAACCCCCTTGTTTACTGTTCTTCACTTTATAGTCTGCGATTTCCCAGGTAATTTTTATAAGGTTATCTACTCAGTATTTCTGAAATTACAACAGGGGCTTTTTGTGTGTGAACACCTTGTGTAGTAATAATTTTTTGTCTAATATGCCCATAAAAACGAGCATATAATTAATTCTTGTAAATGTTCTATGAACACCCCTACAAAAATAAACTACCTAATTAAGGAATTTTTCTTCCACTCACCTGCCAAATTGTTCATTCGTTCTTATGTGTTTACTTTTCATTCACCAGTGTGAGACATGGAATCTCTCGGCCACTGAACTACACCCCCCAACCGTGTTACTTTTTAAATCAAGCTACAACCTGTTCCAACTCTTAAAATCTCCCCTTATCCCGGTATATTTAGTTCTTGCTATGCTTTTGGTAGTATTCTCTTACTGAGTTGCTACCTCGTGTGTGCTCGGGTCCCTTACAGCCGCTTTCACAAGCAAGGGATGCGGGAGTTCACAGGGTATAGCTTTGAACCATCGAGTCGCCAGAATTCCTTGGGCCTAGAGCAGCCTTGCGTAGAAGCGTGGGACGGGGCCGCGGGCCGGAAGTGGGGCGGGGTTTTGGAGGGTTGGTGGCGGCTGAATTGGGCTTGCACGGTGGCCAGCGCGAGCCCCCGGTGAGTTCACTAGGGAAGCCTCCGCTTGGGGACCGCCGTCATCTGGTGTCCCCAGCGTGGCGGGGATGCAGACTCTGCTGCACAGGGCGGGGCTGGTGCGAACAGGGGCAGAGGCGGCGTGGGAGGGATTGTGATGGAGCTGGGACGAGGAGGGGCTGACAGGTGTGCGGCGAAGGTGCTCCGGGCTTGGGAACTCAGTCGCCGGTAGAGAGGAACAAGCCCGGGTGTAGCTCCACTCCCGGCGTTCTGTCCGGGATGCCCAGCGGCGGTGGATCGGTGGAGCCGGTTCCAAGAAAGAATTTCGTAGCTGTTAGGCGGCTTTTAAGAGGGGCGGGGAGGGGGTGTGGAGAGTCAGTGTGACATTGGTCTTCCAGTTAGCTCAGCCTTTAACCAGGAAATATTGTTTCCGAGCTTATTCAAGCCATTGGCAAGCCTTGTGGCTGCTACAGAGGTTTATATTTCTTTGCCGAGTTCTGACAAGAGCAGCCCGTAATTCCTGGAGGTTCCTAATGCGGCTGCACATCTGGGGACTAGCCAGAGAAGCCATTGCTCAGCCCTTTCTAGACCACCTCCACCCCACAGGTGACAGGTGGCGCCTCCTGATGTCCCCCCCAGCTTTCTTTCCTCCCAAAGCCGAACAAAGCACCCCTCTTCCCGGGGCAGCAGGAGGAAGAGCCCCTTGACCCAGCTCGTTGTCCTAACAGGGTGTGTGCAGGGTGGGGTGCACCTGTGTTGCCCTCTAAGCACCCGCAGCCCTATAGACCTGCGCTGCATCTCGCAATGCAGGCCGGTGGGGCCTAGTGCAGTGCGCTCTACTTCCTGGTTTCTCTGTCCACCCTGGCCATGTCACGGCTTCTGGAACCTTCCTTGCACGCGTCTACACTCCCCGCTTCCTTCACACCTACCTCTTTCCCTTCTTCATCTTTAGGTCGCCTGCTCTTTGAGAGCTGCTTTACTACCTAGTTAAAACGCCCCGTCTATGACGCCTCTGCTGCCCTGCCTCACCGATGCATTTACTATGATCCTTTACTCCAGTGAAAGGACAGTGTTCCTTGCTCTGTCACCCCAAGAAGCAAAGCCATGTAGTTGGTAAGCAGGAAACACTATTTGTTTATTCATTCATTCGTTTGTTTACACACATACCCCAGACAGGGTTTCTCTGTATAACCCTTGCCATCTTGGAACTTGCTGGCTGGCTTCAAACTCAAGGATCCACCTATCTTTGCTTCCTAAGCGCTGGGATTTAAGGCATGCATTATCTGCTAGAGCAGTGGTTCTCAACCTGTGGGTCTGGACCCCTTTGCATATCAGATATTTACATTACAATTCATAAAGACGTCATAGCAGAATTACAGTTCTGAAGTAGCAGTGCAGTCATTTTATGGCTAAGAGTCACTACATTGTGAGGAACTGTATTAAAGAGTCTTAGCATCACGAAGGTTGAGAACCAACTTTTCCTGCCTTTTTCCTACTCCGAAGATGGGGCGTGTTGGAATGCAGTGGTGCCTCCTGGCCGCCTGGAGCAAGGTCTGAGTAGAGAGGAGCTGAGGGCGATTAGCAGCTCATGTATGTGAAGAGCTCCTGTGCCTCTAGGTAGGAGTGTCCTGTCTTCCGCCCAGAGAGAGTAGTAAAGACTGAAGGTGAGCCCAAGTGTAAGGGGCTTCGCAGGGGTTTGCTTCTGTGGTGCCAGATAAAATCTCTAAGGAATTTAAAATAGGTACAGAACTGAGCCCTGGGACAGCAACAGGAAGGAAAGGTGAGAGGCTGGACAAACGGATGGCGTCACAGCGGGGGGGGGTTCAAGGAGGGTAGAAACGGGTTCCCATCGTGATTGCTGCCACACCCGTCTCAAGCTGGACTGCTAAGACTGGTAAGCACGGAGCCTGATGGCTGTTGTATCCACAGTATCTGCTGCCCAGGACTGTGTAGATGCTTAGGGCTGCTGCTCCCTTGCCGTAGGTGGTCTTGCCCAGTAAACTCCACAGGATTGTGTGTCGGGAGCCAGGGGAGAGAAGGCTTTGTCAGGGCTGTTCCCCTCTTTATGTTAGGACTTCAGTGGGAGGCTTGGCAGGCACCAGGGCCTCACTCAGCTTTGGGGATCAGCATACCTAGTCTTCATACCTCCAGTCTAAGGGAGAGGAGGAGTCTGTGTTCTAGGATGATGAATCCCTGGTGCCGGGTCCTGTGTACACTTTACTGTGTCTTCTCTGGTCTTCAGGTCCCAGCCTCAGAGTGCACCCCAAGGAGAGAGAGGGGTGACGCCCTCGGCCCCAGGGCCATCTTGAACTCCTGCCGCACAAGCCCCTCTGCCATCATCCTCCCTCACCATCAGGAGGCCAGGTACTGGAACTGGCTCCCACTGCTGTCCTCACTCTGGAATGATGATGGCCACATCATCCTAAGCCTGCCTTTACGGAGTCTTCTGCGTTGTGCTTCATGCATGTGCTCCAGGGGCCAAGGCTGGATCTCAAAGCCCCTTGGACCCTGAGTAGGACATTTGGCTGTCTGACCCCATGCCCAGGTTGGCAACAGTTTTGTGCCTTGACTGCCTTACCTTCTCCTGGTTACGTGCACCTCACCCTGTTGTCCCCACTCAGAGCCCTCCCCAGGTCACCTGTGTAAGCAGTAAGCAGGGTGACTCCTCAGCATTCGCTTCCCTTGCTCTAGTCAGATAGCAGATGTTTTTTTAAGGGAACACTGTTGTGGGGTATGTACCAGAGAAGACGGCTCAGACATGAATTTAAGCCAATAGGAAGTCTTTGTTAGCCCAATCCTTTCTCAGGGTGAGCTTTTAAGCACAAAAAATAATGTTCTGGGTTGACATACTTCAGTTAACAAGAGCAGTTATCCAGAAGCAGAACTACAGAAGCTAAAAGGCAAGGTTAGTGCTTTCAAGACTTTTCCAGAACTATATGGACTTTGATGGATTAGGCCTTTGTTTTAGTTATAGCAGGTGGTCTCTGTGTGCTGAGTTTTACAGCCTCAGTGGTACTTCTGTCATGGAGTCAGTCGTGCTAAGGTCTGGGGCCATGCACAAACACCCCAGCCAGAATCAATGCAAAAAAGGATGATTAGGCTCAGGGTAGGGATGGCGCAGACCATGTAGAAAACAGACTGTGTCGTAAATGGGAGGAGTGGAGGGAAGAAGGTGTGAGAAGGTCCCAGAAGTCGCTCTGAGAACAGACCTGCCGACCTCACTGATGCTAAGTAGACAGCCAAGAGGTCTTTGCTGAGAGTGTTAAGCAGAGAAGGATAAGAAATACAACACCCGTCTGGGCAGTGGTGGCGAGGTGGGTAAATCTCTCTCTGAGTTCAAGGCCAGCCTGATTTACACAGTAAGTTCTAGGACAGCCAAGGCTGCACAGAAAAACCCTGTCTCAAGGGGAAAAAACAAAAACAAAGAAAGAAAGAAAGAAAGACAACAGTATTCTGGAGTGAGTGGGGCCTTTGCTGATACTCATGTTCTGTTTTGGTTTTGTTTCTGTTTTTGCTTTGACACATATTCCAAAAACCACTCTTGGGACCTAGGGAGATGGCTCAGCACTTAAGAACACTCGCTGTTCTTGCAGAGGACTTGGCTTCAGTTCGCAGCACTCACACGGTGGCTCACAACCACCCATAACTCCAGTTCCAGGACATCCAAAGCCCTCTTCCAACTTCCACAGGCACTAGTTTACATGGTGTACACATATGTGTGCAGGCAAAACAGCCATAAACATAAATAACCCTAAGGAAAAAATCTGTACGCCTCTGTGGAACAAATTGTCAAGGTAGACATCTGTAAGGACCTGATGCACGACAAACCGTTAAATGAATTAGAGACTGTCAGAGCCACCTTCATCAGAAATCTAGAAGATTGTCACAGGCTTGCAGCAAGCAATGAAATAGTAACTGGGGGGTGAGGCGACCGCAGAGGAGCGGAGTCTGTTCTGATCTGACCCGCCAGTGCCCCCATCCTTCCTGCTTGTTACCCTGACAGCGGGGAAACCTGCATGGCCAGGCTGAGACCAGATCTTACTCAGAAGTTCCTGGCTCTATCCTGTCTGGACTTCTTTGAAAAGACTAGTACAAGACAATTAGCTCTGTTCTACCTAACTCAACTTAGGACATGAAAATAGTTCATAAACATTGTAATTCTTTTTTGTTCTTGTCACTCTTTTTGTTTTTCCAGGCAGGGTTTCTCTCCGTAGCCCTGGCTGTCCTGGAACTCGCTTTGTACACCAGACTGGGCTTCAATTCAAAGATCCACCTGCCTCTGCCTCCCAAGTGCTGGGATTAAATATGTGCACCACCACCGCCCCCTAAAACATCATAACTCTAAAGGAAACTACCTGGTTTATTATTTATAGTTAATATATAGTCAGCTACCAACAATCTAGCTGGGAAGATGCTTTCTTGGAAGAAACGAGAGAATTCAGAGGCACAATTGGAGAATTTAGGAAGTCACACACATGCCCAGCATAGGGCAGGAGCCCAGAAATGACCCATGAGGACTGTAAGCTTCAGCTCCAGCACATCTCTAGCTTGCACAAGAACCAAGAAATCATTGTTACTGACATCAAAGGGTCGATGGTGACATAGGCATTTAATCTTACACTCAGGAGGCAGAGGCAGGCAGGTGTCTGTGAGTTCGAGGCCAGCCTGGTCTACACAGTTACTCTAGGTCAGCCAAGACTGTACAGTGAGACCCTGTCTCAAAAAAAAAAAAAAAAAAAAAAAAACGAAAACAAACAGTAAACCTTGAAAGAGGAGACTTATTGGCAGAATTGCAACATCACACTGTACAAAAATCTAACTAGCAATTCAAAGGCAAAAAAACCAAAACCCTGTGAAATATCCTTGGGAAAACCTAGATATTAGACTTAATAAATAGAGACTTTAAGTAACTGCCTTAAGTGCACTCAAAGAAATAAATGAAGCCATGAGCAAAGATTAAAGGAACCAAGAGAAAAATTGTTAATGAAGAGACTATCAATAAAGAGTACATTTTTTTTGTTTTGTGTTTTGTTTTTTGTTTGTTTGTTTTTTTTTTTTTTTTCGAGACAGGGTTTCTCTGTATTGTCTTGGAGGCTGTCCTGGAACTCGCTTTGTAGACCAGGCTGGCCTTGAACTCACAGAGATCCACCTGCCTCTGCCTCCCAAGTGCTGGGATTAAAGGCGTGTGCCATTTTTTTTTAATGAACCTAGTGTAAAATCTAATACCCAAAAGTACAATGAAATGAAATGAAAATTAACTAAAGCATTTCAACAGTGGTTGATCAGGGAGGAGAAAGAATGAGGAACTTGCAGCTTCAGGTGGTAGATTGTCCACTCTGAGGAACAAGAGAAAAGTTCAAAAAGTGAGGAGAGTTTAATGGACCTGTAGAGCACCATCAGGTACACCAGCATGTATTCTGTGGACCCAAGAAAGAGAAGAGGGAGGAATAAAAATATGCATAATAAGGGTTAAAAATATCCCAAATTTGATGAAATACCTCAGTTTATAGATCCAGGCCCAACAAACTCAGTAGGATAAATTTAAAGAAATCCACACAAAGTTCCATTATAGTTAAATTGATGGAAGACAAAGAATTTGAACTTGATGAGAGAGAAGGTAATTAGCAGTTTCCACATTATGGTGGGGCATGTTGGCTTGCATTTGTAATCCCAGTAGAGGCTAGAGGATCCTGCAAGTTTGAGGTTCAACTAGGCTGCAAGGGAACACCAATATCCCAAAAGGGGTAAATTGGTTAACAGCCAAATATTCAAGAGAGTTATGGAGCTCAAAAGACCATAGTAGTAAGACATATTTAAAGTGTCAATAGCCTTGTCACCCTAGAAATCTGTTAGCAACAAAGGCACAGAATGGAGGAGAGTTTAAGACATTCCCAGATAAACAATATTTTGTGGAGGGATTGTCATGAATATACCTTTTCTCTAAGAAATGCTGAAGGGGGTTAAGATGACAGAATTCTGGTAAAAGTAATTATATGATAAGTACTGTATTTTTGGCTTATGCGTTCATGTTTTTTTTTGTTGTTGTTTTTTTTGTTTTTTTTTGGTTTTTACGAGACAGGGTTTCTCTGTATTGTTTTGGAGGCTATTGGTCCAGCCCAGCCTCGAACTCACAGAGCTCTGCCTGCCTCTGCCTCCCGAGTGCTGGGATTAAAGGCGTGTGCCACCACCGCCCAGCGTCAAACATGTTTTAAATGCTATAGCTCAGTGGTAAATCTCATAACTAGTATGCACAGGACCCTGGATTCAATCCCCTGCATCATTTTTTAAAGGAAATAAAAACTTACAAGCTAGTACCCTTTATGGTTAGAAATGCAAACTCAACAAAATAATGGCAAGCCAAACTAAGTAGTATATTCAAAGTATACTCCATGACCATACAGGATTTAAGGCAAGAATGGAAGGATAGTTTAACAAGAAACCCACCAGTATAACTTACAAATAAATACAAAGTGTGAAAGCCATGGTTAACTTAGATTATGCAAATAAACCATTTGACAAAACCCAGCTTCCCTTAGAAAATAATATTCAGAAAATTTGTAATTGATGCAGATCTCTTCAACATGGTGGCCCCACCAAAATGTACCTAACCTTTGTTAAAAAAAAAAAAAAAAGGCAAACTATTAATAGAGGGCTGGAGAGATGGCTCAGGGGTTAAGAGTTAACACTGCTCTACCAGAAGATCTGGGTTCAATTCCCAGCAACCACATGGCAGCTCACAGCTGTCTAACTCCAGTTCCAAGGGATCTGACACCTTTACACCAATATACATAAAGCAAAATAAAAACTGTTAAGATGTCTAACTTAGTTAAGAAACAATCTAAGTATTTATCATGTGCCACTGACAGTCTTAACAGCTTTGTCCTGTAGGGTTTGGGGTGTATGCCAAGTTCACCTGGTAGATAAACTGCAATTACGAGAAAAGATACTTAGTCATGCCAATAATGTAACCTCATCATAAGTCAGAGAATCTGTATATATACATGATGTTCACAAAAAACTGTAAACAGACCAACTTATTAAATAGAACGATGAATGGATGGCTGTAGGTCTGATATACACAAATGTCTGAGTCTCTTAAAAGTACAGAATGGGTAAATCCATAGAGACATAGATTGATCATTGTCAGGAACAGAGACATAGATTGATGGTTGTTGGTCACTGGAGGCAGAAAGAAATGGGAATAGATTCCTCACCCTTTTGTGGGGAAAGGGGAGAGGGATTAGTTCAGGGTTTAGCTACGTGCCTACCAGTGCTAACCTCTACTAACTCTAAGCTTAAGTGGCCCTCCTCCTTCAAGTAGCCGGGACTAGAGAAACACGTACAACTATACGTCAGTGACGCTTTTACTTTGGAGTGGTAGAAATGTTTTACAAGTAAAGCTGGCCGCATGTAGCAATACACCATTAATCCTAGCACCAAGACAGAGGTGGAGCAGACAGGCAGATCTCTGAGTTTGAGGCCAAAGAGGTCTACATAATGAGTTCCCGGCCAGCTAAGACTACAAAGTAACACCCTATCTCAAAAGAGAGGGAGAGAGGGAGGGAGGAAGAAGAGAAGAGAGAAGACTAGGTAATTGTTGGTTGCACAACCCTGAATGTGCTCAGTACCACTGCTGTGTCTTCTGTAGAATGGTTTATATGTGAATTTCACCTAAGTAAATCATTAAAGATGAAACAAGTCAGCCAGGTGGTGGTGGCACACACAGTTAATCCCAGCACTCGGGAGGCAAAGGCAGGCAGATCTCTGTGAGTTCAAGGACAGGCTCCAAAGCTACACAGAGAAAGCCTGTCTCTAAAAACCAAAATAAATGAATAAATAAATAAATAAATATGTAGGGAGAGATTCTAGGTACCTGTAGCACTGACCACGGGCACGGTCACAGGTACATGGAAGGTGTGTGTGGGGTCTCAGAGTGCGGCTGAGGCTGGATTTCTCAGAGCGCCAATCTGGTTATCGGTTTCTCTTGTGAGTGGTTTTCTGTAGTAAATTGACCATCAATATTCATACTCCGTGTACGGTTACTTTCCTCAACATAAATGAATAAAAATAGCCAAGACATTATAGGAGACAATAGAACGGGTAAGGACTCTCCAGCAGGATCAGTGGGGAGCCAGGAGAAGTGTCTAAATTCCATAAGCTGACACAGACCACACAAAAGACTGCATTCTAGAGAAGAAAACAGGAATAAGTGTGTGACAGTATAATACAGCTGGTCAGATGAGATGACTTAGTGGGTAAGGGCTCTTGCCACCACGCCTAATGACCTGAGTTTGATCCCTGAAAGCCACCAGGGGGAAGAGAGCTGACTCCAGTAAGCTGTTCTCCAACTACCACATCAAATCTGTGTGTACCTGTGCTATTTCCTTTCTTACATGACAGAAAGGGAGGGAGACCCTGGGCTTGGGTGCTTTTTGTTTTATATTTAAATATTTTATTTATATAACTGTATTATGTTTTATATTAATGTTTATCATTATATGAATATGACTATATTTTTTTAAAGAATTATTTATTATGAATACAACATCCTGCCTCCATGTATGTCTGCATACCAGAAGAGGGCACCAGATCTCACTACAGATGGTTGTGAGCCACCATGTGGTTGCTGGGAATTGAACTCAGGACCTCTGGAAGAGCAGCCAGTGCTCTTAACCTCTGAGCCATCTCTCCAGCCCGAATATGACTATATTTTAATATGATGCATTAAATATTATATACAACATATGATGTTATAAGTATATATAGTAAAGATTAATTTTTATTTTATGTTTTGTTGTATTTTTAGATAGAGCCAACAGTATTTGCTGGGTGTGAACAGAAGATGGGGCTGAGGGATGCTCAGAGTCCTGTCCTGAACCAACGGGCAAACTGAAAGTGCATCGTTGATGCATGGAGCGCTGGAGAGGGCAGGTAGGTCTTGCTGGCCGGCAGCCATGCAGCCCTGTCGCCTAGGAGCTCTCCTAGGCCCCCACACCCTCCCTGCTCCCATTGCTTCCTTAGAAGTGAGGCCAACCGTTCTGTAGACGTGTCTTCCTCTGCCAGCCACAGTCCCTCCTTTGACTCAGTATTTATTGTTTCAGATTGCAGCACTGAGAAGTTTTATCCCCAAGAGCACATTTCTGATCATTTGGAATCGCAGGCAGCAGTACAGACAGTTGTGCTGGTGATGTTTCTCAGTCTTCACAGTTTGGACAACTCTGTGATGAAACAGTAGGAAGAAACTGGAATGTCTCTGAAGGTGAGAGCCTGGTCCAGCCCCTCTACTGGGAGGGAGATGTCACACCAGTGACCATGTTCCTTAAGGGCCCCTTAGGGGAGAAAGGTCTGATTTGTAACAGTTTTGACAAAAACTTGAGTTTGAGCCCAAGTCCATTAGTGTGTCAGGGAATCTCTACCGAAGAGAGGCCTCGTCCATGCTACTCTCCAGAGAACTTCCAGCACAGTGCAGACCTAACTGGCCAGGAGGGGCTTCCTACACCTGAAAGCCCATTCATATGTACTGGGTGTGGGAAAACACTCAGAGGAAGCCTTGACCTTGTTCAGCATCAGAGAGCCGACTTTGGAGAGAAGTCTTTTATGTGTTCTGAATGTGGAAAATCCATTAGCCAGAAGTCTGGTCTTACAAACCACTGGCAACCTTACCTAAATGTGCAGCCCAGCCTGCGTGTCCAGTGCACGAAAGTCTCTCAGTTGTATGTGTGTAAGGAATGTGGGAAAGCCTTCAGCCAGAACTCAAGCCTTAAAAAGCACCAAAAGTGTCACATGATTGAAAAGTCCTATGTGTGCAGGGAATGTGGAAAGGCTTTTAGGCGGAAATCAAACCTTGTCCAGCATCAAAGAATCCATTCTGAAGAGAAACCGTATGTCTGTGACCGGTGTGGGAAAGGCTTCGGGCGGAACTCAAACCTCGTTAAACACCACAGGATCCACAGGGATGATAAGCCTTTCGAGTGCAGAGAGTGTGGTAAAGCTTTTAGCCAGAGCGCACACCTCAGGAAGCATCAGAGGATCCACTCTGAAGAGAAACCGTATGAGTGTGATGATTGTGGCAAGTCGTTCAGTCGCATCTCAAACCTCATTAAACATCACAGGGTTCATACTGGAGAGAAACCTTACCAATGCAGCGACTGTGGGAAAGCATTTAGCCAGAGTTCCAGCCTTATGCAGCATCGGAGAATTCACACTGGAGAGAAGCCTCATGTGTGCAGCGTGTGTGGGAAAGCCTTCAGTTACAGCTCTGTGCTCAGGAAGCACCAGATAACTCACACAGGAGAGAAGCCCTACAGGTGCAGTATCTGTGGGAAGGCCTTCAGCCACAGCTCCGCCCTCATCCAGCATCAAGGGGTGCACACTGGGGACAAGCCCTATGAGTGCCACGAGTGTGGAAAGACCTTCAGTCGAAGTTCCAACCTCATCCTTCACCATCGAGTCCACACCGGAGAAAAACCTTATGAATGTACTGAATGTGGGAAAACCTTCAGCCAGAGCTCAACCCTCATTCAGCACCGGAGGATTCACAATGGATTAAAACCTCATGAATGTAGCCAGTGTGGCAAAGCCTTTAACCGAAGTTCAAACCTTATCCACCACCAGAAAGTTCACACAGGAGAGAAGCCCTTCACATGTGTTGAGTGTGGTAAGGGCTTCAGCCAGAGTTCGCACCTCATTCAGCATCAAATAATCCACACTGGAGAGAGACCCTATCAGTGCAGTGAGTGTGGAAAAGCCTTCAACCAGCGCTCAGTGCTCACCCAGCACCAAAGGATTCACACTGGTGTGAGGCCCTATCACTGCGCTGCTTGTGGGAAAGCGTTCATCCAGCGGTCAAAGCTGCTTAAACACCAGTTAGTTCACACAAAGGAGTAGCCTGGAGGCTGGGCCACGGTTCCTCTCTGACTCTGCCGGCCCTTGGCTCAGCCTTCCCCTTGCTAGACTTGAAAGCAGGCTCACTGTTTTTATGCCCAGCCGCCACAGAGCCTAAAGCCCTCCTTTAAACATCCTCCAAGGCTCTCTTTTGCCATTGCTGCCGAAGCGTGTGGCTCTTATCTGCATTTTGTTGTTCTTACGGTTTGCAAACATGCTCTTGTTCATTAGAAGACAAAGATGACAAAGGTTTCATTGTTCATAGTTTATTCTTGTAATCAAAGGTGCAGAAATAGGTAATGTGACCTTTGGCTGGAATAACCTCAGTATTCTTCCACTTAGCATTTAGTCATAGGGAGTGAGGCCTGATTTAGTGTTTATTAATATTTTATTTACATAAGCCCAACATGAGGGTTTTCCAGGTCCAGTTGCCATGTTCTCTGGAGACATTACTCTGCTTCCTTTCCTGTCCCATCCTGTATCAGCTTCCTTTTTTTCTTTTCTTTTGTTTTTTCTCAACAGGGTTTCTGTGTGTGACAGTCCTGGCTGTCCTGAAACTTGCTGTGTAGACGAGGCTGGCCTCAAACTCACAGAGATCCGCCTGCCTCTGCCTCCCGAGTGCTGGGATTAAAGGCGTGCGCCACCAATGCCTGGCTTCATGGCTTTCTTCATCTTTCCCCCACACGCCCCAGGCCATGTCTTCACACATGCTCTCACCATCATTTTTGAAGTACTTTCTGTTTGGTCTTAGGCAGTCCAGATGTCAGAAATGAGCTCACACTGGACTACAGGAGGACTTCTGCTGGTTAGATAAAAGCCAACCTCCTTCAGGAACTTGTGAAACCATTTCCCATCTGCCAAAAGGAGTCATTTCCTTACCTCTGGCAGGAGGGACATACTGTTCTCAAGTGGCATGTACCTGTGGCTGCATATCAAAGCCCATGCCACCTCCAGGCTCCCTCAGTCCCAACTCAGCAAGTAGTTGTTAGACATTTCCAAGCCCACCTCTCTTATACTCCCTCCCCACCCCCACTCCACCCCCACCCCTACCCCCTGGCGTTCTCATTACTCTCTCTCCTCCCTATGCTGTGTTCCTATAGCCTGCTACCCCCCTGTCTCTACCATGTTCTCTTGCTACCCTGCTTCCCTAACACTGTCCATATCCAGACTGCTTTCTCTCTCTCTCTCTCAGTTCTGAACTCCTCCAGGTGTCCCTGAATAGTTTCTATCTTATGCACAATAAAACCCTAACCCTGATAATGGAACTGTCACGTTGGCAGGTTCTTTATTGTATCCCCTGCATACATCTGATGCTGAAACCTGCACAAACTGGACCATAGGATGGTTCTGGATATTTGGACTGCCTGAGACCCAGCACTTTCTGGGTACTCACACACACACACACACACACACACACACACACACACGAGAGACAGGAACAGGATACCAGCTCACTAACCTCATCATTTTCCCAGAGCTGTGTCTTTATGCTCTGAACAGGGAGAGAGCTCAAGTACAGCATATCTGTCCCCAGAGAGCTCCCTAGATAGTAGACACTAGGTAGACATAGGGTGTCACAGGACACACTCCAACCAGACCAAATCCAGCTTCTTTGAGTAAAAGAAACTTTATGGGAACACACCAATGCCCATTTGCTTACAAATACCTAGCAGCTTTTGCATGGCAGAATTGGGAGTTGTCATACATAACCATATGCCCCACAAAGCTAGAGTTTTCACTTTGTGACCCTTTTCAGGGAGTTAGCCTGCTTTGCCATAAGACAATGGAAGCCCTTGTTATCACCGGGAGCTCTCAAGGTGAGGCTTTGAAGAGAGGCTCAAAGTTCTTGCAGGAAGGGATTGAAATATTTTGTGACTAGAAGTCTAATCAATGTGTAGTGCATTAGCCTGAGAATGGTGAGGTTCTGTCCTAGTTAGGGTTACTCTTGCTGTGATGGCCAAAAGCAAGTTGGGAAGAAGAGGGTTGATTTGGCTCACATGTCCACATCCATCATTGAAGTGAGGCTGGAACTCAAACGGGGCAGAAAGCTGGAGGTAGGAGATGGAGAGGCCACGGAGGATGCTGCTTACTGGTTGGCTCACCATGGCTGGATCAGCGTCCTGCTTGCTTGTCTTGGTTTTTTTAGACAGGGTTTCTTTGTGTAACAGTCCTGGCTGTCTTGGAACTCACTCTGTAGACCAGGTTGGCCTGGAACTCACTGAGCTCCTCCTTGCCCCTGCCTCTCAAGTGCTGGGATTACTGGGATTAAAGGTGTGTCCTGCCACCACCTGGCCAGTAGAACCTGGAGCCACCAACCCAGAGGTGGCGGCCCCATCCACAAAGGGCTAGGCCCTCCCATATCAGTCACTAAGAAAATGCCTTTCAAGCTTATGTAACTTCCAAGTTTCTCTACTGTGAAGTTATTATTTTCCTTTTTAGCTACCATAGACAATGTTTCTCATCAATATCTACCTTGTTTGTATCTCATCATGATTCTTCTACTTCCATTACCAAAAGAGTTTTACCTTCTCCATGTATTTATCAGTGATGGGTGGTGGTGGCACACGCCTTTAATCCCAGCCCTGTGAGTTCGAGGCCAGCCTGGTCTACAAAGTGAGTTCCAGGAAAGCCTCCAAAGCTACACAGAGAAACCCTGTCTCGAAAAACCAAAAAAAAAAAAAAAAAAAAAAAGATAAACTCTATGTATTTATCAGTTTATTCAGTATGGGTTCATTAATTTCTATTTGTTTAGTGAGTCTGTAACTCTCATTATATATTGTGATACTCAGATGGTCCCAGATTTGACCAGTAGAAACTTGTTCTTCATACTAGAGTCCTGTGCACATCTTGTTGTGTTTTGGCCTTTGCTTTGCTTTCTGGCATAGCCAGCTATTCCAAGTTCATCCTGAATGCTCCTTTTTCCCAATTGTGCAGTGTGTCTTTTTCCCCTGGGCTTCCTCATCCCTGTTGCTAACAAGGTATTTTAGAAAGCAAGATCTAGCCGAGCATTGGTGGTGCACGCCTTTAATCCCAGCACTTGGGAAGCAGAGGCAGGTGGATCTCTGTGAGTTCGAGACCAGCCTGGTCTACAGAGGGAGTTTCAGGACAGGTTCCAAAACAATACAGAGAAACCCTGTCTCGGGGAAGAAAAAAAAGCAAGATCTAAGTGCTGGGTGTATACCTTGTTGGAAAGTGTCTGGGATCTCACAACAGACCACTCAGCGGAGAGCTAGGGACTAGACGAGTGTGCATAAATGCCATCTTCGAGCAGCTCTCTTACCAGGCCCAGTCCAACACCAAAGCTCACTCCACCCTTCCCTCTTTTCTGTATTTGTTCTTCTTAATATTTATTTATTTTATGTATATGAGTGACCTGTCTACTAACACACCAGAAGAGTGACTCGGAGCCTGTTACAGATGGTTGGGAGTCACCATGTGGTGGCTGAGAATTGAACTTAGAACCTCTGGAAGAGCAGTCAGTGCTCTTAATTGATGACCCCTTTCTCCAGCCCCTTTCTGTATTTGTAACTGCATTCCCATTTTAACAGAAATACAGTCTTGGTATCTTCAGTATATTGACTTAAGTTTTTGCATGTGACTTCAAAATTACTAATGTATTATCCTTGTTTAAAAAAAAAACATTGGTTGTTGAGTGTTTGTCTACAGGTCTTCCAACTGGTTTGAGAATTGTGAGAATATTTTTTCTCCTGGGGAGAAATAACACTTTCCTCTTCCTCACAAAGTCCCAATGACAGCTGGGTGGAGGCAGCACACACCTTTAATCCCAGCACTCAGGAGGCAGAGGCAGCTGGGTCTCTGAGTTCGAGTCCAACCTGATCTATAGAGTGAGTTCTAGGACAGCCAAAGCCAATATTCAGTGAAACCCTATCTCCAAAAAAACAAAAAACAAAAAAGTCCCAACGACAACAGTATGATTCCACTGAAATTCACAAAGGTTGGTGAGTTCCTGGGCTCCCTTATAGAGCATCGGTGAAGGGTTACTGGAAGGAGCATGGGTGACCCTATAGGAGTCACTGCAAAATCAACGTTCACCCATCATAGAGGGTGACATGGATAGAACCCCCTTCCAGTTACTTCTGGTAGCACTTCTGGTAAAGGTAGTGGCTGTTTTGCTCCAAGGAATGCATTCCACAGCAGTACACTGTGAAAATACTATACTTGTGTCTTGCACGGATCTTCTTCCACTTTCATAGTAGCTATGTAATTAATTTGTAACAGTTAGGTTTGTTTGTTTTCTATTGAGTTCCCTGTTTGTTGCTTCCCTTTTTCCTGTCAGGTAAGAGACCTCCACTTTTTTGTTTTGTTTACTTGTTTTTCAAGACAGGGTTTCTCTAACAGTCCTGGCTGTCCTGGAACTCACTTTGTAGACCAGGCTGGCCTCAAACTCACAGAGATCAGCCTACCCCTGCCTCCCAAGTGCTAGGATTAAAAGCACGTGCCACCACCGCCTGGGAAAACCTCCACTTTTTTTTTCTTTTTGGTTTTTCCAGACAGGGTTTCTCTGTATTGTTTTGGAGGCTATCCTGGAACTAGCTCTGTAGACCAGGCTGGCCTCGAACTCACAGAGATCCGCCTGCCTCTGCCTCCCGAGTGCTGGGATTAAAGGCGTGCGCCACCAACGCCCGGCTAGACCTCCACTTTTGAACCATAAAATTCTTCAAATGGAAAAGGAAGACATGAATAAATAGTAACAACTCTTTTGCTTGGTTATAGACCCATTATGTAGAAGCTGGAAGGTCTGAATTATTTATGGATTCAGTTTAGCACCCATGTAAGTCCAAGTGGAAAACTGGCTTGTAGTAGTTTAGATTATGCTAATTGCACAATACTGCAGGATTCCCCCTCCTCCCGCCCTGCCATCTTGAGATGCTGAATGGCCAGCACAGCTCAGCAAGAAGTAGCTGTTTTCCTCTCCTTGAGTGGGTCATCCCTGGTCAGCCACACAAAAGTCAGCACATCTGGCCAAACTCAAGGACATCATCTTAGTCCTGGAACCCTTGGCCTGCAAATATCCCTATCTGCACACTTCCTAAGACTTGTCCCTTGGTTGTGAAGAACTCTAGGGATGTCTTACTGCACAGTAGCTCAGGTACAAATGGAGACCACAGATATGTCAGACTACAAATGATGCTTCAGCATTAAGAGTCCTCATCACGCCCTCAACTCCAAACACTATTGATGGTGAACAAAGCATTCTATTTGTTTCTCTCACTGCCCTTTTTAAAATATATGTAGATATACATACATACATACATACATACATATGTCTTGCCTTTGTGTATGTGTGTGCATGTCTGGTGCCCACAGAGGCCAGAAGTGGGTGTCAGACCACTTGGGATTTGAGTTACAGACAATTGTGAGCCACCATGTGGGTGCTGGGAATCAAACCTGAGTCCTCTAGAAGAGCAGGTAGTACTCTTAACCTCTGAGCCACCTCTCCAGCGTCCCTGAGGAAGGCATTAGCCTCAGGCTATCTCTTCTGTGTGCGTCTGCATATAGATCAGCTGATAAAGAGGCCTGGGTGCTTCTCCCTCCCTTAGGAGTCAGGCCCAACCTCTGCGCAGTCTCAGACACAGTGGTGCTGATGCCACGTGCAGTAGTTAACTCTCACTGCTTTGACAAAAGGGATGGTGAACACCCTTAATCCCAGCTCTCAGAGGCAGAGGCGGGCGGATCTCTGTGAGTTTGAAGCTAGCCTGGTCTACAGAGTGAGTTCCAGGACAGGCTCCAAAACTACCAGAGAAATCCTGGCTCAAGAAAAAAGAGAGAAAAATGTAAAGAAGGTGTTTACTGTGATTTGAAGGTCAAGTACAGTCCATCATGGTGGGAAGGTGCATGGCGGAAGTTTGAGGCAGCTGGTCACATTGTTTCTGTGGTCAAGGGGAGAGTAACATACTGTTACTCAGTTCACTCTTCAATCAGTCAAGAGCTCTGACTCTTTAGGGCTCCGCCCACCTCAGTGATATAGACATGCCATTTTGTTTCCAAGGTGACTCTACAGCCCATGAAGCTGAAAAGATGAGCCATCATATCACATCTTTGTTCTTTTGAGCAGCTTTAGACCTGTGTAGAGACATGTCTAACTCTTTCCAGAGAGCTCAACTATAGCAAAAATGAATGTGTTCATATCCTCAAAAATATCTTCAGGGTCCTCACACCTTCCCTTCTGCATCAGCATTCACAGACATCAACTCTGAGTTCCCTTCAGCTTACGGTCCTGATTTAAAACTGGCTGCCCCTGGGGCTGAAGAGACAGCTCAGCAATTAAGAGTATACACTCAGGGCTGGAGAGCTGGCTCAGCCGTTAAAAGCACTGGCTGCTCTTCCAGAGGACCTGGGTTCAATTCCCAGCACCCACATGGCAGCTCACAACTGTAACTCCAGCTCCTGAGGACAATACTCATGACAAAACACGAGTGCACATAGGACTTTAAAAGTATATACTTAAACTACTCTTGCAGAGGACCAAAGTGTGACTCTCAGCACCCACTTCTGGCAGCCTACAACCACCTGTAATTACAGCCGCAGGGGATTCGATGCCCTCATCCACAGATAGTGCACTCAAGTGTGCAAACACTTTAAAATAGACTAAAGCACTTAAAAAATAAAAATTCACCAGCCTGGACTACCAAGAGAGTTCCGGGACGGCCTCCAAAGCCACAGAGAAACCCTGTCTTGAAAAACCAAAAAAAAAAAAAAAAAAAAAATAAAAATAAAAATTCAGTGGCTGCTCCAGCACACAAATTCCAACCTGGTCCACGAGGTTCTTGTTTCTTATCTCCATTTCCAGACAGGAGTCCCAACTCCAGCCCCAAACCGCCGTTCTTTTTTTTTTTTTTAAGATGTATTTATTTATTATATATACAGTGTTCCACCTGCATGTATGCTTGTACACCAGAAGAGGGCACCAGATCTCATTACAGATGGTTGTGAGCCACCATGTGGTTGCTGGGAATTGAACTCAGAACCTCTGGAAGAACGGCCAGTGCTCTTAACCTCTGAGCCAGCTCTCCAGCCCCAAACCACCGTTCTTTAAGGAACGAAAGAACACATCTGGTGGGGTGTGGTAGTGGATCTCAGTGAGTTCCAGGACAGCTAGGGCTGTTACACAGAGAAACCCTGTCTGGAAAAACCAAAACAGCAAAAATCCACATCTAATAGCCACTTAAAAATAATAATAAACCCTTCCTCAAGCGGCTTTTGTTAGGTATTCTGTCACAACAGAAGACAAGTAATACAATTAGAGAAATAAAAGTTACAACTAATAGAGGGGTGGGTTCCAGCACGCTCAGCGGGAGACGGTGTGTTGAACATACAAGAGTTCCTGGGTTGGATTTTCAGCGGTGTGTGTGCACATGGAGGCTAGAGGTCCAGTTCAGGAGCCATCCACCTTGATGTTTTGTGACTTGTTTTTTGAAAAGGCTCATCTTGTCAGACTAATTCTGGCTGGCCAGAGGCCTGGGGAATGTCTTGTCTCACCTTTGCCTGTGTTGGGACCACAAGCACAGTCACCCCCAGCCATTTTTACATGGGTGACGGCGATCAAACTCAGATCCTCAGGACTGCTGCACCTCTGTAGCACTAGAATAACTCACTTTTCGAAGACTGCTTATTCCAAGTGTGGGCAGATTACGAGCAGCAGTTGGGACAGTCGTACCACAAACCCAAGCAGCCCGCGTTGGCCTGATGGGTTCCCCGAACGAGCGCTCCTGGCTGCTAGAAGGCAAGCTCGAGCTTGGCGGAAGTGACCGAAGCCCCCCTCGAGCAGAGGGGCCGCAGGGAGGGGGCGAGGCGGGAGGCACTCGTGTTTGGAGGGACCCGGCGCCCGCTTCCGCCGCTGCCTCAGAGAGCAGGCGCGGCCCCTGCCACAGCGCGGAGGCCTAGCTAGGCCAGGAGTCCCGGGCCAGGAGAAGCCCGGGGCGAGGCGGGGACCGTGCGACCCTCAGGCGGCGCGCCCCCCAGGACCGGGGGGCGGGGCAGGGGCGGGGCCCCCTGGGATTGACGACTGCGCAGACCGCACGGGACGGCCCCTTTGTCTAGGGAGCCGAGGCAGCCGCCGCAGGGCGAAAGGTTGCGGCCGACGGTGAGTGGCGTTGTGTCGGGTGCGCGGGACCCTCTCCTCCGTCCGCACCCAAGCTCCGCGTCCTCACGTGCGCCAGCCCCTCCCCCGCTGCCGCACCCTCCGTCCCGCTCCCTCGGACCCTCCAGGCCCGCTCTTCCCCTGGACCCCTCACGGTGGCTCCCGCTAGCCTGGGTCGGGATGCACGGTTCTGATGTGCAGGTTTCCTAGTGGCTAGCTAATTCGCTTTAGCTTGGGATGTGGATGAGATTTTTGTTTGGTAAAATAACCGCGTCCCAGGCCGCCCTGCAAGTCCTGGGTCCTTAAGATCCTCCACCGTTAGCGGGGCTACCGTCAGGGCCACCATACAGGGTTTTAAGTCACTTGCGCGGTCTTAGCGGTCGCGCACAGACGCTTGCAGCATCCTCCACAGTTGAAGCTGTTTCCTGTCAAAGTGAAGGTCCCCTGTTCCACGTAACCCAGCTTCTTCTCGAATTTATTTCTCGATGCTCTCTCGTTGTTACTTTGCAGAAGCCCCTTTTAATGGGTGGCAACAACTTCTCTAACGCGGAATTTCCATGTTTCGTTTTTATTTTATGTGTATTTATGTGTTTTGTCTGCCTGTGTGGCTGTATAATACGCGCATGTCTGGTGCCATCGGAAGGTAGGAGAGGGTACCGGGTCTCCTGGAACTGGCTCTGAGCAGCCACGTAGGTGCTGGGAATCGAATATGGGTCCTCTGGAAGAACAACATGTGTTCTTAACCGCGGAGCCATCTCTCTGGTCCCCGCATTTAAATGTTAACAGAAAGTGATTCTGCTGGGAAAGGAGGATGGTTCAGTTGAACACCTGAGTCCGAATCACCAGAACTCACTTTTTAGAAACTGAATGCTGTTATCCCCAGCTTCCCGGAGGAGACAGCAGATTCCTGGAGCTCACTAACTTCGCTGCTGCCCCCGAGAAGGTGAAAGGCTCCTGATGAATGACACCCGAGGTTGTCCTCTGGCCTCCAAGTGCTTGCGGGTGTGTGGGTGCACACACAGAGGAACAATATAGACAGTAATCCCCTTGTACGTGGGAGGTGAAATATTCTCTAAGGCCAGAGGACATTGGATGTAGAGCGCACTGAGCCTTCTCCCCAGCCCACAAGAATTCTTTTAAACGTCTGCAGCGCCCTGTCAGTGAATGCACGATGACCCTGGGAGCAGTTTCCTGTGTATCTTCCTAAAATAATTGGAAGCAGCTGCTACTGCAGGTGCATGGCCGCGCTTTTTTGTTATTAACAGAAAAGAAACGCTCTGGGGCTGGAGAGATGGCTCCAGAGGTTAAGAGCACTGGCTGCTCTTCCAGAGGACCCGAGTTCAATCCCCAGCAACCACATGGTGGCGCACAACCATCTGTAATAGGATCTGATGCCCTTTTCTAGGCTGCAGGCATACATGCAGGACACTCATACATAAAATATCAATTAATAAAATTAAAAAGGAAAGCTCCACAGTGTCCTATCACCTACGAGGTAGGTGATTCTGTTTAAAGCTGTGTAGACATCATTCTGTCCTTTGCACACTGGGAATTATCTTGTGGGGGACACTTAACTAGCAAGCCACCTTGCCACCATGTGTGGAGCCAGCCCCTAGGCATTCTTGACATGAAGGTGCTTCATTTCCATTCTCAATTATTACTAGTGAGGGTAAAACCTCTTCATTTGTCTTTTAGCTGTTTGTATTCCCATTCAGATTAACCAGCAGGTGTTCTTTTTTGTTTTTTGTTTTTGTTTTTGTTTCGAGACAGGGTTTCTTTGTAGCTTTTGGAGCATATCCTGGAACTCGATCTGTAGACCAGGCTGACCTTGAGCTCACGGGGGTCCGCCTGCCTCTACCTCCCTAGTGCTGGGATTAAAGGCGTGGACCACTTCCCTGTGTGTCTTTTTATACCATTGACAGTGTCTTCTTTGATTTTGTTTTATTTGCTTTACTTTATTTTTGGCTTTTTGAGGCAGGATTTCTCTGTGTAGCAGCCCTTCTGTCCTGGACCCTGCTTTGTAGACTAGGCTGTTCTCGAACACACATAGATCCGCCTGAGTGCTGGGTTTAAAGGCGTGCGCCTCCATCAACTAGATGTTGTGTTTGTTTTATGGGCAAATAATTTCCATCGAGATTATTTTCTAAATAATCTGGTTTTGTATGGTACTCTTATTTTTTTAAAGATTTTATTTATTATTAAGTATACGGTGTTCTGCCTACATGCCAGAAGAGGGCACCAGATCTCCTTACAGATGGCTGTGAACCCACCATGTGGTTGCTGGGAATTGAACTCAGGACCTCTGGAATAGCAGCCAGTGCTCTTAACCTCTGAGCCATCTCTCCAGCCCTGACTGGTACTCTTTTTTTAAACAATGTATTTTTTTTATGTGCATTGGTGTTTTATCTGCATGTATGTTGTGTGAGGATATTGATCTCCTGGAATTGGAGATACAGACAGTTGTGAGCTGCCATAGGAATTGAACCCAGATCCTCTGGAATAGCAGCCAGTGCTCTTAACTGCTGAGCCACCTCTTCAGCCCCCTGTCTGGTATTTGTAAAACATTGCCTGGACTACCAAGCGAGTTCCAGGACAGCCTCCAAAGCCACAGAGAAACCTTGTCTCGAAAAACCAAAAAAAACAAAAAACAAAAAAACATTGATTCTCTGTGAAATTTACTTAGATAAGGGGTGAAGTTAGAATACAGCTTCACGCCGGGCGGTGGTGGCGCACGCCTTTAATCCCAGCACTCAGCACTCGGGAGGCAGAGGCAGGCGGATCTCTGTGAGTTCGAGGTTGGGCTGGACCGATAGCCACCGAAACAATACAGAGAAACCCTGTCTTGTAAAAAAAAAAGAATACAGCTTTACTTTCCCCCCAAATCATAACCATTGCTAACAGTATCCACTATAGCAAATAATTTATCTTTCGGTTTACTTGAAAATGTACCTGTATCATAAATTCTTCCCTATGTTTAGGGCTATTTGGGGAGGGTTGTTATTAGATTTATTTTATTTTGTGTGGGGGGTGTTTTGTTTGCATGCATGTGTATAGTGCTTGAGGAGGCCAGAAGAGGGCTTCGGACCCCCTAGAACTGGAGTTACAGAGGTTGTGAGTCTCCATGTGGGTGCTGGGATTTGAAGAGTAGTCATCTCCTCAGCCCCTCTTTTGGGACTTTGGGGTGGTTTTGATGTGCATAAGGTTTCTTGCCAGTTGGTTAATTCTGGTTTGGTTTGGTGTGTGGATGAGCTTTGGTTGGTAAACTCAGTCTTTGGAACAAAGCCAAGTTTGTTTAATACACTGCTGTAGCCGGTTGCTGTTCACCCTCAGCTCCCTGGGGGCTGCCACCCAGCTCCCAAGGGAATCACACATGGAGGGAACGCCCGGCCTTAGCTTGCCTTGTTTCTAGCCAGCTTTTCTTAAATTATGAAACACACACACACACACACACACACACACACACACACACACACACACACCTTTTTGCCTCTGGGGTTTTACCTTTCTCTGTTTCTGTATATCTTACTTTCATTCTTACTCCATGGGTAGCTGGCCCCTGACGTCCTCCTTTCTTGTTCTGTCTTGCCCCTTCTTTCTCTTTCCAGAGTTCTCCTATTTATCCTCTCTGCCTGTCACCCCCCCATCCTTTCTCCTGCCTCACTATTGGCCATTCAGCTCTTTGTTAGACCATCAGGTGTTTTATTTTATTTCTTTTTTTTTTTTTTTTTTTTTGGTTTTTTGAGACAGGGTTTCTCTGTATTGTTTTGGAGGCTGTCCTGGAACTCACTCTGTAGACCAGGCTGGCCTCGAACTCACAGAGATCCGCCTGCCTCTGCCTCCCAAGTGCTGGGATTAAAGGCCTGTGCCACCAACACCCGGCTCCATCAGGTGTTTTAGACAGGCAGAGAATCACAGCTTCACAGAGTTAAACAAATGCAACATAAACAAAAGCCACACATCTTTACATCATTGAACAAATGCTCCACAGCAGAAACAAATGTAACCCATCTTAAAATAATATTCCCCAACACACTGCAAAGCAGAGTGAGTGAGCGTGGCAGGAAAGGAAGTGCTTGAATGTACTGATAGATGTGGGCAGCTAGGCTGCTTAGTGATGGTCCTGTGGTTAGGATGGGTCACATTGCCTGCAGTTTCTCACTATGCAGATAAGGGCAATCTGGTGTAGAGCTGCAGGTAGTTTCATTTGACTATTGTTCCATCGTTTGGCAGAATGGAGCTGTGGCTTTCAGGTTTGGGGATGTTCTCTGGTCCAGGCTTTTACTGGAAATGTTTCTGCTCTCACACTCACACTTTCCCTCATAGTGTTGGGTTGGTTGGTTTTCACTTGAGACATGATCCCTGTGCAGCCCCAGCTGGCCCGGAACTCCTCAGATCCTCCTGCCTCAGACTCCTCAGTGCTGGGATTACAGGCCTCCACCTCCATTACAGCTTGGTGTGGTCTCTTTAAAAGTTTTAAATCTCTTGTCTTTGCCCACTTTGTGATAGTTTGTTGAAGAGTGTACCAAAATACTTATCAGTTAATCTTTTTTTCCAGTAATTTTAATCTCTCCTCCAAACTGTGCTCTGTTCTGTTTCTGTTTCTGGGCTGTTTGTTCTTCCCGTGCCTCCCCTATTTCCTGTGTTTTGTTTTGTTTGAGACACTTGTGCTATGCGGCATACATAGCAGCTTAGAACTCACTAGGCAGTCTCATGTTAGGAGTCAGCTTCCCAAGTGCTAGGATCACCGGTGTGTGCCAACACACCCGGCTCTATCTAAGCAGTCCATTCTTGCCTGGGCGACTCTTACTAATTTGGTTGGCCCTATAGCCGGCTGGTGATGCTCCTTTCCTAGTGCCTCTGAGACATCCCTGTGTTTGTTGAGTCTCCAAATGAATTTGAAAGCATTTAGTTATGAGACCTTGTACCCCTATAATCCTCCACAAACATGTTGATCGATGCTGTGAATAAAGTCTACAAATTAGCATTACTGTGAATTGTGGTGTCTGTTCTTTCATGTCTTGGACCAAGTGTCACTTGGTGTGTAGGAAAGCTATCAACTAGATAGACAGACAGACACACAGACACACAGATAGATAGATCTGTGTGATCATTGACTTAGGGAAAATTGCAAGTATTGTGTTTTTGTACTCAGGTAGGTTTTTACGCAAAAGCTGCTTCTGCCCTAGAAAGCCTTCCATGAATTTGAAAAGAAAGCAGTTTTATAAGAGTTGAATTAGGGAAGGCAAGTGGGTCTGGGTGACATTCTCCCATCTCACACCAAACTAGACTAAGGTTCCCGTCCAAGTGTATCACCATTTGCAATGTCCTTTAGAAGAACAAACTTGCAAGCTGCAGCACAACAAGATCTTTGGTAATTCCAAAACTGTTGTTGGATGTTGTGAAACATTTAAGATGTGTTACATTTGTTTATGCCGTGGATATATGTGTTTAATGATGCAAAGATGTGTTGCATTCTTTTATGATTTTTGGTTTTTTTTTTGTTTTTTCGAGACAGGGTTTCTCTGTGGCTTTGGAGGCTGTCCTGGCACTAGCTCTTGTAGACCAGGCTGGCCTCGAACTCACAGAGATCTGCCTGCCTCTGCCTCCCAAGTGCTGGGATTAAAGGCGTGCGCCACCAACGCCCGGCTATAGCTAACTCTTACATTTTAAATTAGCCCATATTTCTTATCTATGCTCTGCCACATGACCTGGTACCTTCTTCCCAGCATCCTTATTTGACTTTCCTGCCTAATCTTATCCTGTTGAGCCATTGACCAGTCAGCTTCTTTATTAAACCAATCCCAGCCACAAATGTTCAGTGTACAAAAGGGTTATTCCAGGCTGGAGAGATGGCTCAGTGGTTAAGAACACTGGCTGCTCTTCCAGAGGTCCTGAGTTCAATTCACATGGTGGTTCACAACCACCGGTAATGGAAATATCACCCCAGCAAATGAAGGGTCAGTGATGGAGGGAGGCACTCTGAGAAGGAATCACTGAGGGAGGGCAGTGCCCGGTAGACTGGCAGAGTGCCTACTGCCTGCAGCAGACAATGACCAGGCACTGACATTGGATTCTACCATGGGGAGATCGAAGGAATCCCTACCCTACCAAGGGTTGCTCTGGGGACCAGCGTAGGTGACATCGTGTGAACACAGTACTCCTCTGAAAAGAAGGGGTGAAGACCACACGGTAGGCAACTGGACGGGGTGCCTGAAGGACAACAGGCAGGTCTGGCTGCTGCTAGAAGCCTAGGGAAAGGGACGGTGCATCAGGAGGGATCAGATACAGGGGCCAGAGAGCAGGAGGCTGAGCACTATACATTCAACCATATCCACCTGGGTACAAATGCTACCACATGAGGGCAGCTTCCCACTGAACTGAATCCTGAAGTCCGTCATCTTTTATTATTTATTGCAGGGTGGGGCACACCGGCATGTAGAAGACAACTTGGGAAAGGTTGGGGTCCCAGGGGTGAACCCAAGTCGTCAACCACGTTGCTGTTCCCCCACCACCCAGGTCATGATGCTCACCTCTTTTTTTTTTCCTTTTCTTTTCTTTCTTTTTGAGACAAGGTCTCACTATGTAGCTCAACCTGGTCTTTTACTGAAGATCCTTCCACCCCACCTTTCTCAAATTGCTGGAATTACAGGCGAGAGGAGCCATGCTTATCTTCTGTTTCACTCTCAAAAAGCCAGATACCCGAAAGGATATATTGTAATCTTGCTCTGCATTTTGCCTGGTACCATCTGCTATTTGTTGCAGGCTTGGCTGTGACTCACTATTGTAGACACCCCTACAGTTCAGAAGACCGAGCCCATCTGCTACAGGAGATCTCTCAGACCCCGACTTTTCCCAGCCATTTAGTTGTGTTAAACATCTGTTTATCCTGGTGTGACACCACCAAGTGTCCCCTTCTCATTTGAGACATCTTTCAAAGCTCAGACCCTATGTTACTCCAGACTCTGTCCACCCACAATGACCACTGCTCAGACTTGGGTTGCCAATGTATAGGTTGAGCCCTTGCCTCATCAGAGCACCAGAGGGTATCTAAGACTGACTGAGCGCCTGAGCCTGGGGTTTCCCACAGAAGTGTGGGTCTCAGGCAGATGATCCACTCCCCACTTTGGAGGGGGTACTTCTTGGGAGACATGTAGGGCCCCACTGTTCTTGTGAACAAGCAAGACAAGGTGATCCAGCCAGCAACCAGAGCCTTCACTGGCTCCCCACATAGATATGATCAGCCAATCATGGGACCCCAGTGGTCTAGGGAGTGAAGGGTTGAAACTTTAAGCCCTTGGAAAACAATGGGTAGATGCTCAGAAATCCTTATTTTTTAAAACGTATTTATATTCATACGTATGTGTATGTTATTTTTTAAAGATTTGTTTATTTATTACATATACAGTTTGTCTATATGCCAGAAGAGGGCATGTATCAGATTGAATTGTAGATGGTTGTGAGCCACCATGTGGTTGCTGGGAATTGAACTCAGGACCTCTGGAAGAGCAGTCAGTGCTCTTAACCTCTGAGCCATCTCTCCAGCCCCTATGTGTATGTTCTTATGTGAGCTCCTGTGTACCACATGTAACAGCCCATAGAGGGCAGAAGAAAACATCTGATCCCCTAGAACTGGAGTTGAGCACAAACCTGGGTCCTGTGCAAAAGTAGCAAGGACTCTTGATGCTAAGCCCCTGAGCTATCTCTAGCTTTAAAAAAAATGTGGGGGGATGAATGCAAAGCCCTGATGTAGCAGGCTTTCTCTTGAGCCACCAACCAGCTCCCAAATCATGACACAGATTTAGTATTAGTTATGAATGCTCGGCCTTGCTAGTTCTTATAACTTAACCTGTTTCCCTTCATCTACATTTTGCCTTGGGGCTTTTTACTTTTCTTTCTTTCTGTATGTCTTACTCTCCTGAGGTTCTGTGGCTGGCAGGCTGGCAGGCAGCTGCCTGGTGTCTGGTCCCGGCATGTCCCTCTCTTTCTCCCTCATCCTCTTCTCCTTTACGTAGATTCCTCCTCCTCATTTTCTCTGCCCACCCGCCTAGCCTTTCTCTGCCTAGCTATTGACCAGTCAGCTCTTTATTAGACCAGTCAAGTGCTTTGGGTAAGCAAGGTGAAACAAATACAACAGATCTACATAATTAAACAAAGGCAGCAGAAACCAATGTAGCACACCTTCACATAGTTAAAGGGAGATTCCCCAACATAAACAAATGTAACACATCTTTACATAATTAAACAAAGGCAGCAGAAACCAATGTAACACACCTTCACATAGTTAAAGGGAGATTCCCCAACATAAACAAATGTAACACATCTTTACATAGTTAAAATAACATTCTACAACAATGTAGACCAGTCTAGCCTAGACCCACAAAGATATAACAGCCTCTGGCTCCTCTTATCATTTTTCAAGCAGGACTTTGCCTGACAAAACCTACTAGATTGGACCAGCCCAGGAACCATATGTTTGCTCAGGACTCTTCCATAGAGAATACCAGTGTGAGCATAGGGAGACCCAACAAAGCTGGACCACAGTGGCTTCCGCTCCCTGGATCTCTCTTCAGCATGCCTTTCACTGATTTTATATGACAAGGGACCCCAGGGATGTCAGGGTCTGTAGAACTGGACTCTCATGTGTTTGTTCTCTCTCCTTCCTCAGCCCCACAGGATCCTCAGATTCCACTTGTCCTCACAGACCCAAGAAACCAAGATGGCAGCAGCTGGACTTATGCCACTGCCAGCAGGACCTCAGGTGAGTGGTCCCAAAAGCTTATTCAGTGGCTTGGCCAAAGCTCCTGTGGGTCCTTCTGTGCCCAGTCAAAACATCACTGCATCTCCTGAACTCCGTCACTTCTTCCTGCTGATGTCATGTGACTCTAAAGGGCTACCACCAGTCTCCCATGTCACATTCGCCACCTGTCAGATGTGGAGTTACTCAAAACCCGCTCATTCCAGGTCAAGGTGACCTTCGAGGATGTGGCTGTTCTGCTGTCTCAGGAGGAGTGGGCCCGCCTGGGCCCTGCTCAGCGGGGCCTCTACAGAAATGTGATGATGGAGACCTACGGGAATGTGGTCTCACTGGGTAAGACTCCTGGAGGGCTCCGCCTGTGTGTCTTTGGGCCCAGGACTCACGTGGGGTTCCTCAGGGAGGCAGCTGCTGGGAAGAGGGGCATTCAGTGCACACTGAGATCCTGAGGCATGGTGCTTCCAAGTGTTCAGCTCCAACAGGATGGAAGTCTTGTCCTGTTTCCTGTGCCCTCGTGGAGCATGGATTATGGGAGTATCTTAGCAGACAGTGTATAATCCAGGGACGTCCCCCTCACGAGCAGGACTCCCAGGATCCAAGCCTGTTGTGATCTCCCAGCTGGAGCGAGGAGAAGATCCATGGGTCCTGGATGGGCAGGAGACTGAGCAGAGCCTGGGAAGTGACCACTCAGGTGAGTAAGGAGACCTGTTCCTGCTTTCACTGAAGACAGTCTAGTTCAGACGGGGTCACTGATGGAGGGAGCACCCATTGGTCAGGGGAGGGCTCTGTCATTTTCCTCCCGACACAGTGTCCACAGACCAGGAGGTCCTGGGCCAAGCAATAGTCCACAGAAGGAGGTGTGGGTAGAGTAGGAAGTTAGGTGGGCGGTGGACCTGGTGAGTTAGGTGTGGTGGTGGACCTGGTGAGTTAGGTGGGGTGGTGGACCTGGTGAGTTAGGTGGGGTGGTGGACCTGGTGATTTAGGTGGGGTGGTGGACCTGGTGAGTTAGGTGGGGTGGTGGACCTGGTGAGTTAGGTGGGTGGTGGACCTGGTGAGTTAGGTGGGGTGGTGGACCTGGTGAGTTAGGTGTGGCGGTGGACCTGGTGATTTAGGTGGGGTGGTGGACCTGGTGAGTTAGGTGGGGCGGTGGACCTGGTGACCAAGGAGAAAGGAGAGGATAGCTGAGCTGAAGAGAGGCAAGGGATGTTGCCGCTGCTCAGAAGGACCGTAGTTGGCTACCCAGGCATTAGTGGGCTATTTAGGCTCTGAGGGTTACTTGGTTGATTTAGAACAAGGCTCTGGGTATAGAAGGGAAATTTCTCAACCTGATACTCGGGGTGAAGGACTGAAAGTTTGTGCTCGGTTATGAAAGAGTCCACTGACCCCTGACCTGGGAAACATTGTACTAAGGCCCCATGTATGATATAAAGCAAAGTTAAAAAAACCAGAATTTGGAGATAAAAATATTTGATTTTTAACTTGAAAAAAGAGGTTGGTATTCATAAGAGACTTTAGCAATATTGTTAGATAATAAAAATCATTTGAGCCTGATGGTGGTGGTGCACGCCTTTAATCCCAGCAGAGGCAGAGGCAGAGGCAGGTAGAGTCTCTGTGAGTTCCATCCAGGACAGGCTCCAAAGCAATACAGAGAAACCCTGTCTTGAAAAACCTAAATAAATAAATAAATAAATAAATAAATAAATAAATAAATAAATAAATAAAATGCCATTTGTATGTTATCAGCAATAAACAAAGGTATAAATATTATAACATTTATAATAGCATCAGCATCAGAAAGCTACTTGGGGTGGGGGGTCTGCAGAGATGGCCTTAGTGGTTGAGAGAACTTGCTGCTTTTCCAGAAGACCCAGGTTCAGTTCCCGGCGTCCACATGGTGCCTCCCAACCATCTGTAACCCAGTTTCAGTGGCTCTCACACCCTCTCCTGGCTGCCACAAGTATAGGCGGGGACACTCATGCACATACAGTAAATAACAAGTTTTTGTTTTGTTTTGCTTTGCTTTTGGAGACAGGGTTTCTCTGTGGCTTTGGAGGCTGTCCTGGAACTCACTTGGTAGACCAGGCTGGCCTTGAACTCACAGAGATCTGCCTGCTTCTGCCCCCAAGTGCTGGGATTAAAGGCGTGCGCCACCACCGCCCGGCGAAAAAGGCATTTTTAAATACTGCCAAAGCTGTCCATGGGGGATTGACAGATTCTCCAGGATACAGAAGCACCTAGTTGCTCTGTGGCATAGGCCACAATAGAGGGTGACATGTGCACATACTCGTGGTGGGGCTGCAGAGATGGCTCAGCAGGTAAGAGCTTTGGCTGCTGTAGGGCAGTGGTGGCGCACGCCTTTAATCCCACTACTCGGGAAGCACAGGCAGGCGGATCTCTGTGAGTTCGAGGCCAGCCTGGTCTACAGAGCGAGTTCCAGGACAGCCTCCAAAGCCACAGAGAAACCCTGTCTCGAAAAACCAAAATTAAAAAAAAAAAAAAAAAAGACCCTGTATAGTGGCACTTGCTTTGTAGACCAGGCTGGTCTCGAATTCACAGAGATCTGCCTGCATCCACCTCCCGCGTGTGTGTCGCCGATGCATGGCACTCCAGTTCACTCTTAGGGAGTGAGAACACCTAGTTTTTTGCTGTACTAACAGAGAGGAATGGTAGAGGAAGCTCTGATGCTGTACTTGCCTGTGACCCTGGGTCAGAACTTACAGTACTTGTCAGAGACCCTTATATGTCCTTCCACAGAGGTGAGACTTTCGGAGTTGCAAGATGGCTCAGCAGATAAAGGTACTTGTCAATGCAAGCCTGGCAGCTTGAGTTCAGTCCCCAGAATATACATAAAGGTTGGAAGGAGAGAACTAAGTTCGAAAAGTTGTCCTCTGACCTCCGTGTGCACACATGTGTCTCCTTCTACCCCCAGCCCTGGATACATTTTAAATTTAGGTCTTTCTCTGCTGTGGGGCTTCTTTTTTGTTTTTGTTTTTGTTTTGTTTTGTTTTTTGGTTTTTCGAGACAGGGTTTCTCTGTGGCTTTGGAGGCTGTCCTGGCTGTGGGGCTTCTTATCCTAGGCTGTCCATCAAGTATGACAAGTCATTCAGGGAAGGCCACAGCCGAGACCCTGGAAAAGTGGTTAAGGCCTGAGGGTAGGGTAGCATCCTGAGCCTGAGGACTAGGTTGTGTCCTGTGGGAGGCTACAGGATGCACAGGAGTCTCTGGCCACCATCTTCTGCAGCAGGAAAGGGTAATGGACCTTTTCATCTGACACCTGAAGGGGCTAACCCCCGATGCCACGCAGAATTGGCCTCTTACCCCCTGCTAGACCATATGACAGAAGGTCTCCTCACCTCTCCACACGGCCCAGAGTAGCTATCTCCACATGAAGTCTTTTATCTGTCTGTCTGTCTGTCTTTCTCTCTTTTTTTGTTTTTGTGTTTTGAGACAGGGTTTCTCTGTATTGCTTTGGAGGCTGTCCTGGAACTCACTCTGTAGACCAGGCTGGCCTCGAACTCACAGAGATCCGCCTGCCTCTGCCTCCCGAGTGCTGGGATTAAAGGTGCGTGCCACCAACGTGGCAACCTCTTGTTTTTATTCTGGTTTGGGTTATTGTTTTTTAAAGCAGTCCTTGTCGGTAGCCTGGACTGGTGCTGAGTTCAGTCCTCTTGCCTTAACCTCTCAAGTGCTGTGATTATAGGAGTGTACCACCCACCACCCCGACTAGTGTTAACCTTTTCATTTTGTGTTTGCTGTTCCAGAATGGAAAACCAAGGAAGAAAACCAAAACACAAACTTGAACTTACAGCCCCTGATCTCAGATGAGAAACCTGAGATCCTGGGGGAAACATCGTTGAAAAAAGCTGATGAAGAACATTACAAAATGGAGCAGAACTTCAGCCCAAGTCCAAGCCCTGTTGGCCCCCATAATGCGCGGGTATCGAAACCTAGTGCACCGCTTGCTGGACACCAGGTGGCTCCTAGCGGAGAGAGGCCCTACATATGCATGGAGTGCGGCAAGTGCTTCGGTAGGAGCTCTCATCTCCTTCAGCACCAGCGGATCCACACCGGCGAGAAGCCGTACGTGTGCCGCGTGTGTGGGAAGGCCTTCAGCCAGAGCTCTGTCCTGAGCAAGCACAGGCGGATCCACACCGGCGAGAAGCCGTACGAGTGTAACGAATGTGGGAAAGCCTTTCGGGTGAGCTCAGACCTGGCCCAGCACCACAAGATCCACACGGGAGAGAAGCCCCACGAGTGCCTGGAGTGCGGGAAGGCGTTCACTCAGCTCTCACACCTCATCCAGCACCAGCGCATCCACACGGGGGAGAGGCCGTACGTGTGCCCCTTGTGCGGGAAAGCCTTCAACCACAGCACCGTCCTCCGGAGCCACCAGAGAGTGCACACCGGAGAGAAGCCCCACGGGTGCAGCGAGTGCGGGAAGACCTTCAGTGTGAAGCGAACCCTGCTGCAGCACCAGCGGGTCCACACCGGGGAGAAGCCGTACGCGTGCAGCGAGTGCGGCAAGGCCTTCAGCGACCGCTCGGTGCTCATCCAGCACCACAACGTGCACACCGGGGAGAAGCCGTACGAGTGCAGCGAGTGCGGCAAGGCCTTCAGCCACCGCTCCACCCTGATGAACCACGAGCGGATCCACACGGAGGAGAAGCCGTACGCCTGCTACGAGTGCGGGAAGGCCTTTGTGCAGCACTCGCACCTCATCCAGCACCAGAGAGTCCACACGGGGGAGAAGCCGTACGTGTGCGGCGAGTGTGGGCACGCCTTCAGCGCGCGCCGGTCTCTCATCCAGCACGAAAGAATCCACACGGGCGAGAGGCCCTTTGAGTGCACCGAGTGCGGCAAGGCCTTCAGCCTGAAAGCCACCCTGATCGTGCACCTGCGCACGCACACCGGGGAGAAGCCGTACGAGTGCAACAGCTGCGGCAAGGCCTTCAGCCAGTACTCGGTGCTCATCCAGCACCAGAGGATCCACACCGGAGAGAAACCCTACGAGTGTGCGCAGTGCGGGCGCGCCTTCAACCAGCACGGCCACCTGATCCAGCACCAGAAAGTGCACAAGAAGCCGTGATCCTCGGCCGCCGGAGGCCCAGCTTAGACCTGCACAACACGTGACCAGCCTGCCTCCCAGGTCAGCTGAGCCTGAGGACCCTTCCTTTTCCTCCCTAGCAAACATTCTTCCACAAATGCTTTTATTTCCCTCAACATATTGAAATGACATTGGAGAAGATCCTACAATTGTAGATATTGGTTTTAAAAAAAGCCATAATTCTCCCTTTATCTGACATGAATTTACTGAAGCAACTTTAAAGTTTAAACAAAGCACACACCATTAAACCTAGTAGAGGTGAGTTTGAGGCCAGCCTGGTCTACAGAGTGAGTTCCAGGACAGCCAGAGCTGTTTTACACAGAGGAAACCATCTCAAAAAAAAAGGGGAGGGGGGATGGCATTTCAAACGAAGTTTCGACTCATTCTAATACTGTAGTTGAATTTAGAATATTTGGACTGTTTTTGCTTTGGGTTTGTCTTTGGGGGGAGGGAGTATCTTGGGACAGGGTGTCTGTGTAGCCCTGGCTGTCCTGGAACTCCTTCTGTAGTGCAGGATGGCCTCCAACTCAGATCTGTCTCTGCCTCCACAATACTGGGATTAAAGGCGTGCCCTGTTGCTTACTTTTGGTGTTTTTACAAAGCACTCAAATACTACGGTAGGTGGAGAACCAATTCCCACAAGTTGTTTATGACACAAATAAAAGTGATTTTAAAATATTCTGAAATGGCAGTTCTAAGAGTTTGGAAAAGGAAAAATAGATACATTAGTGAGAATTTATGTAAACTAAAAGGAAAACCTGTTTGGGATCTGTCTTAGGGTTTCTATTGTCCTGACAAAACACCATAACCAAAGCAATTTAGAAGAAATGGTTCATTTCACTTCTGCATAGAGGTCAAAGCAGAAACTGTCACAGGTCATGGAGTGACAACATTCATTGCTTACTAGCTTGCTCCTCCTGGCTGTTTTCTTACAGCATCTCCAAAATGCTAGGCACTCTCCAGGAACGCTAACCCTGCCATACAGGGCCAAGCCTGTTTCTCTCCAGGATCCCTCCAACTACAACCGAGGCAGCACCTT
The DNA here is from genome assembly GCF_017639785.1 of Mesocricetus auratus. Classification (NCBI taxonomy): domain Eukaryota; kingdom Metazoa; phylum Chordata; class Mammalia; order Rodentia; family Cricetidae; genus Mesocricetus; species Mesocricetus auratus. Next base: position 4,503,412 of record NW_024429232.1, on the reverse strand, counting down.
CACTGGTTTCATAGTGCCAAGCCTCAGCTTGAACACACACGTCTTCAAAACTTACACACCACCTTGAAAAATCCTACACACTATAGTTGCCTGCCCCTAGACCACAGCTTCTGAATGCTAACTCTGAGCAAACCTATAGATCTCACCTCCATGATGCTGATACACATGTAAGGAAGTTAGGGCAGAAACAGGGCTTCAAGCATATGCCTCTAAGGAAGCTCAATTTTGTTCTTTTAACAGCACCCACCACCCACCTCGGGGTGGCACTGCCTACAATGGGCTGGGCTTTCCCACATCAATCAAAAAGACATGCCTATAGGCCAATCATATACAGCATTCTTTCAGTTGGGTCCCTCTTCCAAGGGACTCTATCTAGTACCAGACAGGATTTTCTGACCGTCTTGTGAAAATCCACCTCATGGGATGGCTCATTGGGTAAAGGTGCTTGCCACCAGGCTTTACAACCTGAGTGCAATCCCCAGAACCCTCAGGTGGACGGGGAGAGCAGCAGCCCTGACACCCACACTCCTCCATGGCATGCACCCAGCCCACCATGTTCACTCAAGTCCCCTCTGGAGGGTAAGTTTCTGCATCTTTCCATGGCAGGACCCCACCCCCAAAAAAACCTGAGGCTCACACACAGCTTATTAGCCAAAGGACAGACTTTATTAGCTCCTGGATTCTAGTTCTCCTTCTCCTGTACAGTTTTGGTTCCACGTAGTCGCCCAGTCCGGCGGGCAGCAATGAGACCCACTTTGCGCCCAGCAGGGGCATCTCTTCTGATGGTGGATGGTTTGCCAATGTGCTGGTGGTTACCACCTCCAAAGGGATGCTCCACAGGCTGGAGAGAGAGGATGAGGTTAGAGTGAGTTTCCTCACCCACTGCCAGGACCTCCCCAATGCAGCTCCCAGTGCACGGCTACTCACGTTCATAGCCACACCCCGCACGCGTGGCCAGCAGTTCCTCTTTGCCTTGTACTTGTGGTAGGCACGGCCAGCCTTCAGGATAGGCTTGTCAATTCTGCCCCCTCCGGCCACAACACCTGCAAAACATTAACACCCCTGAGATATGCACCACAAGGCCCTCAACCTCAGCCAACTGTGCCACCCAAGAGCCTGGGCACTTCAGCGAGCTTCACTCACAAAACCCCGCACACCCTGCAATCCTTTCCATTGATAGACCGAACACCATTCCTGCATTAAGCCGAATGCTAGCTCTGACCAAATCCGGGGGCCGCATTCAGCATCGAGTGTCTGAGACCCGGACAGGTCCTACAACCTCTGAAGAGACCTCCCCACAGATGGCAAAATCTACTGAACCGAGCAAGGCATCTTCTGGGAAGCCAGAGTTTAGCAGACCATGAAATGTTCCCAAGTCACCCAACAAGAGACTGATTCATGCCCCGTTTCACTGACTTGGATGTCCTTAGCCTCACTAAAAAAAGGACCAGACACAAGCACAGGATTGCTAAGTTAAGTCACAACACACAAAAATCCCAAGTGGCTTAATCTTTCGTTAACCTTTATGCATATGGATGCATGTACAGGCCAACATGTGTGTGCTGAGCCCAGAAGCGAGCATCAGATCCCCTGGGACTGGAGTTACAGTGGTGACCTGGGAAAGGAACCAGGGTGTTCTAGAAGAGCCTGTAACCGTTGAGCTCTCTCTACAGGCCACGCTGTAACAAACGCGCAAAGTCGACGCTGCACCATTTTACAATTCGAGATTTTACCGTGTTCAAAGAAGGTGCCCCAAAACAAAGAAATAGGGGTCTGGTTCTAGGGCCCGGCCTAGCAGCCGACACGTCACTTGGTGACCAGCTAGTCTTCAGGGCCCCACCACTCACCAACAACAGCTCTGTTGGCCGAGGAAATAACCTTCTTGGACCCAGAAGGCAGCTTCACTCTGGTCTTCTTGGTCTCCGGGTTGTGGGAGATGACTGTGGCGTAGTTCCCGGAGGCTCGGGCCAGCTTGCCCCTGTCCCCAGGCTTCTCCTCCAGACAGCACACGATAGTACCCTCAGGCATGGTGCCCACGGGCAAGACATTGCCGATATTCAGCTGGGCTGTCGGGGAAGAGGCAAAGCGGCCGCTGAAAGCAGACCCTCCCTCCCGGCTAGCCGAGCGAGCCCACGCCGCTGCCTCCATCCCGGCTAGCAGAGCGAGCCCACGCCGCTCCCTCCCTCCCTCCCCGCCTGGAAGCCCACTCACCCTTCTTGCCGCAGTACACAAACTGCCCGGTGTGGATGCCCTCCGCGGCGATGAACAGCTCCGTCCGCTTCTTAAACCGGTAGGGGTCACGGAAGACCACTTTCGCGAGGGGGGCGCCGCGGCCGGGGTCGTGGATGATATCCTATGGGATATCCAGGGAGCTGCGATCATGCAAGGCCCCCGAGGCGCCCTGCTCCCGGCCCGCCCGCCCCGGCCGAAGCCCTCGTACCTTCACGATACCCTTGATATAGCCGTGCCGCTCAGCGAAGTCCACAGCACGCAGGCGCGCGGCGCCCTTACGGTGCTTCACGTGAGCGCGGAAGACGGAGCCGGCGCCTTTCCTCTGCCCTCGGATCACACGGCCCATGGCGGCGAGTCTGGAAAGGGCTCACACTCAGCGTCCAGAAAGAGCAGGTCCCTCCCTGCCAGCTCCCAAGACCGACAGCACCGCCATCCCCCCCCGCCCCGTCCCGGGTGAGTGGGCGAAGACGCTCGGCAGGCCACCGGGTTGCTCACGGTGGCGGATGGCGGTGGATAGTTTCAGACTCGCAGCAACACCATCACAACCTACCTGCCGGCAAGCAAGGCCGAAAGAGGAAGTACACGGCCGCCAGCAGCCTTTTCTTCCGGGGCGGGGCAACAACCCCGCCCCTTCTCCGGCGCGATGCCTGTTGGGACTTGTAGTCCTACGCGGGTGCCACTTTTCTTCCTACTAGGGGCACTGAGACTTACACCTACCTATCTAGGCGCCCTAAGGAGAGGCGGACTCTGAGGAAACTAACTTAGTAGTCTTATGGAGGGCAGGTGGGCGGCCGTGGTGGCTTCCAGAGGTGGCGGGATTTGTCCAGGGCCACACGGAACTGAGCCTCAGAATACGAGATTCCAAGCTTGGCTCAGACAAGCGCTTCCATATAAGTTGAGGGGCTCCAGACGGTAGCTCCGAGGTAGACGAAGGAGATTGGATGTGCTTTCCCTAAGCAGACTTGGATTTGAGAGCCGAGCGGTGGTGCATGCCATTAATACCGGCACTCCGGAGGCAGAGGCAGGCAGGGTTCAAGGACAGCCTGCCTGTTCAAGGACTGTCCGGGCTATACACACACACACACCACACAACACAACACAACACAACACACACACACACAAACTGTCTCGATAAAACAAACAAAAGGAAGAAAAAGATTGGGATTTAGGTGGCATAAGGCTACTTGCTGAGTCCTCAAGATGTCTATCAAAGAAGCCAAAAGTCCTAGGCCTCTGCTTACAGTTAGGACAAAGACGTTAGGCAAAGACTCTGGAGAGGAAAGGGGAGGAAAGATCGAGACTGCTTGGCAAGAAAGTGACTCCCGATGTCTTTGGTGGCATAGAGACTTCAAAGAGAGGTCTTCATTTGCGTGAACCCTGTCAGTAGTCAATGCCATAAAGGTAGAGACAGAGAGGGGGGTGAGGGTCCTCGTCAGAACTGGGAGGCCCTGCATAGCAGGGGCTAAAAACGGCATACTGAGAAGGGGAGGGACAGCCCATAGTCCCCTGCGGGGCTTCATAGACCTACATGACCTGACAGTGGCTAAGCTGGGTGAAGATTGCAAGCATTGGGAGACTCAGGGTTGGTCTCATCTCTCTGCTGTTAGGTTGTCAGCCTGTGCTGAGCACGACCCTCATTTCATGCCTAGGCAGCTAATCCCTGTTTTTCAGATGTGATCTTAGAAAGCACTCGTGGTTCACTCTTGTTTGCTAATTCATCTAAATGGTGGTTCAAGCTAGAAAAGTTCGCTCGGTGTTGCCATGCCTCTTTTTTTCCTTCTGGAGAAAGAGTTTCTTTGTGTAGACTTGGCTGTCCTGGAACTCACTCTGTAGACCTGGCTGGCCTCGAACTCAGATCTGCCTGCGTCTACCTCCACCACCACCTGGCACAAAGACTTTTTTTTTTTGGTTTTTCGAGACAGGATTTCTCTGTATTGTTTTGAAGGCTGTCCTGGAACTCGCTCTGTAGACCAGGCTGGCCTCGAACTCACAGAGATCCACCTGCTTCCTGAGTGCTGGGATTAAAGGTGTGTGCCACCACTGCCCGGCAAAGACACTTTTTTTTTTAATACTTTATTCATTTATTATGTATACAATCTTCTGCCTGCATGCCAGCAGAGGGCATCAGAGCTCATTCAAGGTGGTTCTGAGCCACCATGTGGTTGCTGGGAATTGAACTCAGGACCTTTGGAAGAACAGTCAGTGCTCTTAACCGCTGAGCGGTCTCTCCAGCCCTATTTTATTTATTTATTATGAATACAACATCCTGCCTCCACGTCTGTCTGCATGCCAGCAGAGGGCACCAGATCTCATTACAGATGGTTGTGAGCCACCATGTGGTTGCTGGGAATTGAACTCAGGACCTCTGGAAGTACAGGCAGTGCTCTCTTAACCTCTGAGCTAGCTCTCCAGCCCCCCAAAGATACTCTTGATATACCCAATGCTCCGGAACTTCCTATGGAGATGCACGAGGCTAGTAGAGTCGACACTCAAAAGCTGTAATGCACTAGATGCATGAATTGTTCCCTGGCAGCCGTTGTACCCCTGATGCCTCTGCATCAGTCACCTACCTCCTACAGACACCCACATGGTCAAAGACCACCCTGTGACCAACCTCGTCATGATGGCCCACCTCCCAAACATAAGCCGTCCTCATTGCCACAAGCTGGATTCATGGGTCTTTCGTTTGTTTTAGATGATTTATTATTTCATGAGTATGAATGTTTTGCCGGAAGGCATGTGTGTGTACCACATAATATGCCTGATGTCCCGGTGTTGGATCCCCCTGCAATTGGAATTGCAGAAGGTTGTGAGCCACCATGTGGGTGCTGGGAATTGAACCGGAGTCCTCTGCAAGAGCAGTCAGTGCTCTTAACCACCGAGCCAATCTTCCAGCCCTACACTCATGTTTTACTGTTTAAAGTATGCATTTAATACTATATACACTAAACATTATAAGTACATATTTAGTATTCTAATGCCCCCCCTTTTGCCCCCCATTAAGATGTCAGCTTCGGGAGGTGGGAGTTTAAGGCAAAAGAATTTAAATGTGTGCACAGCAAAGCACAGGGCTCCAGAAACCAGCGCAGAGCGCTCAGGCCAGGCTGAGCAACCTTGCTGCTGACTGCATAGCGTCCTTTTCTGGACCCTAGGTCTCAGCATGGACCCACAGTTGGGAAGGGACAAGTCTAAGGTGTAGCACCCACATCGAGGAACATGTTTTCAATAGCTGCTTTACTTCTTTACTTTAAAACTGAACCTCGGTATGTAACCCAGGCTGACCTTACATTCACCATTCTCCAGCCCGAGCCTTCCAAGTGCTGGGACTATAAATGCCACTATGCCATAGTTCACTCTTAAAAACAAGACGAACCAGAAAGTCACAGCTGTCTTTTCCCGTAAACAAAATGCTTCCTTGCATGCAGGCCCTCAATGGAGTTGGTCTCCTGAGCAGTGGGACTGCGCGGCACGGTACCAGTTTCGGCGCCCACAGTACCAGGGTTCAGTCCTGCAGTTTGCGCTCGCACCTCTTCTCCAGTTCGGCCATCTCCTTAAGGACCAAGGCTACACTGTACCGCAGCTCCTGGAATTTGGCCATGGGAACTTCGAAGCGGTGTGCAGACCCATCGCTGAGCTTCAGCTGCATGAGAACGCTCGGCTGCAGGGAGCGGGACTGAGTACTTGTGGAGATGGCCACATCCACCCGCCAGCGGAAGTAAGACATGTGGGGCAGCCAGGACGCCTGCTGCTGGGCCACTGAGTCGAGAAGAGGGCGCTGACTCCCAAATACCAAGCTGGCCAAATCTCCAATCAGATCTTGAGGGATACCAAGCTCCTGGAGCTCATCCTGGAAGGCTTCCGGCTTCAGACTGGCGGGGGGCCGCCGGAGAGCTTGCTGGAGCAGTGTGTGTGTGCCCGCCAGCAGGACGGCCAGCCGCTCCTCTGACAGGTTGGCACTGGCGCCAAGTTGCTGCGCGGCTTCTCTGCAGTCTCTCCCATGCAGGGCCCCGACTACAAGCTTCAGCAGCTTTCTGAAGGTGCTCCTGTCCAAGTCCCTCAGGAGCTGGGCCACTGCCGCCACTTGTGGCCAGGGCTGGGCTCCCAGGAAACTGACGCGGCCGCTGTGCCCGTCAGCTGGATGGTGCAGGTACGGAGCTGCAGCTCCCAGAGCAGACATTCTTGCTTCCCCTTTCCCGATCAGTCCGAAGAGAAGGTCCTAACCACAGCTGCCTGGGGACAGGAAGGAGAGACAAGTGACTCCCTGGTCAAAAGATGACGGTCTGTGTGCGGCCCCATCCGCCGGTCACTGTCCACATGAACTACCAACTGGGACGCGCGCCGGGGAGGTGGCGCTGAGAGCGTATGGCAAAGGAGCCCCTGAGTCTGGGAGACGGGAGCCTCCCGGAGAGGAGCAGTGGACGGGGAAAAGAGCCCGGCACACAGACGCGCACGCCCAAGTCCTGCGTCGGCAGCATTAGTGAATTTGGACAACGCATCTGACACCAATCCCCTGCTCAACCCCGAATCCTACAATCACAGCTCGGGAAGACCTAATCTCGCATTACAAACATAAGCCAACCCTTCGAAGCCCTCGGCACCTGGAGGAAGCTGTCCCGCTAGGAGCCTGCGGAGACTGGCAAAAGCTGGAAGTTGGCCGGGCCTCCGGAAGGGCCCAGAGACACTTCCGGAACACTCTAGGATAGAACGACAGAAGCCCTCTATGGTTCCCCCGGGGCGCTGGCGTTGTCCTTGGACTCCGACGCTTGTTTTTTTACGGAAGAGGAAGCCGAGGTCAATGGTTTATTTAGCTTCCGGGATCGGACTCAAAGTTGCAGCTGTCCTGCGCATATGCAGAATTGCTGTAGCTGGTGCTACCGAATTGCAGATTTTAAAATGGTTAGATGAGCCAGGCGGAGACGCACGTCTTTAAAACCATCGCTCCGGCCGGGCCTGGTGGCGCACGCCTTTCATCTCAGCATTTGGGAGGCAGAGGCAGGTGGATTTCTGTGAGTTCAACGTCGGCCTGGTCTACCAAGTGATTTCCAGTACAGTCAGGACCGTGGCGCAGAGGAACCCTGTCTTGAAAAAACAAACAAACAAAAAACTGCAACAAGCCGGGCGTTGGTGGCGCACGCCTTTAATCCCAACACTCGGGAAGCAGAGGCAGGCGGATCTCTGTGAGTTCGAGACCAGCCTGGTCTACCAAGCGAGTTCCAGGACAGGCTCCAAAACAATACAGAGAAACCCTGTCTTGAAAAACAAAAACAAAAAAACAAAACAAAAACGACACTCGGGCGATACACAGACAGATCTGTATGAGTTCTAGGCCAGCCTGGTCTAGATATTGAGTTCCCAGCCAGCCAAGGCTACAAAGTGAGACCCTGTATTAAAAAACAAATAAAAAGTTCCCCAGGGAGGACCAAGGCAGGGTGTGTGTGTATGTGTGTGTGTGTGTGTGTGTGTGTGGTGGTAGTAAATTTGTGTATGGTGTATACAATATAGCTTCATAGACATTTAATTGGGGGCGGGGGCTAATTAAGTGTGCAAAAGACAGGATAGACCTCTCATCAAGGATGATGTAAATGGCTAATGACCCAAACCTGGTGATATAAGGCAGTGATCCCAAGAGGCAGGACAAGAGGGTCACAAATCCAAGGCAGCACTGTCTGGGCTCCAGAGTGAGTTCAAGACTAACCTGAATAACGATAGTGAATTGCTTTATCAAAAAAGATTGGAAGTTGGGTGTTGTGGCACATGCCTTTAATCCCAGCACTTGGGAGGCAGAGGCAGGCAGATCTCTGAGTCCCAGGCCAGTCAGGACTACAGAGAGACATTAAACACATTAAAAGAACGTGCTCACCACTCTAAAACAGACTCACAATAAGGACCTCTTTCCCACCCTTCAAATAAGCAGGCTGATCACATCAAATTCTGGGTGTGTGCTGTGCAGTAATCTCAACACCGTGCTTGTCTGTGGAACATAAAGCAGAACAGTTACTTGCCAGAGCTGTCCAGAGGCTTCTCTTCAGTTTAAGTATGTTCAGGTGAAAGGATTAGTTCAGTGGGAGAGGTTTGCTTAACAATCTCAGCCGTCTCTGCCTCCCGAGTGCTGGGGTTTGGTGTGTGCCACCACAGACTGTCATCTTCTGTTCTTTATCAGTAACCCTCCTCCAAACCCAGGGTGCTTTACAAAACACTACCCAGGGTAAGGGTGTGGCCAAATGGCAGGGGTAAGGCAAGGCCCAGGGTTCCATTCCAACTTCAAGCTCTGGGAAGAAAAATGGAAGAAAACCTAAACAGTCCCTAGAAGATACCCCTAGTGGTGTCCCATATTCTAGAATAAAATGCAAAGTCCTAACTGGGCTTACAAACGTTTGGCACACTCTCCACTCTCCCATGTCATTCTCTGCACCTCAGTCCCACCGTCAGATCTTTTGTCACCCTGTCCTGGGACGTGGGCCAGTGGTCCACGGCCTGAACCATTCCCCTCCTGCCAGGCAGACATTCAGGAGCAGAGCTGAAGGACACACATTGGGAGAGCACAGCTCTGGCTTGTGGTTCCTTCCCTTGGTCCAGACTGGCCAGCTCTCTGAACTTCCCTAGAAAGTGGAGAGCGGGGTAGGTGTTAGTGTAGGTCATTTTATTTTTGTATGCATTGGTATTTTGCCTGCATGTTTGCGTGAGAGTGTCAGATCCCATGGAGGTGGAATTGCAGGCAATTGTGAGCTGTCATATGGGTGTTGGGAATTGAACCCAGGTTCTCTGGGAAAACAGCCAGTGCTCTTAACCACTGAGCCATCTCTCCAGCTCCTGGTCATGGTATTTCTAAACCTAGCATTGGTGTTTTGTTTAGCTAATGCTGGCCATCTCCACATAAAAGCTGCATTCAGGAACCATACCTGCCTCTCAAAAGAAGGGGGTTGGGTCCTGAGTGGCTATAGTGGATGATAAATTTTATGTGGGGCCAACTGGGGGTAGGGGTAACTCAGCGGTAGAGCACTTGACTACCACACTGAAGGCCTCAGTTATTAACTCACAAGGAAAATAAGGGATAAGGTGAAGCAGAAATGAATTCTAGCCTCTTTGCTTTTGGCTGCATTTTAAATGAGCTACAAGAAACCCTGTCTCGTAAAAACCAAAAATAAAAAAAATAAAAAATAAAAAATAAATGGGCTACAAGATTTTCTTACTGGTGAAGCCACATGAAGTAACTTATCCAGAGGGAAAACATTTTGGTTGACTTTATTTAAATACATGGTATAGATGACTTTTTGCATCTGCCTGAGTGGTGGGATTGCAAGTATGTACCATCAGACCTGGATTTGGTGGCTTCACTTATGCTGTTGCTTAGCAGGGCTTCCACGGCCTTCCTGATACCTAATTCTCATCTGTAGGACAGAGATCCACTCCGAGTTCAAAACACAGGCTACGCTTTGAGTGTGACACAAACTTTATTCAGTGCGTAAATGCCAAACATTACAGAAACAAAACATTTTTAAAGTAGAATATTCTTTTTTTTTTTTTTTTTGGTTTTTCGAGACAGGGTTTCTCTGTATTGTTTTGGAGGCTATCGGTCCAGCCCGGCCTCGAACTCACAGAGATCCGCCTGCCTCTGCCTCTCGAGTGCTGGGATTAAAGGCGTGCGCCACCAACGCCCGGCTTAAAGTAGAATATTCTTAACAACAAATCTGAATCTCCCCCAGCACTCTCAAGTCTCTGTTAGCATAAATCATCCAAATAAAATAAGGCTTCAGGTTATCGTTACATATTTATATAGCATGGTGGTTTGAACGAAACTGCCCCGCACCATAGGCTCATCTGTACGAATACTTGGTCCTCAGTTGGAGGAACTGTTTGGGAATTATTAGGAGGTGTGGTCTTGGGGGTGTGTCACTGGGGGTGAGCTTTGAGGTTTCTAAAGACTGCATTTCCAGTTAGTCCTCTCTGCTTAGCAACTGTCTCAAGATGTGAGCTCTCAGCTACTGCTCTAGCGCCGTGCCTACCTGCTTGCCCACTGCCATGCCCCGCACAATGATGGCCATGAATGCTCTGGAACCGTAAGCCCCAAATAAGCCCTTTCTAAAGTTACCTTGGAGCCTGGTGATGGTGGTGCACACCTTTAATCCCAGCACTCGCACTCACTCGGGAGGCAGAGGCAGGTGGATCTCTGTGAGTTCGAGGCCAGCCTGGTCTACAGAGTGAGTTCCAGGACAGCCTCCAAAGCCACAGAGAAACCCTGTCTCGAAAAAACAAGGAAGTTATCTTGGCCATGATGTCATCACAGCAATAGAGAATTAACCAAGGTAAACTTTAGGTAAACGCTTTATCCCATGTGAATTTTTTGGTGCTGAGTGAGCCTTGAGCTCCGATTAAAAGCTTTGCCACAAGCATTACATTTGTAAGGCTTCTCTCCTGTGTGAATCCTCTGGTGTATCATTAGGTGTGAACGCCACCTGAATATTTTATCACAGTCATCACACTGGTACAGTTTTTTTGCAGTGTTCACTTTTTTAGAGTTCAAAAAGGAGCTACTTTCAACAGTGTTTCCAAATTCCTTGTAGCACTGGGCTCGAGTGTGGATTCTCTGGTGTTCGATAAGGTATGAGCTCCGGCTAAAGGCCTTTCCACACTCACTACACTCGTAGGGCTTCACTCCAGCATGAATTATCTGGTGCTGGAAAAGCGTGGAATTTTGACTGAAGGCTTTCCCACACTCGCTACACTTGTAGGGCCTCTCCCCAGTGTGAACCCTCTGGTGCACGGTGAGCTGCGTGCTCATACTGAAGGCCTTCCCACACTGGGAGCATGCGTATGGCTTCTCTCCCTTATGAATCCTCTGGTGGTAGATAAGACTGGAGCTCTGGCTGAAGGCTTTCCCACAGTCATCACACACATAAGGCTTCTCTCCTGTGTGGATTCGCTGATGCTGAATGAGATGCGAGCCCTGGACAAAGCCCTTCCCACACTCCTCACACTTAAATGGCTTTTCTCCCGTGTGTGTTCTCTGATGGCGAATGAGCCTCGAGCTACAACCAAAGGCTTTTGTGCACTTGTTGCACTTAAAAGGTTTCTCTCCGGTGTGAGTCAGCCTGTGCTGACTCAGGCGAGAGATCCACCTGAAGGCTTTCCCACAGTCCTCACACTTAAACGGCTTCTCTGCAGGGCTGTTTTTCTCACGCGCAGTAAGGCTTGGGCTCTCTGAAGCTCTTGGCATTTGAGATTTCTCCCTAGTATGCATCCTCTGGTGCTGGGCTAGAGTCGAGCTCTGGCTGAAGGCCTTGCCACACTTATGGCAGGGGTAGGGCCTCTCGCCAGTGTGGATCCTCTGATGTCTGGCCAGCTGTGACTGCTGGCTGAAGGCTTTTCCACACTCTTGACAACTATAGGGCCTTTCTCCTGTGTGGATTCTCTGATGATGGATAAGGCTTGAGCTGTGACCAAAGGTTTTCCCACATTCTTCACATCTGTAAGGCCTGTCTCCAGTATGAATTCTTTGGTGCTGGATCAGTTTGGTGCTCAAACGGAAAGCTTTCCCACAATCAACACACTTAAATGGTTTCTCTCCAGTGTGGATTCTCTGATGCTGCTTGAGTTGTGAACGCAGCCTGAAGACTTTCCCACATTCTTCACATTCATAAGGTTTCTGCCCACGGCAGCTACTGGTGTATTTCTCCTTTAAGCAGTCAGATGATTTTTTGGGGCACTCTTGACATCTGTATGGCATTCCCTGCACATTCACTTCCAGATATGGATCCAGGCGCAAAGTTGGCGTAAAGACTCTACCACACATTTCACAGTCTTCTGATGCCCCTGTCACACCGTCTCTCCGTTCACCAGGTGGATAACCCAGAGCAGTGGCCTGTAGCTCCTTACCGTGCCGGACAGTGTCCTTGGGAGCCATCGTCTCATTATTCAAATGATGTTTCTGGAAAAGTGAGCCACTCACTCTTAGCCCAAGGCTACTTGAACAATTCTCTGACCAGACCTTAGAATCCAAATTGTGTCCAAAGCCAGGAAGCTGACTTTTGGGAATGTTTGTGTACTCACAGGTCTGCTTATGATCAGTTCTAATAGCAGAATCTGAAATAAAAGCAAAGGAAAAATGTTCCTTACATCTGAGGTCAGAGAAAGGTCAGAGACAACCAAGGGCTTGTGGGAATGCAAGCCCTGCAACGCACACCAAGTGGAAAGTATGGCGAGGAGATACAAGGGGGAATTACTACAGCTTAGTGCATTGGACAGTGATGACATGCTCATGTCTACAAGACAGGGTGCTAAGACCTTCACGTCCTAAGAGGGTTCACGCACAGTTTTACCCTACGGGCACTGAAGAGGGACTATCTTAGAATAAGCAAAGTAGACTGGACAGAACAAACCTGAGGACAGAATGTCATTCACGAATCATCAGAGGGCCAGGTGGTCATGGTGCACACCTTTGATCCCAGCACTCGGGAGGCAGAGGCAGGCGGAGCTCTGTGTTTGAGGCCAGCCTGGCCTATATAGAGCAAGTTCCAGGACAGCCAAGGCTACACAGAGAAACCCTGCCTCGAAAAAAAACCAAAAAAAAAAAAAAAATCATCAGAGCAGGTCAGAGGCCCCAAACACACTAGCTGGCAAGCAAGGACAAAGCGGAGGAGGGGGGTGACCAAAACATAGACAGGAGTGCTGAGACGGTGGCTGAAGACGCGGTGTCTTAGCAGGAAGAACCCAGATCAGAACGGGGTGCTCAGCCTCCCCATGGCTGTCCTCTAAGGCAGGCTTCTCTGGGAAGAGCTCAAACTGCAAGCCCACCTGGCAAGCCTTGCTACAGGTGTGGAGGCTGGCTTTTACTGTCACAGTGGCCCAATCTAGGGTTACCTGTGAAGAGGGAACTTCAACTGGAAACTGCCCCCCATCAGATTGGCCAGTGACGGGCTGGAGAGATGGCTCAGAGGTTAAGAGCACTGACTGCTCTTCCAGAGGTCTTGAGTTCAATTCCCAGCAACCACATGGTGGCTCAGATTGGCCGGTGGCCATCTGTGTGATTGTCTTGACTGATGATGTATCATGGAAAGACCTAGCTCACTGGGGCAGCGTCATTCTGAGGCGGTTATGTGCAGACTGCATATGAAAGCTAGCTGAGCACCGACCAGACTACAAGGCGCTGAGTAGGGCTCCTCCATTGTTTGTGCTTCAGTTTCTGCCCTGGCTTCCCAGTGATGGCTTATGACCTGGAAATGCAAACTCAAAGAAATCCTTGCCTTCTTAAGTCGTTTTGTAGTCACAATGTTTTCCCACGTGACACTCAAGGTTAGAGCACTAGGTCAGTGACTGGGTGACCATACCCAGTAGTCCACACCGATTTCTGCCTGGGGACAAGTATATGCAAGAGTCTGGGCACCCAGGACCACAAGGCCTTCATCATGTCTACTTTACTTCTAGAGTCTCCAAATCCACACGGGCTGCCTTCCTGTCCTGACCCCACAGGCCAGATTTCTGTACAACCATTAATTACCTGCCACATCGCAGCTGAATGGACAAGGGTTTTGTGCCCTTGGCTTCTGTGGCACAGCCGTCCCAGAAGTGGTCATACACCCTAGCTGTGGTTCCTTTTAGGATTGGTCCCTGCAGGGTTCTTTACTAGCCCAGTCTGGTCACAAGGACTCACCCCAGCTCCTTCTTATTCAGACCTTCTCTGTGCCAGGGCCGGGGCCTCACCTGTCTGGCAAATCCACGGTGCCTCCGTTCCCTCTGCTCCCTGTAGGTCAAGGACCCATGGCTCTTGTCCTTGCTCCAGCCGAGAGATCAGTTCAGGCTTAAAAACCAGGAACCCTGCTGTGTGTGAGGCAGAGAAGGACAGAGTGGAAATATGGCCAGGGGTCAGCCCTGTCCCTACTTTCCAGCCACGAAGAACAGGAGCTGCTAGATACACTCGGAACCTGTCCAGGAGGGTGATGGGGATGAGGACCAGAACCTGCCCAGGAGGGTTATGGGGAGGAGAACTAGAACCTGTCCAGGCAGGTGGATGGGGGTGAGGGCCTGGGTATGGAGCAGGCCCTTCTCTCTAACTCCTTACATTAGACAGGAAGGGGCACCCAGCTTTCCAGTCTTCAGGGAACACTGCCACCAAGGAATAGGCTGGATCTGCTTGTGGTACAAAATGAGTAGGGAAGCCTAAGCCCAGGTCAGCATCACATTCTGCAAATCACAGTCTTTTCTTCCCTCAGTTCAAAAGGGAAGGATACTCCAAGGGGTCAGGGTGGCCAAGAAACAAAAGTTTAAAATTAGTATGCAATTAAATGAATGAAGCAGATTCCAAATCACAAGGAGTGGTGCCAGACTCCCTTTACGGCCAGTTCACGAAAGCAGGGAAGATGTTGATCTAATCAGGAATCAGCTACAGGGGACTAGAGAGATGGCTTAACAGTCAAGAGCACCTGCTACACTTCCGGTGAGCATTCCCTAGCACACACATGGCAGCTCTCAACTGTCTGGATTCCAGTTCCAGCAGGTACACAGAATACATACAGGCAAAACTCCCATACTCATTAAAAGGTCGTCAGAGCTTCCTCGGGCTTCCCACCACATGGTAAGAGAGGCAGAGAAGTCTGTAAGATCCATGTCTACCCTGCAGCTCCCAAGGCACATGCAGACAAAAACAGCTACGAATGTGGCCCAACCACAAAATCATGAACTCATTTAAAATGTGAAGTGTCTTTTTGTTCTGTTTTGGTAATCCAATTGTAAGGTTCTTGAGCATGAACCTTGTAAAGGACATCATATCACAATACCAAAAAGTTAAACAAATGGTACAGCAATAGCTTCAAGCTTTAAGTAGAGGCAGGGCCCCACACATCAGAAAACAAACACACTTTTTTTAAAAAGAAGAGGGGCTGGAGAGATGGCTCAGTGGTTAACAGCACTGACTGCTCTTCTAAAGGTCCTGGGTTCAATTCCCAGCACCCACATGGCAGCTCACAACTCTTGACTCCAAGATCTGACACTTTCACATGGATACACATGCCGGCAAAACACCAGTTCACTGCAATTCCACTCACAGGCAAATTGCAACGGTAGGCACAGTTTTTGTTGTTGTTGTTGTTATTGTTTGTTTTTTGAGGAAAAGGCAGAAAATGTGGGTAAAGCTGTTTGGTTTGTCACTGAGAGACACAAAAGAAATGGCTGCTGTATCGTAGGCAAGACAGCTTAGGCACTGACCCCCACAGAAGGTAAAGCCCTAAAGAAGAAAGAAAACATCATTCTTGGCAGGCCAGAGCCCCATGGGGAGTAGACATGGATGATCCAGCAAGAGGAAATCCTGGCCAATGTACTGTCTGTGTTTTCCTCTCATATTGTCACATGTGATAAACTATGTGTGAGTCTGAGACAGCTCTTACAAAGCACCAAGTGGTAGCCTTTGTTCAAATTCTGGTAAGTACATTTAATAATGCCCTTTATAACATGTCAGCTTGATTTTGGTGAAATCTAACACAAGATAGACTAAGCATGCTGGGTGTTGGTGGCGCACGCCTTTAATCCCAGCACTCGGGAGGCAGAGGCAGGCGGATCTCTGTAAGTTCGAGACCAGCCTGGACTACCAAGCGAGTTCCAGGACAGCCTCTAAAAGCCACAGAGAAACCCTGTCTTGAAAAACAAAACAAAACAAAAAGATAGACTAAGCATCTAAATACAAGGTTTCTGGTTTTGTTTTTTTAAAGACAAAAGAGCTGCGGAAATACATGAAATCAGAACCTAACAAAGCAGTAAGCAAGGATGCCTGGGCTGGTGGAAGGGGTAGGTGGGGATGGGATGTAGTTGGTTTACTAGGAACTTCTCTGGGTATTAGACCAGGCCTATAACCGTTCATCCCATACAAGCTGGCTCAATCGAGTTTTCTGATGTCTTAGTTAAGTAGTGGGCATCAGGGCTAGAGTATGTACAGGTCAGTGGTTGAGCATTCTTGTCACACACAAAGCTCTGGGGTCAATTCCTGATACCACAGAGAGCAAAAGTAAAACAAAACAAAACAGGCTGGACATGATAGTGCATCCCTTTAACACAGAGACAGGCCGATCTCTGAGATGGAGGTCAGCCTGGTCTATAGAGCAAGTTCAGGATAGCCAGGGCTACACAAAAACCACCACCGCCCGGCCCCAGGCATCCTCTTAAGAACTCAGGAGGGATCCCAGCACTTGGGAGGCAGAGGCAGGTGGATCTCTGTGAGTTCGAGGCCAGCCTGGTCTACAAGAGCAAGTTCCAGGACAGCCTCCAAAGCCACAGAGAAACCCTGTCTCGAAAAACCAAAAAAAAAAAAAAAAAAAAAAAAAAAAAAAGAACTCAGGAGGGTTGGAGAGATGGCTGAGAGGTTAAGAGCACTGGCTGCTCTTCCAGAGGTCCTGAGTTCAATTCCCAGCAACCACATGGTAGCTCACAACTATCTGTAATGAGATCTGGTGCCCTCTTCTGGTCTGTAGGCATACATGCAGGCAGGCAGAACACTGTATACTTAATAAATATTTAGATAAATAAATACATCTTAAAAAAAAAAAAGAACCCAGGATACTCCACAATGTAGGTACCAACACAATGGGTTCAGTCCTGAAGAGTAAGAGGTGACATACACAGTAAGCAGGACATGCATTCTACCACAAAGTTGAAACGAACTAGAAAGCTGTATGTGTTAGAGCAGCCTGCAGGAAAGGTAGCAACAATGGAAGAAGTCTGGTGGCAGGGACAGAAGAAGGGACTCAAGGTGTCACTGACACTCAAGCATGGTTTCTATTCCTCACACGGTAATTTAGTAGCTTGGGGAAAACAGAGGTTTTGCTAGTTCCCTGGAGTCCACCTACCTCACAAAGACTAAGTTGGGAGACATGCTAAAGCCGGGAGCAAGCCTGACACTCAGATGAAAGGTCTGACCTCTAAGGCCCAGCAGTTAGCATCCACATCCGCTCCTTCTGCCGGAGTGAACGGATCCCCAGGCGCAGCCTCACCTAGTCCAGCCACACTGCTGTGGTTCTCCAGCATCACCTCCCTGTAGAGGGCCCTCTGGCCAGAGTCCAGACATTGCCACTCCTCCCGGGAGAAGTGCACAGCCACGTCGCCAAATGTCACCGCCTCCTGAAATCAGGACACACACTAGCACCCAGACGTCCTTAGGTGCCAGCTCTGGTCTGGCACGGTAATGCGTCTCCGGTAGGTGACCCATTGGATTAGAGTCACAGAGATCCTTTTAGCTCTTACAGCTTAGGTGAAAAGGAGGAACCTAGTCCACGGTAGTGACCTGACATTCCTCTCCACTGGACAGGCACAGGTGGGCTCTGGTCTGGGCAGGGGTTTACTCACTGTCTCCGGGTGTAAGCCTGGCAAGAGCCGCGGTGAGGGTCAAAGCTAGATGTGAGCTCAGACCAGGGGGGGGGGCAGATCCCCAAAATAGGAAGTGGAGGCTTGACAGGACATAGGGGGAAAAACAGACAGCCAGGCTTCCTACCATGACATTTGGAGGGTGGGATCCACTTGTCTTGATTCAGACACCTGTGAGAAATTGTGAAAAGGTCAGAGGTCAGGGTGGAGGAAGTTCCCAGTTCCCAGGGTAACCAGGGGTCTCTGTATGCCCTGCTTCTTTACCGCCATCGCCAGACACCAGACTGGGCGCACAGCCCCGACGTTTGAGTATCAGCCTTTGAGACCCTTGCCTGTGTGGGTTTGGGGAGTTGGGTCACTTCACAAACACATTAAGACTGGCTGCCAGGGCCACACATCACAATGGGCAACAGTGAATTTACATCAAGTTTGCCTTCACGAGACACCTAGAAGAAACAGATGACCACACACACACACACACACACACACACACACACACACACACACACGCGCACACACACACGCACCCACGCACACATGCGCGCGCGCACGCACCATAGTGCTGAAGTAAAGGGAACTAGGAAAGTGTTTAAATGAGAAACTCTGGTGAAGTCTAAGACGTATCCCCATGAGCCCGGGCTAAAGTGACGGTGGTAGGGAAAGCACTCGGGACCTCAGCACAAAGTGAGCCTGGTGAGCCCGTGTGCGAGGCAAAGAGAGCAAGCGACAGAGTTAGTTGGAGGCAGTAGAAGACGGACCAGGAGACCCCTGTTCTCAAGTGCTGAATTCCGGTGTAGGTTACAGCTGCCCTAAGGATTCGCTAAGTAACCCTCAGCTAAACAAAGCCCCCAGGCCCCTCCTCAGCCCCATCCCCACCCCGTCCCCGGGAGAGGTCGGGATGGGGAGAAGCTGGCTCTGGCTTTCTTGGTAGCTTTTGGCCCAGGTGTTAGGCCAGTGGCTACCCCAAGCAGCGGCGAACACCAGAAAACGGCTCCCCTCTCGGACCCCAGCATTTGGACAGTCAATAGGAAATTGTGGTCCCAGATGGAGGACAGACCCCGAGGTGCCACCTGAGTCCACAACCGTGACAACACTTTCAGCCTGTCACTGACTCTAGGCTTGCAAGGTGCAGAAACTGAGGGGAAAGATGGCTCCAGGAAGTGATTACTCAGGAAATACTAGGGAGGCAGCAGGAAGGTCCGGGCCTGGAGGAGCTCGGCTATTCGTCTGGCATCCGCTGGGACCAAGTCCCCCGCCAGGCACTCACAACAGCCCCGAGCCTTCCATCTCTTGTGGGGGAGAGGCGGGTGTCCCTTGCCCTGACGACAAGGAATGCAGTTACGACGACTCACCCAGCCTGAGCGCGTCTGGGACCCGCCAACTGACCGAACCGCCGGAAGCGGTTTTGCATGCCCATCCCTCCGCGTCCCACCCTGCAGACTTCCGCCGGCACAGATCCGCTCGCAGGCCAGAGCATCTCGATGGTTCTCCAGCCCCGCCCCTGCCCCTGTAACCTCGGGGGCGGGGCCAGGAGTTGGCCGGTAGAGAGCTGGGCTAGATTCTAGGGGCAGGTCCAGGAGTGTGGAGGGAGCCGGGAGGAAAGGATGAAGATCTCGGAAGCCAGGGTGCGAGCAGGAGGCGGGGCCGAAGCGGAGGCGGGGCCAGGTCGGGAGCCTGGAGCGGAGGCGGGGCCAGCAGTGGAACCCTTTCCGCGCTGGCAGTGGGTTGGCTTTGGATGTTGAGCCGAGCTTCATGGGTGAAAATCATACCTGCTAGCTGGAAAAGCTGACCTCTGGGGAAGGTCACTAATCACCTGCTTAGGGTTCTGGTATTTCAGGCTGACCCTGTCAGGGCGTAGCCCAGTTAGCTTTTCCTTAAGACTTTACCCTCCCGAGGTGGGGCGCACTGGCCTGGGGCTCTAGGGGGCGGCACAGGTGGGGGAGGCAGGGGGCTGGACGGGGGTTCACTGCAGCTGTACTAGGATCCGAGAGGCTGTGGAGGGGTGAACCTCAGTGTTTTTCTCTTGCCTAGAACTCTATTCTAGAGATCAGGGGCGTTTGACACTGCTCCAAACCCTCCTCAGCTTCTGGCAAAAAAAAAAAAAAAAAAGAAGCCGCTCTGGGTGTCTGGAGTTCCCAGACCAAAGATTTTAGACGCAGAGACTCTCAGAGCACAGGTCACAAACAGGATCTGAAGATACACACAAATGCCAAGACGAAATGTGAGAAAGTAAGGTAAAGTCTTACTTCAAAAATACATCTTCAACAGTGACACAGAGTGTGACGAAGCCGGACCATCCACTGGAGATGTTAACTCTCTAAGCCTTCTTTGGAGTCAAGGACCCCAGACATCGGATGGCCTTTGTAATACCCTTCCTTAGTCTATTTTTCTTCTATGTCTCTGCTCCTGCCCTTGACGGAATTTCAGAATATAAACCAGGCTAGCCTTAAATTCACTATGTAGTCCAAACTGGATTTAGCTTGCAATCCTCCTGCCTCTGCCCCCAATGCTAGAATCACAGGGGTGCAGCACCATGCCAGTGCCTTCCTCAGAACGCTTCTGATGAGAAAGACCCTGCCCAGCTTGCAGTCTCATTGTCCTTACCCAGAATCCCTGTGGGTCCCTGTACCCTAAAGATAGTTTTGAGGAGAAAGCACCTCTTAACTTCTCAGGAATGCCGGCTCCTGGGTATATCTGATTCCTTTTGCCAACTCTCCTTGCCCAAACATTATTCTTCAACCGTAGGAGAGCCTGGACCTTTAGCGTCTAGTACCAAGGAGAAACTAGCAAAGGGGATTGAGAGCTTGGCAAAAGTAAGTGAAGGATGGCATTATTGGTGACAAATAAGTGTTTCAAGGAGGAGATCCTATCGTGTCAGTACTATTAAGGGTGTACGATGAAAGGAAAACAACACTGAGGGAGCTCTTGCTTTTTGTTTGTTTTTGTTTTTCCAGACAGAGTTTCTCTGTGTGTAGCTCTGACTGTCCTGGAACTTTTTCTGTAGACCAGGCTGGACGAGAACGCACAGACATCTGCCCGCCTCTGCCTCCTCCCAAGTGGTGATATTAAAGGTGTGTGCCACCACTGCCTGGCTCTGAGGGATCTTTTTTAACAAATTGGAGGCTATTAGGAAAGGGGGGAGGGAGATGGAGAAAGATACTGCACGTGCACACTCATAAGTGTCCCTATGATCCCAACTTTGGTCACCTCCTAACTGAAGGCTTTTGGAACCACCTGATCTTTATACAAAGACACAAGACTTCTGTTTCATTGACGTTTTATTATGTGTCTACATTCTATTTTTATGCTAATGTCATCTGTAAGAGTGAATGCTATGGAGGCCAGAAGAGAGTGTAGGAACCCCTGGATCTGGACTTACAGATGGTTCTGAGTCTCATGACTGGGGTGCCAGGGGTGGAACTCTGGTGAATGAACAGCAAGCACTCTTTTTTTTTTTTTTTTTTGAGGCAGGGTTTCTCTGTGGCTTTGGAGGCTGTCCTGGAACTAGCTCTTGTAGACCAGGCTGGCCTCGAACTCACAGAGATCCGCCTGCCTCTGCCTCCTGAGTGCTGGGATTAAAGGCATGCACCACCAACACCCAGATCCATTGTTTTTATAACTATAATCTCAATTCAACTGCTGCTTCACCAAATGCCACACACACACACACACACACACACACACACACTTGGTAAGATAAAATAAGTACTTAAAATTTGGTCAGAATTAGGGAGACAGACAGAGTTTCTGTGTATAGCCCTGGCTGTCATGGAACTTGCTCTGTAGACCAGGCTGGCCTGGAACTCAGAGATCTGCCAGCCTCTGCTTCCTGAGTGCTGGGGTTAAAGGTGTGCACCACCACTACCCGGCGAAATCTTTTTTAAAAATATTTTATTTATTTATTTATTGTGCATACAGTATCCTGCCTGCAGGCCAATAGAGGGCACCAGATCTCATTATAGATGGTTGTGAGTCACCTTGTGGTTGCTGGGAATTGAACTCAGGACCTCTGGAAGAGCAGCCAGTGTTCTTAACCTCTCAGCCATCTCTCCAGCCCGCTTGAATTACTTTTTTTTTTTTTTTTTTGGTTTTTCGAGACAGGGTTTCTCTGTGGCTTTGGAGGCTGTTCTGGAACTCACCCTGTAGACCAGGCTGGCCTCAAACTCACAGAGATCCGCCTGCCTCTGCCTCCCGAGTGCTGGGATTAAAGGCGTGTGCCACCAACGCCCGGCTTGAATTACTTTTGACAGGTGTGATACAAATGACTTTGTGTGTTGGAATTTTGAGGGGTAGGGGTTGAGATGGTATCACTCTAGCTGGACTGGAACTCACTATGCAGCCCAGGCTGGCTGTGAACTTGTAGCGTCCTTTTGCTATACAACTGAGGTTATAGGCATGAGCTACTGTGTCTAGTTTTCATGATAAGAATCGGGTGAGTGCGATGGGGAAAGTACTTAACACAAAAGCCTAGGGCCTTGGTTTGATCCCTGGAATCTACAGAGTGCAAGGAGAGGACTGGCTCCTACAGCTGTCCTCACGCCTCTCCACGCATGCACCGTGGCGCACACAAACTCACACTCACAATCACACATGCACGCACGCACACCAGTCAATCACTCATTGCACCAATGCACTCACACACACGCACACCAGTCAATCACTCATTGTGCACACACACACACACACACACACCAGTCAATGACTCATTGTGCCAGTGATATGGCTTGGTAAGGTGTTTGTTGTCAAGCCTGAGCGTCTGAGTTTGGTCCTCAATTGTCCTCTGGCCTCGGTACACAAACTGTGGCGAGAGGTGTGGTGCGTGCTCATCCCCCACCGATAAATTAAAAAATTAATGTCATTTAAAAATTAAAGATAGAAAAAAGTTAAGGATAGGGCTGTTATTTGCAGCAGAAAATATTTCAGGATGTGTAACATGAAGCAGGTTGGAGTGTATTAAGGAGAGATTTCAGGCTGGGCGGCGGTGACAGTTCCTCCCTTGGTGCCAGGGTTTCAGCAGGCTATTCTCAGCCCTAGCACAGAAATGTCTAGATAAATTTTAATTCTTTAGTATCCCTGGTATAGTTTTAGAAACCAGGAGCTCGGGCTGGAGAGATGGCTCAGTGGTTAAGAGCACTGACTGTTCTTCCAGAGGTCCTGAGTTCAATTCCCAGCAACCACATGGTGGCTCACAACCACCTTGAATGAGATCTGGTGCCCTCTACTGGCATGCTGAAGATTGTATACATAATAAATAAATAAAAGAAAAAAAAAAAAAAGAAACCAGGCGGTCACTGTGTCAGAAACAGCTCTGTCATGCTACCTTGACTTTTCCACAGGACAAGGATTAAGCATGGCCTGTTTTGAGTTTTGAGGGGATAGCCTGTGCCTCCCTCAGGAGGCAAACATCAGTGGCAGCAGGGCCGTTTCCAGGGGACTCTGGGACTTTGCAGCTCTCCCTGGCGGTGCCAAGCTGTAGGCTACAATGCTCCTCCCCACAACACTTTCTGTGCTGGTTCCTCAGCAGCAAGAGCAACAAATGATCAAAACTACTTCCTGCCATACTGTGGGGCCTAGGAACAGAGTGGCTTGCAGATCCTGCCAACCTTGCTTAGCTGTCTGCAGAAGAAAGTCTGTGCCCTCTGCACTCATGATGGATCAGATCGTTGGAAATGCAGCACAGCAACCTGAGGATCTGTGGTAGTGACGCTGTGAACTTGAACCAGCAGCAACTGCATTGCGGCATTACTGGCTGCTAGGTAGTTAGTAACCCTATCTATAGGCAGCGGTACATCAGTCAGGAGGAATGCCTGTAGCTACTAACACAGGCATTTGTAAGGAAGAGCAAAAAAGTCACACATGCTTCCCACTGGAATGATACATTTTTTAGTATTAATTCAGACACTCTTCATGTGTTTATACTGAATTTCAGGTTAACTAAGCACAATGGGTTCCGACTTAAATGAGTGCAAGACCAAAACAACTATAGCCAAGACACACACATGGTAGTGCTTGCCTTTAATTCTAGCACATGGGACGCAGGATAGGTGGATCTCTGTGAGCCTGAGACCAGGTTGGTTTACATAGTAAATTGATTAATTAATATGGGGGACAGGAACACTTCTGGGCATGTTTGGTTTGCATAAATTCTTTTTTTTTATTTTTTGGTTTTTCGAGACAGGGTTTCTCTGTGGCTTTGGAGGCTGTCCTGGAACTTGCTTGGTAGTCCAGGCTGGTCTCGAACTCACAGAGATCCGCCTGCCTCTGCCTCCCGAGTGCTGGGATTAAAGGCGTGTGCCACCAACGCCCGGCTTGCATAAATTCTTTTTTTCTTTCCTTTTTTATTTATAGGGGAGAGCTCAAATGCAGTCCCCCGCTACCACTAATTATGCAGTCAAGTTTGCTGCATTTAGAGAAATCACATGGTCAGAACATCAGGAGTGCAATGGATAAGCCCTGGGAAAATACCTTTGTGATCATAGTTTTACCCTTCCTGGAGTATATAAGTTTTTTCTTTAAAAAATTTTTTTCGGGCTGGCGAGATGGCTCAGAGGTTAAGAGCACTGACTGCTCTTCCAGAGGTCCTGAGTTCAATTCCCAGCAACCACATGGTGGCTCACAACCATCCATAAAGATAGCTGGTGCCCTCTTCTGATGTGTAGATGTACATGGAGGCAGGATGTTGTATTCATAATAAATAAAATCTTTAAAAAAATTTTTTTTCGTTTTGCTTCCATGTATGCCAGGCACCGTGAGCACTGAGTATTTTGCTCCATTTACTTCATGTGCATGCAGTACCCACAGAGGCCAGAAGAGGGCAGTAGATATCAGCTACCATGTGGGTCCTGGGACTTGAACCCTAGTCTTCTGGAAGTTAGTAAGTACTCTCAACTGTTGAGCCATCTTTTTAGTTCCAGTTTACATAAGTTCTACCAAAAAAACCAACCAAACAAAAAACAAAACAAAAAAGGGAAAAGGAAGGACATTTTGAAGTTGTATCAGTATTGTAGTTTTTCCCTGCCATGCTTAGCAATGAACACAGGCACTACTATAAGGCTGGTGGCTCAGCAGTGAGACACTGTCACCAGCCTGAGCCCCAAATCTATCCATTTCTGTTTATTTCCAGATACCGCTTGCTAGAAGTAGGTAAAAATGTTGTTCTTTGCTGCAGCTTCGGGCGATGAAACAGGACCCACCAAACTCAACAAACCCACATGGAGTTTATTGGGAAAAGGAGCGCAGGGAGGGGTAGGTGTTAACCGATCGGGAGCAGAAATGGAAAGAGAGAACGGGCAGGAGGCACTTGCTTAAAAGGGAAAGGAAGCGGTTTAGAACGAGGCTCAGCAGCTGGAGCCATTGAGACTGGAGTCACGGAACTGCTGTTGGCCCAGCTCCGCATGGTTTCTGCATGCAGAGTCCTTATGCAGCCACTTAACGCATGCCCGGGGACGTAGCCATGCAACCTTTGACAGCCTTTGAGCTGTTAGCATAAGGTCAGGTTATCAACACGGAGCATGGCAAGGAAGACAGATCCCAGGGCGAGGGAAAGCCGCCCAGAGAAGAGCGATCCCGGGGAGAAAGCACAAGGATTAGAGAGGCCTCTCAACCAGGAAAGGTTCCCTAAGGAGAAAGCACAGGTCCAGGAGAGGGATGGTGTGTGACAGGCCGGTGCTGAGGAGAAACCACCAGGGCAGAAGGAGGGGAGTCGGGAGCAGGCACAGGGCCAGGTTGCCCAGGACCTGGGGAGAGGGAGAAGCCAGGATATCAACAAAAAGTCTTTATCAGTAACCACATGATCACACGCTTTCAACTGCCAAGCGCTAAGTTATCGCATATTCCCAAATGCGCAGGGGTGTTGATCGGACAGGTTTCATCTAGTCTGGAGGCCATTTTGACAGTTGGAAGATAACGTTGGGGTCATTGTCATTATAATCGTGAAAACCACCCACTGGGCCACTGAGAGATCTAACCAAAATAGGAAAAAATAAAGGTGGTACCCTGATCCCTGAACATATCTCTTCACAAGGAACCATGATATGGCGGGCATGGTGGCTATAAGGCAGGAATGTATAGCCCACACCAATCTGGGCTATCCACTAAAACTGTCTCAAAACAAAACTCTCAAAATTTCAGTGACAGCATTCATACCACAATCCACATAGCCCAGTCCTAGTAGAACCCCAGGCTAGCACAATCGTGTGATCCTAGCACTGGGCAAGGGGCTCAAACAGGAAGACCCGCACACGTGAATTCTAGGAAACCATGGGTAGAAAGTGAGAACCTGGCTGGGGAATCTTTCTGGAATTAACACTCTGACACCAGTGAGACTGGAAGAGAGATGTCACCGTTGACCAAAGCAGGGCAGCTTCTGAAAGGCTTCCATCCTGGGAGTAGTTTGTACACTTACTTTATACTCTAAAAACCCAAGCAACGACCCATTATTTCAGCTGATTCTCCAGGTCGTTCTGTGTCAGGTAGCAAGTGATGTCATGTTTGGCAAATACAGAGAGTGCTTTAAGAACACCACTGAGTAGATTCACAAACCAGTGTCTAACAATTGCTCTTTTCCACTTCACCACTATACAAAAGATTCAGGCCTCAGATCTGCCCTGGGAGAAGAGGATATGCTCCAACTCTGTTCATGACTGTTGAATAAAACCTCAGCAACTGTTTGGTTACTTGCCAGCAGCACTACTGAGTAAGAAAAGAACCTGAAAATTCAGAAGCAGAATCAAAGGAAGCTTTGTGGTCAGGAGGCCATTCAGAAGACCCAGGCAGGAGAATTGTGCAAATTCAGCCATTAACCCAGGCTACATAGTGTCCATTTGAAAAGCATATGCTTTGTTTCTATTTGTCTTAAATGCCTACAGGTACAATTGAGATTACATCATGACTGATTTTTTTCCCCAACAATTTCTACATTAAACAAAACAAAATATTACACTGTGGCAATAAATTTGAGGGTTGGAGAGATGGCTCAGCAGTTAAGAATACTTGCTATCTAATTTCTACAGGCTCCAGTTTGTATGCATGTGAAAATTATTTTGGACAAAGGTAGTCCTTGGTTTTAAACAATCTTTCTTTGTCCCTGCCGTCTCTGCCTCCTTTCTTTCACCAAGTTTTGTTCTCTGTCTCTTCTTAAAGGCTCTCTATACAGCCCTGACTGTCGTGGACCTCACTCTGTAGATCAAACTGGTCTCTAGCTCAGAGATCCTCCTGCCTCGGCCTCTCAAGTGCGGGGATTAAGTTTGGCTGATTTGGCTTTTTGTTTTGTTTTTCGAGACAGGGTTTCTCTGTATTGTTTTGGAGGCTGTCCTGGAACTCACTCTGTAGACCAGGCTGGCCTCAAACTCAGAGAGATCCACCTGCCTCTGCCTCCCAAGAGCTGGGCTTAAAGGCGTGTGCCACCAACGCCAGGCTAATTTGGCTTTAAAGTTTTTTTTTTAATGTATTTTATGTGCATTGGTGTGAAGGTATCAGATCCCCTGGAACTGGAGCTACACAGTTGTGAGCCGCCTTGAGGGTGCTGGGAATTGAACTTGGGTCCTCTGGAAGAGTAACCTGATTTAGCTTTTTTGAGACAGGGTCTTGGCAACATATTTCAAACTGGCCCGGAATCCGTAATCCTCTTGCCTCGGTTTCCCAAGCACTGGGATTACAGGCCTGCCACAGACACCCAGCCCAGGTGTTAGTCATTTAACCCGTGCTTTACTTGCGATTTAGCTTATGACAAAGAGGAAAAGGCGGCGCGGCACAGATCATGTCTGGTTGAGGCCAGAGAGCGGCGCCGGTTAGCCCTGGCGGGAGGGCGGTGAGCGCCCCCGGCCCCGCCCAGCCCGTGCGTAGGGGCGCCGTTCTCTGAGACCCTAAAGAAGCTCCGGAAGTGCGCGGCCACCGTCGCCGCGCGCGCGTGCGCAGCTTGGCCGTTCCGCCCCCAATCGGCAGTCGGCTCGCCCCCTCCGCGCGGGCCCAGCCTGATGTAGGTGGGCGGCTGGGCCAGAGGGCCCCGGCCGAGGCGAGGCTCCCACGGTCCTGTCGCGTGGCAGGTGGGCACGGACAGCCGGCAGGCAGGCGCGAGGGCGTCGAGTCGTGGAAAGACCGCCCGCGCCGAGCCAAGGGACGTGGCGGGTCCCGGGCTGGCCGCCTCAGCTTCTGGCCAAGGGCGCCGATGATGCTGCGACACCTGGGAGGAGGGCTAGTGGAGGAGGCAGCGGCCGCGGCCGGACGGGCACCCAGCAGCGGGAGGACCGGGGGGAGGGACAAGCCGCTGGAGGCCACGCGGCGTTGGGAGGCGTGGAGGTGACGGACGATGGCCTTTAGGTTTGTCTAGAGCTGACCCTCGCCGCCTGTTTTGTGTCCTGTCACACCCACAACCCTGTGAGGCGTGCGGCTGTGGGGCCCCGCGCCTTTTCCAGGCTGGCCCTCTAAGGCTGGTGCATGGCTGGCACCGTGCTTGGGGCAGTTCTCAGTTTGGATAGCAGCACGGGACAGGTCACACGCTGGTTCTCACGGCTTCAGGACACCCCAGAAGGCCACCTCAGAAGCAAGGTCTGTCGTCTTCCTCTGCCCCAGCTGAATGGGGCTGAGCTTGTCTGTTTTGTCTCCCCGAGAGTGAGTTGGGGAGGCTTCAGGCCAGGGCTGCCTCCTGTCTACCACGGATTCCAAGGTGGTTCACGGCCCAGATGGCTGCCAAGTCCTGCTCCGGGTCTCCGGTGAGTTATTCTCTCTCCCTCCTGCCCTGGTCACAAGCTGTCTCTCTAGATCTGTGAGGTGAGCGGATTGCAATGTTGGACGGGACCAGAACCTCTTATAGGGATATATGTTGGATTGGTCCTTGTCTGGTCCGCTGGTCTCAGCCCTGCTATCCCATCAGAAATCAAGAAGCCACACACCTGGTGCACTCTGAGCATATTGTCATTCCAGGGCGAGATGCCTCTGACCTTCCAGGATGTGGCTGTGTACTTCTCCAGGGCAGAAGGGCAGCAGCTGGGCCCCCAGGAGCGGGCGCTGTACCGGGATGTGATGTTGGAGAACTATGGGAACGTGGCCTCACTGGGTGAGAACTGCCCTGGAGTCCTGGCTCACAGTGGGGCGTCGCTAAGGGACTTTGGGGTCCATTTGGCTCTTTGATTCCCAAAGAAAAGAGGATCCTCTCTTGTCCGCAGGTTCCAGTCTGCCTGGTTCTAGGCACTCTGTTCCTCACCGTCATCCCTTTCCCCACCTTAGGCATTTGAACTCTCTCGCCCCTTGGCCTCCCCTGACAGTGTTCCCATGCAGGCAGAACGCTCCCTGTCTGGTGTGGAGGACCCAGCAGGCAGGGTCCATTCCCCCCAGGCTGTCCCAGCTCACCCAGGGTCCTCACCCTTAACAGGATTTCCAGTCCCTAAGCCAGAGCTGATCTCCCAGCTGGAGCAAGAGGAGGAGCTGTGGGTCCTGGATCTTCTGGGGGCTGAAGAACCAGACGTCTTAAGAAGTTGCCAGACAGGTGAGCATAAGTCAGAGGCTGGTCTCAGGAATGGCCTCCCATTCCTGCCTTTGGTAGCTGAAGTAAGAGAAGGCAGATACGGTGACTGTGTACAGTGCAGCCCTCTCTAAGGAAGACATAGCTCCAGGATGCTCGTCCTTGAAAACTTTCCCTTTGCTGGTCCATTTACTTTACCTTAAAACAAAAACAAGAACAAAACCAACCCCACCCTCCTTTCCCCTTGCCTCAGCCTTCTCAAGTAGCCGAGGATGGCCTTGAATCCCTGATCCTCCTGCCTCTGCCTCTCAAGTGCTGGGGCTGAAGGCCCGTGGAACCACACCTGCCCTTTGAGTGCTTTCTCCGTTTTAGCGGTTCTGCTTTATCACAAAGCCTTTCTTTACTAAGATTGGGAGCTTAGATCACTGATTTGTATAGCACAAATAATAAAAACCCAGAGACAGATACTGGGGTTGAAGCTGAGGATCAGAGAAGCCAAGCAGTCTGCCTCTAGCTTCCTCCACCTCAGGCTGAAAGAGCTGTCCGGTCCTCAGCGTGACTGGAGCATTAATCTAGGGATTAAAAGGCATGTGATCCCAAGTGTTGAGGTCTCCTTTGTGTGAGCTGTTTCTCTTTAGACTGATTCACTCTAATGTAACCCTGAGTGGCCTTGAACTCACAGAGATCCATCTGTCTTTGTCTCCTGAGTCCTGGGATTAAAGGTGTGTGCCACCACTGCCCAGCTTCTGTAGCTAACCAGTGTGGCTGGTGGAATTAAATGTGTATATCATCATTGCCTGGTTCTATGGCTGTGGTTAGCTTTGCATTTTGATCTCCAGTTGTTTTATTAGGTCATAAACAATGTCACCACAGATTTGTAATTTTTCTTTTTAAAGATGTCTACAGGAGGCCAGGCATTGGTGGCACACGCCTTTAATCCCAGCACTTGGGAGGCAGACACAGGTGGATCTCTGTGAGTTTGAGGCCAGCCTGGTCTACTGATTAAGTTCCAGGGCAAGCTCCAAAACAATGTAGAGAAACCCTGTCTCGAAAAACCAAAAAAAGAAAAAAAAAAGATGTCTATGGGAAGTCTTTATGAAAATACAGGCTTAGATATAGTTCACATTTTTACAAACACTACTGTTAAGTATGTGTGTATGCCTGTGTTGTGGTGTGCATACTTTAGTTCAGGTGACTGCAGAGGTCAGAGGCATCAGAGCTCCAGGAGTTACAGGCATTGTAAACCCAGTGAGGATACTGGGTACCAAAAATCAGGTCCTCTGAAGATGAGTAAGTGCTCTTGACTACCGATACATCTCTCTAACCTGCCGTGTGTGTGTGTGTGTGTGTGTGTGTGTGTGTGTGTGTGTGTGTGTGTTTGTTTTTTTGAGGCAGGGTTTCTATGGCTTTTGGAGGATGTCCTAGAACTAGCTCTTGTAGACCAGGCTGGTCTGGAACTCACAGAGATCTGCCTGCCTCTGCCTTCCTAGTGCTGGGATTAGAATTGTTCAATACCACCACCCGACTTGAAATACGTTTCTTGTTCCTACTTTCCTGACACTCTACCTTAACCACACAGCACACTAGAGTTTAGTTACTTATTTGTGTTACCTTAGGGTTGCCTGGGAGCTGTGACATGCTGTCACTGCCTGGGATTACAAGAGATGGTCACACTGCATACTGATAGCCTAGACATATCAAAATCCAAACTGTGAAATAGGTGTCTACTGAATACATAGCACTTTTGTACCATTGTAAAGTTTAAAAAAAATCAACAAGTGTGACAGTGCACACCTATTGATCCCAGCCCATGGAGGGCAGAGGCAGGGAGACTAAGTTCCAGGCTGTCCTGGGCTATATGGCATGACCCTGTTTCAAAGCAAACAGAAAAGTTAAAAATTTCTCCAGCAAAATCACGGTAAATTGCTGTAGTTGGGCCCTGAAATGTTGTCCAAAGGTCTGTGTTGAAAGTTGAACTAGAGCAACACGAGAGATAGTGGGAACTATAGAACTGGGGTCTGAGGGAGGTCAGCAGGGGCTACTATCGAAGGAGGCATCGAGTCTCTGGATTCTGCAGGCTCAAAGTGGCAGGGCGATGTGACTGGGCAGACATCTCTAAAACTGAATAAAAAATAACCCTCTCCTCTTGTCATAGTAACAGAAAGCTGATTAACACAGTTGGGAATCATCTGTATATAGTTTATGTAAAAAGAGAAAAATTGTTACAGGGCTTTCTCTAGTATACAGACATGGTAGTGTACACCTGTAATTCTGGCACTTGGAAAATAGAGGTAGAAGGACCAGAAATTTAAGATTAATCTTGGCTATATAAGTGAATTTGAGGCCAGCTTGGTCTACATGAGACCCTGTCTCAAATAAAAAGCTCAACCACACTGAAAAGTCAACAACATTGCTCTCAGAGAACTGAGGTCAAAACCAGCTGTGTAAAGTAGGTGTAACATGAATAAGTAAAAGACCCAGAGGCTGATATTGGGGTTCAAACCTCAAGTTGAAGGTCAGAAAAGCAAAGCAGCTGGGCACTAGCTTCTTCCTAGGTAAACCTCAGGATGAATGGGCTGATCCTGTCTCCAGGAACTCTCACCAAGCCTTAGACTGTAACCTCTCTTCAGTGTGGCTGCAGACTGAGTACCTCTGTCTTCAGTGTGGCTGGAGAATGAATGCCTCCTGTCTTTTTTATACCCCCTAGTGCTGGGATTAAAGGTATGAGCTATAACTCTCTTTTAGATAGGGTCAATCTCATGTAGATCTGGGTGGCCTTGGACTCATAGAGATCTACCTCCTAATCCTAAATGCTAGGATAAAAGGCATGTACCACCACCTCCTAGCTTCTGGGTACTGGGATTAAAGTTGTATGCCTGGCTTCTATGGTTTGTGGCTGACTTTGCTTTCTGTATCCTCAGGCAAGCTGTAATAAATCATAAATAACACATTACTACAAGTAGGGAATATCACCTATAACTGACAATTTCTGGAGGCTCAGTGGGAAGAAATCTGAGTTGAAAACTCCATGGCATGACCAGCAAGAGTCCTCAGTGAGTAAAGGCACTTGCCACTAAGCCTGACGGACGACCTGAGGTTAACCACGCAAACCCTCTTATATGGTGGAAGGAGAGAACCAGCTCCCAGAAGTTATCTGACCTCCATAGTACACTAATGTACCCAAACACACATAATAATACAAACGTTTTTGTTTGTTTGATTTTTGTTTTTCAAGACAGTTTCTCTGTAACAACCCTGGCTGTCCCGGAACTTACTTTGTAGACCAGCCTGGCCTTGAACTCACAGAGATCCACTTGGCCTTTGCCTCTCAACTGCTGGGATTAAAAGCATGTACCCCCACTGCCCAGCAAATACAAACATTTAAGGAGGAAAAAAATCCCATCAAAAAACAAAACCCAAGGAGACACTGGGGAAGAGGGGACATTTTTCTGAGTTTCACCTCCAGGAGCTTTAGCAGGACCTCAGTAAAAACACTAAAGAAAAGGAAACTTTCAGTATGCTGGAGTATCCTGACCTAACACAGCTGCCATTCAAGGAAACAATTCCCCATTGCCTGACTGATCTAAGGAGAGAATTCCAGTGCCCTCGACCTAGTCGTGTGGAGCCATCAGCTCACAGGGTGGGGTTCCTGTGCTGTGGCTCTCCCCGCCCCCACCCTGGCACATTGCTGAGACCTGCGCACGGCTCTTTTACCAGCACCTCTGATGCCGTGCAACAGAAAGGCAAGAAAGTATTCTCCCTTCTTTTTTTTTAAGTCACACTATCTTTTTCTTTTAAAGATGTTATCTATTATATATACAGTGTTCTGTTTGTATGCTTGCACACCAGAAGAGGGCACCAAATCTTATTTGGTTGCTGGGACTTGAACTCAGAACCTCTGGAAGAGCAGTCAGTGCTCTTACCCTCTGAGCCATCTCTCCAGCCCTTCTTCCTTCCTTTGAGACACTGCCTCCCAAGTGCTAGGATTAAAGGCATGCGCCACCAATGCCCGGCAACACCTGCCACTTTTTAGCACTGACACATCCTTGTTAATATATCAGACAAGAAAGTTAATTACATTCACAGAATGAAACTTTGTTTGCATGTGATGTGATTACAGTCTGAACAAAATGTCTCCTGTAACTAGTAAGAACAAAGTCCCATGACAGTGTATGTGAGTCAGCTGCTCTCTTTGCACCTGAAATGAACAAGTGTGGAGGAGTTTTGGTTTTATTGACCGTTGCTGTTGTTTCTTGTTTGGAGGGGAGGTTGAGACAGTCTCATTGTGTAGCCTTAGCTGACCTGGACGTCCAGTGTAGACCAGGCTGCCCTCAAATTCACAGAGTTCCCTTGCCTCTGCTTCCTGAGTGCTGTAATCAAAAGTGTGTATCCACATGCCAACCAAGTGCAGTTTAAGTTAAAACAGCATAAAGGCGCTCAAGATGGTTCAGCAGGTAAAGAGCTTTGCTGGCAATCCTGAAAACCTGAGTGTACTTCCCAGGACCTCTGTAGTAGAATTAGAGAACCGAGTCTTGAAAGCATGTCCCCACCTACCCACCTTCCTTTCTTCCCTCCCTCCCTCCTCCCCCTCCTCTTTCCCCCTCCCTCTCCCCTCTCTCCCTCCTCACTATGTAGTTCTGGCTGTCCTGAAACTCACTGGATCAGACTGGCTTCAAATTCACAGAAACCTTTCCTGCCTCTCAAGTGCTAGGATTAAAGGCATGCAACACTATGCCTGACCCCCATCTTTTAAAAAAGAAAAATTGTTAATATAAGCACTCCAAAGGTGAAATTCATAGTACATTCAAAATGCACTTACCTACTACATTCAAAATCTGAGTGGAAAACTACCAAACCCTGCTAAAAACATACCAGAAGAGGAAATAGCGAAGAAACATGCCATGTTTATGGATAGAAGAAAATTGTCAAGACGTTAACTCTTTCCAACTTTCTCTATAGATTCCATAGAGTCCAAATAAAAGTGTCAGCAGGTTATGTTATTTGGTTGCTATCAACAAACATTTTATGTGGCAACATAAAAGACCCTAAATAACTCATTATTGAAGGAAAAAAAAAACTGAACTCAGACTACCTGATTTCAAGACTTAACTACAAAGCTTTAATTACCAAGGCAGTGGGTGTATTGGCAAAGATAAATGATGCACAATCATTGGGGTGGCATAGACAATGCAGGTGTAAAGGACTACATACATATCAACTGACCCTGGAGGAGAGGTACACAATGGAGAAAGAATAGTCTTCAACAAATACTGGATTTCTGTGTGCCAATTAAAAATAATTGTAAAAACCCAATTAAAGTCCTGGTTTGCTCATACTTATTCTGCTGCTATAATTAACTGCTTAGCCAACAAGATTATTTTATCACTCTTTTGGACGTTGAAAGTCTTGGGTCGGGATGATCTCAGTTATAGATAACCTCACTGTGCTGACATGGTAGATGGAGAAATGCCATCTCCTTCTCCTCCCCCTCCTTCCTTCCATCTTCCTTCTCCATATTCTCCCTTTCTTCTCAGGGTCTTTCTACATAGTCCCGGCTTTCCTGGAACTCACTATGTAGACGAGGTTGACCTTACACAGATTCGTCTATCTCTGCCTACCAAGTGCTGGGATTAAAGGTGTTTGCCACCACCTCCTGGCTGAAGATCTTATTTTTATGTTTATGGGTGTTTTAATTACATGTTTGTTCAGTATGTTCATGCAACACCCCCAGAGGCCAGAAGAGGGCAGTGGGTCCTCTGGAACTGCAGTTACAAATGGTTGTTAGCCGCCACTTAGGTGCTAGGAACCTAACCCTCTGGCAGAGCAGCCAGTGCTCTTGACCTGTGAACCATCTCTCCAGCCACCTTCTATGACATTCTTAGGGCAAAGCCAAGCATGGGAGACACATCTGTTGTCCTAATACTTGGAAAGCAGAGGCAGGACTTCAGAATCATTCTGGGTCGCATAACAAGTCAAGGCTAGCATGAGCAGTATGGGATTTTTTGTTTGTTTTTGAGACAGGGCCTCTTCCTGGCTGTCCTGGAACTCACCCTGTAGACCAGGCTGTCCTGGAACCCAGAAAATGCCTGCTTTGCCTCCCAAGTGCTGAATTAAAGGTGTGCACCACTGTTACCCAGTAACATGGGATCTTATTATCAACCCCTTTTCCTTAAAAAGTAAAACAACTAGGAATAATAAGACAGTGATTGTCCAGGGGCAGTGAAAGGGCTGGAGGTGGCTAAGTTTTTACAGCACCAGACACTCGCAAGGCACTGTAGCAGTGAGCCCACGCTATTATTATGTCCTCAAAACCCTCCAATGTATACCATCAGAATTGAACCCTGAGCCAGCAAGATGGCCCAGCAGTTGGCACACAAGCCTGGCAACCTGAGTTTGATACTCAGCCCCCGTGGAAGGGTGGAGGGAGAGAACCAGCTCCTTGGGGTTGTCCTGATCCTCATCTGTTTACTGTGGCACATGTTCCCACACATAAACAGAGAATGTTTTTTAAGAGACTGAGTCATAAACTGGTGATTGGGCAATAAATTCAAATTTATGATTGTATGTGTTTTCTGTTAGCATATGGAGAGGAATGTATGATTTCTCTACAATTTCTGTCCTGTTTTTGTTTTCCTATTTGAAGAATACCTCCTCAGAAGAAACAGAAACCATTTTATTACTGACAGACATAGGGATACCCAAAATGCCCAGAAGCTATGCAGGGTTCATGGGCTATGGTAGAAACATGGATGAGAGCTGAGGCAACACAAAAGAAAGACTCAAAAGAAACAGGGTAAAGTCTCCTGCTATTGGCATAATCTAGGTTTTAAAACTAGCCAGTTTAGCTCGGTGATGGTGGCAGTACACACGTTTAATCCCAACATTCAGAAGACAGAGACAGAAGGATCTCTGTGAGGCTAGCTAGGCTACATAATGAGACCCTGTCTCAAAAACAGAACAAAACAAAAAACTTAAGTTGAGGGGTAGGGGTGGGGACGTAGCTTACCTTGCAAGAATGAGGGCCTCAGTTGAATCCCTAGACACATTAAAAAGGTAGGCATGCATTTTTTTGGTGGGGGTGTTCAAGACAGGGTTTTTCTCTGTATTGTTTGGAGGCTGTAGACCAGGCTGACCCCGAACTCACAGAGATCCCTTCCTCTGCCTCCTGAGTGCTGGGATTAAAGGCATGCGCCACCACCGCCCGGCAATCAGACATGCATTTTGAAGCTTGGTGCTGGAGAGGTAGAGACAAGCAGATCTTTGAGGCTTCTTGGCCAGCCAGACTAGCCTTTTATCAAAGTTGCAAGCCACTGAGGGACCTTGTCTCAGCAAACAAGGTGGTTAGCTCATAAAGGGAGATACTTGAAATGTTCCTCTAGGTTACACACACATTCATGTACATGAACATGCACACAAATGAGAATTAGAGGCTGTGGCAACAGGCAGGGTTAGGTATGTACTCTTAGCTACCAGGTCTGCAGATGCTCTGTGACATTGTATTAGTTACTGTGACTTAAGGAATATTATATCATTGCTCACAGTTTAAGGAGGTCCAGTCTGTCATGATGAGGGTGAGGTAGCTGGTCACATTGTACTCCTAAGAAACAGAAAGCCAGCCGGTGGTGGTACATGCTTTTAGTCCCAGCACTCGTGAGGCAGAGGCAGGTGGATCTCTGGGAGTTCGTGGCCAGCCTGGTCTACAGAGTGAGTTCCAGCACAGCCTGGACTGTTTGCACAGAGAAACCCTGTGTCAACCACAAAAACAAAACAAAACAAAAAACTGGTGTTCCATTCACTCTTTTTCTTTTTAATTCAACGCAAAGATATTACTGTCTACATTCAGGTGGGTATCTCTTTAGATAAAACTCTTTGGAAACAACTTCACAGATACCCAGATGTCTGTCTTTTAGGTGGTTTTCTTTCCCTTTCTTTCTCTTCGGGTTCAGTTCCTGGGGACCTAATGCCTCTGGTCTCCTTAAGCATCTGCACAGAGAAACACGCCTACACATGTATAGTATTTCTTTATAAAGGAATCTTTTAATTTAAAATGATGCCATAAATTTGCACTTCATCATCGTATGTGTGGATGTGTGATAGGATGTGAGCCATAATGTGTTATGGAGTTGGAAGACAGTGCTGTACAGTGGGTTTCTGCTTCCAGCTCTGCGTAGGTTCCGGGGGTTGAGCACAGGTCGTCAGACTTGCACAGTTATCTACTAAGCCATCTTCCTGCCCTCTTTTTTTATTTATTTTTCTTAGAAGTCTGCATGTAGCTCAGACTAACCTCAAACTCACTGTGCTGCCTAGGGTGGCTCCCTAGTTCCTGCTTTCCCTCTGTCTTCCTCCCAAGTGCAATGGTTTCAGGTATATACCAGTACGTCAACTATAACATAGCTTTACTGTGTTAATCATTGTATTGCTGGGCTGGGATTAAATCCAGGGATTCGTGTATGCTGGGCAAGTGCTGAACCACTGAGCTATACCTCCAGCCCATATCTTCTGTTTTTATCTACATGTTAACTTTTACTCAGTATTTTAGGGTAATGAGCCTCTTCGCAAACTGCATGGTGTGTGTGTGTGTGTTGCATGTGTGTGAGTGTGTCAGTGTGTATGCCCATGGGCATGTATTTGGAAGCCAGAGAATATCATTAGGAGTCTCCCTCTATCACTGCCTGAATTGGGAAGCTTGCCATTTTAACTAGGCTGACTGTCAAGCCCTGATGATCCTCCTGGCACACCCTATCCTTCTGTGCTAGGATTACAGGAGTTTACAGCCATGCATGGTAGTTTAAGTGAATGTTAGAGATTTACTGTATGTTTCTTGTTTTTTTCCAGACATGATTTCTCTGTGTAACAGCTCTGGATGTCGTGAAATTGACTTTGTAGACCAGGCTGGCTTCAAACTCACAAGAAATCCACCTGCCTCTGCCTCCCTAGTGCTGGGATTAGAGACCTGTGCCACCACCACCCAGCAAGGATGTTACAGATATAGATTCAGTTTCTCATGCTTTCAAGTGGTCTTAACTACTGAGCTATTTCCCTGGCTCCTACAAATAATTTTTTGTTTGCTTATTTTTTTGAGACAAACCCTTGTTTAACCCTGGCTGTCCTGGAACATGCTGTGTAGATCAGGTTTATCTCAAACTCAAGTCCACCTGCCTCTGCTTCCCAAGTGTTGAAATTAAAGGCATATATGCCACCGCTGTCTGACACAAAGAACATTCTTTTTTTTTAATATTTCTTTTATTTATTTATTTATAGCCTTCTGCCTATAGGCAAGCAGAGGGTACAGGTCTCATTCAAGGTGGTTGTAAGCCACCATGTGGTTGCCGGGAATTGAACTCAGAACCTCTGGAAGAACAGTCAGTGCTCTTAACTGCTGAGCCATCTCTCTAGCCCCCACAAAGAACATTCTTAATGTAGGCTTAAGTAATATTTATATTTTTTAAAAATGTATTTTATGTGCATTGGTATCTTACCTACATATATGTCTGTGTGAGGTTGTTGGATCCCCTGGGACAGACAGTTGTGAGCCGCCATGTAGATGCTGGGAATTGAACCTGGGTCCTCTGGAAGAGCAGCCAGAGTTCCCAAGGGATGAGTCCATTGTGGCAGGAAGACACGGGCATCAAGAGACAGGAACAGCAATAACTTTATGTGGTTCACATCTTATGCCTAAGGCCTAAGAAGGAGTGCAAACTGGGATGATATTTAAATACAACACTCACCCCAGTGATGTTTTCACTCCTGCAAAATCACACCTGCTTTTCTCCCCCCATCCCCACCCCACTTGGTATAAGTGCTCTGTCTGCATGTATGACTGCAGGCCAGAAGAGGATACTAGATCTCATTAC
Organism: Mesocricetus auratus; assembly: GCF_017639785.1. Lineage (NCBI taxonomy): Eukaryota > Metazoa > Chordata > Mammalia > Rodentia > Cricetidae > Mesocricetus > Mesocricetus auratus. Next base: position 4,464,526 of record NW_024429232.1, on the reverse strand, counting down.
AGATGGTGTGAGCCACCATGTGGTTGCTGGGAATCAAACTCAGGACCTCTGGAAGAGCAGCCAGTGCTCTTAACCTCTGAGCCATCTCTCCAGCCCCTGCAAGATCACATCTTAACCAACCTCTCAGTTGTGAATAGGATGAGACAAAGGGACCAATTACAACCTAAACGTCTTCAAGTTAAGGGTCTCATGATGTCATCTTTTAGGAAGCAAGTAACTAGACATAAGAGCTAAATACCACTCTGGGATTCTTGACCCAAGGTGGTCCTAACCATCTACAACAACCTCACTCTTCTAGAAGCTTAAAAGGCTGACATGTCAACAGGAAAAAAATCCATGCTTCAGAAACATGCCCTAAGACAGGTGAGGTTGGAGCAAACAGTGAACAGGCACATGTGTGTGATAGATAATCATACAACATTCCCAGATCTACTAAATGGATTTCCTTAGATTTATTTGTATGAATGTTTTGTCTGCGTTTGTGTATATGCATCACATGGAGGGAGCCACCATGTGTCTGGCTTATTTTACTAAACACAGTGATTTCTAGTTCCCTCCATTTTCCTTACAGCTAAATTAAATTCCATTATGTATATGTCCACATTTTCTTTATCCACTCATCTGTTAGATCGTGTCTGGTTCCATTCCTGCCTTTTGAGAAAACCGTGACAATACTGTGAATATGATCAAGAGTGGTATAACTGAGTCTTATGGTATATCTGTTTTTGATGGCTTTGTTTTGTTTTTTGAGACAGTGCTGGCTATCCTAGAACTTGCTCATACTTAAAGAGATCCTTGGTGTTTTTGAGGAGGCTCTGTACTGATTTCCATACTGAATTCACCAATTTATATATTCCCTCTAGTAGTGTATAAGGGTTGTTTTTCTCTGAATTCTCACCAGCATTATTTATGTGTTTTCTTGATGATCGCTGTTCTGGAGTGAGGTGGAATTTCAAAGCACATCCAGTCTACATTTCTCTGAGGATGTTGAACATCTCAAATATTAGCCATTTGTATTTGCCTTTTGTTTGTGTTGTATTTTGTTTTGAGAGAGTTTCGTGTTGGTCAGTTTGACATGAAAATCATGTAGCTGCCTCCATCTCTCTTTTTTTTTTTTTTTGGTTTTTTGAGACAGGGTTTCTCTGTGGCTTTGGAAGCTGTCCTGGAACTCACTCTGTAGACCAGGCTGGCCTCGAACTCACAGAGATCCACCTGCCTCTGCCTCCCGAGTTCCGGGATTAAAGGCGTGCACCACCAACGCCCGGCTTCTGCCTCCATCTCTTAATGCTACATTAGATCTGACCACCATAACTGATACTTTTCTATTTGTTCTAAGAACTGTCTATTCAGTTCATTAACTCATTTAACATGTGGATTGTTTCAGGGGTTTTATTGTTTAATTTTTACAAATTTTACACATTCTGGATACTAAGCTGATGTCTGATGTATAGTTTTAAAGATTTTTTTTTCAAGATAGGGTTTCTCTGTGTAACAGTCCTGGCTGTCTTGGAACTCAATCTTTTGACCAGGCTGGCCTCCAACTGGAGATCCATTTGCCTCTGTCTCCCAAGTTCTGGGATAAAGGTGTTGCCACCACCACCCAACTTTTGAAAGATTTTTGTCCACTCTGTAGGCTCTGTCTTGTTTGTATGTTTGCTTACTTGCTTCTGAAGCTTCTTTCGGAGCAGTGATTGAAATGTCGTTTATCATTTCTCTTATAACGTAAGGTAGGATTATAGTTAGGAGGACACCTCCAGCTGTCAATGATAATTAGCTTCCATTTGACAGTGAACAATGAATGAGGGAGACAATGGGGTCTTTAGGGCCTTAAGTTCCCTCATGGCAGTGAGGAAAGGGTCTGGATCACACTGCAACCCCACTGTCCCAGGGGCATACATCAGTACCTGGAGTGTTCAGGTGTCCAATATATGAACTCACAGTCGTACTCGTTTATGATTGGCCATGGTTGTTTCCTAAAAGGGGAGAATCTTAGTACTTTGACTTTCCTTCTAGACATTTCCCAAATAACCTAGCCGTGTTTTTGTCCTCCACTCTCAGTCATTACCATTGAAATTGTCCTCATTGTCCAGTATGATGCTCTTGTTGCAGTAACCAGAATTGGCCATCTGGACCTGTGGCAAAAACCAGAAAACAGCACTGCTTTTTAAAATTATTGTTTTCAATAAATCTTTGGCCAGGCATTGGTGGCACATGTCTTTAATCCCAGCACTCGGGAGGCAGAGGCAGGCAGATCTCTGTGAGTTCGAGGCCAGCCTGATCTACAGAGCGAGTTCGAGGACAGCCTCCAAAGCTACAGAGAAACCCTGTCTTTTTTTTTTTTTTTTTTTTTTTTGGTTTTTTTCGAGACAGGGTTTCTCTGTAGCTTTGGAGGCTGTCCTGGAACTCACTTTGTAGACCAGGCTGGCCTCGAACTCACAGAGATCCGCCTGCCTCTGCCTCCCGAGTGCTGGGATTAAAGGCGTGCGCCACCAACGCCCGGCTGAGAAACCCTGTCTTAAAAAACAAAACAAATCTTTGCAGGCCTAAGGAATGGGATCACTAGGGAAAGCACACGCTGGCCATGCTGAGGACCTGAGTTTGTTCCACACGGCCCACATGACTGAAGGAGAAAACGATTCATAATTTGTCTTCTTGACCTACACACACAATAAATAAATGTTAGAAAATATTTTGGGGGTCTGGAGAGATGGTTTATCAGTTAGGAGCACTTGCTACTCTTGCAGAGGACCCAAGTTCAATTCCCAGCACCCACTTCAGGTAGCTCATAACCACCAGTAACTCCAATCCCAGGGAATCTGGAACCCTCTCCTGACCTCTCAGGACACCAAGTGCAAAGGTGATGCATGCGTCCATGCAGGGAAAGACAACATATAACCTAATGAAAAACCATTAGGTTAACTTCTCTTATTTTTCTGAGAATAGTGATCTGTGCATATAATCTTACCCTCAGGAGGCTGAGGCAGGAAGAGTGCTTTGAATTGGGAATATGCTGAGTTGTGTAAGCAAAACCCAATCTCAATTTACTGCCAGTCTTCTTTCTGCTCTGTCTGTTAAGGTTTTGTATTTATTATGTTAGTGGGTTGCAGGGGTGGGTGGGTTGTGCCACAGTGTGTATGTGGGAGTCAGCTGTGGGTTGCAGGGGTGGGTGGGTTGTGCCACAGTGTGTATGTGGGAGTCGGCTGTGGGTTGCAGGGGTGGGTAGGTTGTGCCACAGTGTGTATGTGGGAGTCAGCTGTGGGTTGCAGGGGTGGGTGGGTTGTGCCACAGTGTGTATGTGGGAGTCAGCTCTCTGCAGTTGCTTCTTTCCTTCCATATGTGTGCTTCAGGGACCAAACTCAAGCTTTCAGGCATGGTGGCAAGCACCTTTACCCACTAAGCCATCAGGCAGGCCCTCCTCTTTGGTACAGTGGCTTGTGGGCTCAGACATGCTTTGTAACCAAGAATAACCTTGAAGTATTGGTCCTCCTGCCTGCATCTCTCAAGTTCTGGGACTCCATATGAGTGCCATGGAACCCAGTTTTCAGTCTTGACTCAGTAATTGAAAACTTTTCCTCAGAGAAATTGCCAAGCCCAGATGGCTTCATCAATTTGCACTAAATATTTAAGGAAGAAATAACACATTCATGTGCTTTTTTCTCAGTAAAAGTTGATTTATTCTGTATATCAAATTTTGGAACTTACTCATTTTTATAACAAACCATAGACTTTGCTTCATTATGTGTTCTTCCGTTGCTATGTAGAAAGACTGTTATATGAGTACAAGTGGGTTTAGACAGTCATCTGGGTTTGAACATGTGTCCTTTCTCATCTCCCCACAGTTGTGAAAAGCATGGCAGCTACTGCCGTGCTCCTTCGTTTGACACATGCTCACGTGGGATAAATTCCTTCTTAAGAAGATTTATTTTACTTCTTATGTGTGTGCATATGTACAGGTGCATTCATGAGATGCTTGCAGAAGCCAGATTCTGATCCTTGGATAAATTCTTAAAGAGTAGTTTGGGGACCAAAGATGTGTAATGTGTCCTTGAGTCCAGGGTCTTCAGCCTCTGGGTGGCGCCTCCTGTGCCTTGCTGTCTCTGTTACCCACTTCTTGCTCTAGTCATGGTGAGAACTCTTTCATTCTTGGACTCAATACCCTCTTTCTCACATTCCAGCATTGTGTCAGCATCTATCACTGCTGGCTGGTTCCTCTATTTGCTCCAGATACAGTCTTCCTCTTGGCATTTTCTGACCATATAGACGGAACAGGAGCCTGTGATGCATTTCCGTGTTACGTGATCTATCCATTCCTTTTTTAAAATGTACTTGCTGACTCAACTATGGTGGCACATAACTTAATACCAGCGTTCAGTGACAGGATCATGAATTTCTTGCTATCATAGGCTGTATAGCAAAACTCTGGTTCAAAAATCCCCTCCAAAAAAACCAATCACTTCATTATCTGTCTTCCTGATTTGAACACAAGCTTTCTGAGACCAGAGACTGTGTTAGTCTTCCTGTTGCTTTCCTTATTTAGAGCATGCTTGAACTTGTATTTGTTGAATAACTTAATTTGCTAATTTAACACTGGCAATTTGTTTGGTGACTAATGAATGCTATTGTCTTCATTCTGTTTGTTGGCCATCTTTATTTCTGGATTCTGTCACATTTTTCTACTGAATTGTCTGACTTTTGCATAATAGCTTTATTTTAATTTACTTGAGACAGGGTTCTATGTAGCTCTGGCTGTCCTGGAACTCACTATGTAGATCAGGCCAGCCTTGAAGTCACAGAGATCCTCCTGCCTCTGCCTCCCAAGTGACAGGATTAAAGGTGTGTGTCTTCACACTTGGGGCATAGGAGCTTATGGAAACATCAGAAAAATTGTGATTTCTGCTGACAAGGGGTTACCTCTAGTAATTTATTTGTGGTTTTGTTTAACAGATTCTGAGATTGAGCCCAAGAAGGAGTTATCTATTTTAAACCAGAAATATTCTGAAGAAGTAGAAACACCAGAATTAATATCACAGAAACTCCTAAGCGCTAATTCACAAACCCCTGAATCCCAGGAAGCCTGGGACCATGAAGGTCAGGAAGAAGGGAACCAAGGAAGTTCTACTCAGAGTTTGGAGAAAGTTGCTGGAGCGGGTTCTCCAGTATGTAGGGAACAACTCCCAGAAAATGCCCAGACTCCGGCATTTCATAGACACTTGAATCCAAGCCAAAGTGTCTTTACAGTTCAAAAAAGTAAAACAGGACAGAGAGTTTTTAAATGTGACATATGCAATAAAACATTTAAATATAATTCAGACCTAAGTCGGCATCGCAGAAGTCACACCGGGGAAAAGCCTTATGAGTGCGGTCCGTGTGGGCGGGCCTTTACTCACAGCTCAAATCTTATTCTCCACCAGCGAATTCACACCGGGAATAAACCATTCAAGTGTGATGAATGTGGGAAAACTTTTGGGCTCAATTCCTATCTCCGTCTGCATCAGCGAATTCACACTGGAGAAAAGCCTTTTGGGTGTAATGAATGCGGGAAGGCCTTCAGTAGAAGTTCAAGTCTTATTCAGCATCGCATAATCCACACAGGAGAGAAACCTTACAAGTGCAATGAGTGTGGGAAGGCCTTCAGCCAGAGCCCTCAGTTAACCCAGCACCAGAGGATTCACACCGGGGAGAAGCCCCACGGGTGCAGCTGGTGTGGAAAGGCGTTCAGTCGAAATGCAAGCCTCATCCAGCACCAGAGGATTCACACCGGGGAGAAGCCCCACAAGTGCAGCCAGTGTGGGAAAGCCTTCAGCCAGAGCTCCAGCCTGTTTCTCCACCACAGGGTGCACACCGGAGAGAAGCCCTACGTTTGTAGGGAATGCGGCAGGGCCTTTGGCTTCAACTCTCACCTTACGGAGCACGTGAGGATCCACACCGGGGAGAAGCCCTACGTTTGCAGCGAGTGCGGCAAGGCCTTCAGCCGCAGCTCCACTCTGATGCAGCACCGCAGAGTACACACGGGGGAGAAGCCCTATCAGTGCACCGAGTGTGGGAAGGCCTTCATCCAGAGCTCCCAGCTCACCCTGCACCAGCGTGTTCACACTGGGGAGAAGCCTTACGAATGCAGTCTCTGTGGGAAGGCCTTCAGCCGGAGATCAGCCCTCACTCAGCATCAACGGACTCACATGGGAGAGAACCCACAGGAATTTGAGTGTGGCCCAGATTTTGTTTATGACTCGAGCCATCTGTCCACCGGAGAGAGACATGGCAGGGCCTTCAGCCACAGTGCAAAACTTGTTCTGCAGTGGACGATTCGAAGTGATGAAAAATCCCGGGGATGTAATGAATGTGGGAAAGCTTTCAGCACTTCCTCACAATCCATGGAGTATCAGGACATCCCAGCTGGGGAGAAACCCTACAAATGCCAAGAAAGTGGTAAAGCTGGCAGTGGGGTGTCACCCCATGCTCAACATCATGTAACTCGTGTTGCAGAGAAACCACAGTCGAATGACGGATCTGAAAGATACTTAATTCATATCAAAAAGATCTTCCAAGAAAGACATTTTTAATGTGATAAATGTGGAAAACAATTTAGAAACTTGGTTTTGTATTAGGTAGGATGGCATAATGAAAATTAAATATACTTTTACTAACAGGCTTGCATGTTAGGAAGCTGGGGCCCATTTGACTACTGTCTCCACCCACCCCACTCCCCATGTCCAGGGTCCTGACCGACTCAGCACAGCAGGCTACCTTAGCATTAGGTCAAGCTCAGGTTTTTACGGGAGGGCTAAGTTTCAACACTAAACAGCAGCTGATGAAAGGTTTCAAGATACCACATAATGCTTCATTGGTGGTCATAAAAGAGAAACCCAGAGATCTGGGGTGTTACCTTTGAGAATCTCGATGGTGCTAAGGACAAGATATGGCCAGGAATGGCAAGTATGTGGATAGTCTGGGGACTGAGGTGACTGCCAGTGGCTGCACTAAATATAGGTTCTCTAGGTGTAGGGGGGACTGAAGGCTTGGGGGGCAGCAAGGAGTGGGGGTTGCAGAGACATCAACACAGAGTGACAGCTGTGGGTAACCAGGGCTCAGGGCCGGTCTGACAGTGACAACCAGGACAGCCACAAAGAGTAAAGCTGCTGGGGATTCTTCTGGTGGCTGTAATTTAGTTTTTCCATCTCCACTGAATAGTTACAGATAGTGAGCGAATATGGTGTTTCCACTTTTGAAATGGTTCCGTTCTCTTCTGCCAACACAGCCTGACTGCTGACCCCAGGTCTCCTCATTACTGACTTTTTAAAGAAGTGCTGTCCTTGTTTGTTTTGTGTTGTTTGGTTTTTAAATGTTTTCTAAGCACTTGAGCCACAGAGACAGGCAGAGCTCAGGGAGTTTGAGGTTTCAGAACAGCCAGAGCTACATAAATCATGTCTCTAAAAAGCACTTCAGATTTTATTTTTTGTTTTAACTGTAACTCCTGTTTTTCCCCCCCCTGAAAGATTGTCAGCACACTTGTGTAAATTTTTTTTATTTTTTGGGGGGATGGTGGTTGCATTGTCTTTTTTCACTATCTACTGGGGTTATCCTGTGGGATTTGGTACCTCCACTTGGCTCTCTGAGAGCAAGCGGGCTCTGAATCGACTATTGTTTTGGAAGTTGAGCAAGCTGTGGTTTTCTCCAACTCGATACACTATTTCTCAGTGAAGCCTGGTTGGACCCCCGTTGGCAGCAGGGCTGCCTGAGTCCAGCCTGCACACTCACCGTGCTGTGTGCCCCGGTGTCAGTACAGACAGCGAGAGGTTCTTGTTGGTGTTTATTTATACTGTTCTTCTGTACTGGAAGATCATGAATAAGCCATGGGTGTTGTGTGCAATGGCTAAGGAGATCTTAGGCCCAGTTTCCTTTGGTTTTATGAAGCCAATTAAAAGACTGAAAATCAATTATCAATCTGTAGGGATTCAGTGTGACTCAGTACAGAGCTTGCCTACCATGTACAAAATCCTTGGTTTGATCCCAGCACTGTAAAAACTGGGCATTTTGGTACACCTTTAACTTCAGCACTCCAGACAGGGAGGCAGGAGGATAAAGTCAAGGTTTTCCTTAGCTACATAGCAAATTTGAGACCCTATCCAAAACAAAACAGAAAACCAACTAAGTAAATGATACCAGCAAGCAAGATAAATTAAGGGATTGCTAGTCATATTAAAATTGAAGGTAAGCATGGGAGAATTCACCCCGGAAAATAAAGTTCTCTGTGTGGACTTTACTGTTGTATGCAGGCGAGCTGTATGGCACCACACTCCACTGAGAGTGTGAAGAGCACGAGATACGGTCCCAACTAGCTCTCTCGTGTTCTCGCCTTGGCTTTGACTGACTACATGCCCCAAGTGTCTAGCCTCATTCTCTGCAAATTATATACTTTTTGGTGCCCACAACCCTTGCCTGCCAAGGAAGTGAATAGTGGGGTGGTGGTAGTCCCTGCAGATCGCTGAGGACCATCCACATATTGAAGTAGGCATATCTGAGTAGGGAGACTGAATTTCTCCAAAATTTGTTCAAGTATCTGACCAAAAAAGGTCAGGAGAATCACCAAAGCTCATTAATAGTATTGTTGCTTTCTCCAAGAATGGGGGTCTTCCCGTTCAGAGGCAAAAGGGTCTCTGCCATCAGTTACAGGGGTGCAAGCCCAAATGACATTTTTGTTTTACTTTTTTTCTTTTTTTTTCAATATATACATTTTACATTTAAATTAGAAACATGCTTGCTTCACATGTTGATCCCAGCTCCCTCTCCCTCCCCTCCTCCCCTTCCTTCTCCTACCTCTCCTCCTTCTCCCTCCCCTCCTCCCCTGCCCCACTACCAGCCCCCCTTCTTTTTTGTTTTTCAAGACAAGGTTTTTTCGGTGTTACAGCCCTGGCTGTCTTGGAGCTCCTTATGTAACCGAGGATGGCCTTGAACTCACAGAGATCTGCCCGCCTCTGCCTCTTAAGTGCTGGGATTAAAGGCATACACCACCACCACCTGGCCCAAAAGGCATCTTTTAAATATATGATGGTGGTTCTTTTTTTAGTTTTTATTTTTTTTAATTTTCACATGTCAGTCCCAGCTCCCTCTCCCTCACCCCCAAGACCCCCCACCCAATCCCCATTCTGTTCCCCAGGGAGGGATATCTAGAGTCTGTCATTTCGTTCTGGGGTGATGGTGGTTCTTTCTGAGGGGAGTGTATATGTTGGGGACCACTGGGTGTTTACTTTTAACAATCTGATTAATTGCTCTAAGATCTTGGGGTATTCAATATGAACCATTTTACTTCTTGACTGGTAGAATTGGGGTGCTGAAGGAAGTCATACAGGCTTTAAGATAGTCTGTCTTTTGTGAGCTCAGTGGTAAGCCTAAGTCCTAGCCTTCCCTCTAAGGGAATAGGATAGTGCATCCTTTAACTACTTGTATAGAGTGTTTTAGCTGATTGGTGGGAGGGCCCTGCAAGTCACATTGATTTCTTTCTTGGTCCCAAACATTAGGTTTGATTTGATTTTCAACCCAGGAAATCATCAAATCGAGGGAGATCTTGACTTCATCCTGAATTATGAGCTGGGCATCAAATCTCTCCCCAGTAGGTTTGGTGTTTTGTTTTTGTTTTTCGAGACAGGTTTTCTCTGTATTGTTAGGAGGCTGCCCTGGAACTCGCTCTGTAGACCAGGCTGGCCTTGAACTCACAGAGATCTGCCTGCCTTTACTTCCCAAGTTCTGGGATTAAAGGCATGCGCCACCAACGCCCGGCCCTTTTCCTGAAATTTGATTGAGGTTTTTCTCAAAAAGTGGAGGAGAGTTTTTCTGGGGGAAGGTACATCCTTGGAAGATATTTAAATAGGGAGGAATGGAATGCTCCTGAATCAACAAGAAATTTAATTTCTTCCTCTCTAGGAACTATCTTTAAAGGCTCTCATTAGGTCTCAGTAGAAAAATAGAGCCTTTGATCCCTGTCCTCAAATCTTCATTAAAATTTATGAGGGTATTCACTCTTTCTTCATTCTGGGCATTCCTTCTTAGAATGGTTCACCTTTCCACACTGAAACATTTGTTTTCTCCTCTCCTTCTTTCTCCATTCCTGGTCTGTGGTAAGCCTCCCTGGGGCCTCACTCCCTGAAAAGCATGATGAAGGAGTTACTGGGATCCTAAGCCTTGCTCCTCTTTCTGGGGCATTTGGTCCATGGAAGAGAGCATGATCTTAGCGTTCTTTTTCTGCTTTTTCTCATGCCTTCAAGTATGCTCTTTAAGTTCTCGACCCTTCCAGCTTTCCATCTTTAGTAACTTTTTAGAAATGTCTGGCCAACTGTTGGTCACAAAATGTAATTTTAACATCTTGTTACCAAAGGAATCCTCCAGATTTCATCCAGAGTTTTTTTCTCATTTGGTCCTTTAAGTTCAGGGGGACCTTCATCTCTCCCTCATTTAGCATTAATAGAGCCTTGTTAATATTCTGAGATCAAAACTGGGTGTTGGTGGCACATGCCTTTAATCCCAGCACTTGGGAGGCGGAGGCAGGCTGATCTCTGTGAGTTCAAGGCCAGCCTGGTCTACAGAGTGAGTTCCAGGACAGCCTCCAAAACAATATAGAGAAACCCTGTCTCAAAAACAAAAACAAACAAAAAATTCTGAGATCAGGAACTGATTTTTATTTCCCTAATAATAAGGTTCCTCAGATTTCTAGTATGTTCCCAGGACACTCTGTTGTTACTATCCCACCTGGGGATCCTGACTGGGGTATTTAGCATTGACTTCCAGGACTCTAGATCCAGCTAGGTTCTCTCCCAGATGTTGATCAGTCAATCCAATCACCATCCTTTCTTCCCAGAGAAAAGAATACCCAGTATTGACATTAATTTACCCAAGTATTAACCTGAAGACCCAATCATTGATACAATTGATTTGATACTCCAAAGGGATCGTCTAGAAAAGGTGTAAGCTTTTTTAAGGCTTCTTACTTGAAAACTAATAAGTAGAACATTCACAATTCCACCCCTTAAGGGAACTCACAAGTAGGTACATTAGCTTGGGAAGGACCTTGTGTGGTTGAGCCTTGGGGGTACTGGAATATGAAATGTTCTGTATCTTTTTTGCATTGTTCTAACTCCAGTCTTAAGTTGGGATAAGAGGGACTTCTGGGGTGGAGCTGGGAGTGGCATAGATGGAAGTGGGAATGAAGACTTGGAAGAAGAGTAGCTTCTCTATTTCTCCTACAAACAGATGTTCAGGCCTGTAACAGAAATACCCCACTTCTGGTACCAACTTCTGTGTTAGTTACTGTTCAATTGCTATGATGAAACACATTGACCAAGGCAACTTACAGGAGAAAACTTTTAACTGGGAGCTTACTTATAGTTTCAGAGGGTTAGTCCATAGTTACGGTGGGAGCTGAGAGCTCACATCCAACCCCCAAGTTGTAGGCAAGGAGAGAGAAAGAGACAGAGACACTGGGCCTGGCTTGGGCTTTTGAAATCTCAACACTCTCCGAAATGACACGCCTCCTCCAACAAGGCCACACCTCCTAACCTTTCCCAAACAGTTTTACCAACTGGAAACCAAACACTCAAATACATAAGCCTAGGGGATCATTCTCATTCAAGCTACCACATACCCTGACTAAAGCAGCTTATGAAAAAAGAGTTCATTCATCTTACAGTTTATAGGCATCACTGTGGGGACATCACAGCACATAATAGGTGATTCTAGATTGTATTGACAAAATAGTGTTCTTACAGAGCCATCTCTCCAGTCCCTAGAGCTTTTAGTTTTTTTGTTGTTGTTGTTTTGTTTTGTTTTGTTTTCATGACAGGGTCTCATGTAGCCCAGGCCGGCCTGGGATTTACTAGGTAGTCAAAGGTGACCTTGAATTTAAGACCCTCTTATCTTGGGGCTGGAGAGATGGCTTAGCAGTTGGAAGCACTGGCTGCTCTTCTGGAGGTCCTGAGAACAATTCCTGGCAATCACATGGTGGCTCACAGCCATCTGTGATAAGATCCCAGCATCCTCTTCTGACCTGCAAACAGACAGGCAGACAGAACACTATATACATAATAAATAAATCTTAAAAAAAAAAGATTCTCTACCTCTCTAATGCTTTATTAAAGGGATGCACCAAGTCTGGTTTATTTGGTACCGATGATCAGACTTAGGGGCTTGTGCATGCTATACTAGGCACCCTACAGATAGTAGATAGTATTGTCTTATGTACTTTTTTTCTCAAGCACATGATGTAGAAAAAACATCTAAGTTATATTTGGGATGGAAGAACAGCTAAAAGGAGGGAAGAAAGAAATGCAGCAACACATTTGTATAACCATAAAACATTCGGTTTGGCATTGTGTTTCTGCTGGTCTTCTGTCCTGGAAATACACTGAGTAAATTCAAATCATTCTCCAGCTTAAGCTCATTGTGTCCCCCAGATCTCCTCTCAAAGGGAGTAACAGGTTATTTTGAGTCAAATTTGAGTGGCCATGGCCTGAGAACATAGATTTAGGCAGTTCCAATGTTACATGAACTTTTACAGTCACAGAACAAAAGAAAACCATAGATCAAGGCATTGCCTTAGTATGTTGGTCTGAACATCTATTATGTGGAACTCTAGGCTATAATAGTTCTCAGATGATATAGTGACATTCTTAGCTCTTGTAGTGGTTAAGCTACAGGTCTCTTAACCTGGTACATTCCAAAGGCTTTACCTGTTAGCCAAAGGGGTGCTAGCTCACAAAGGTGGGCAATAAAGGGCTATTAGGGGGACTCAAGGTAGCCCAATGTAGTTTGGTTCTGGATCCACAACATCCTGACTATACAATCACCACATTCTCTCAGTCAACCAGTCATCCTTGTAATATCTTTAGCATTGATGTGACTTTTCAGTCTTTCATAAGGGAACTTTAGTTCACAGAAGCATCATGAAAGGTTTGGCTTGATAACACTTGATCTTTTACTTATTGTGGGTCCCAGGACTGGAGATGTTAGGAAAACTTATGAGTAAACACCAAGAGAGAGCAAACACTACACGTGAAAACAAATGGAATCCACTGTTTCAAGCTTTGAAAGTGACTCCAGGGCCATTCTAAGACTGGCTTGTCACCTCCGTGTGGGTGGGATGCAGCCTGGATGACTCCACAACTGTAGTGAACCTTTGTGTAAAGCTGTAGAGCCCCAAGTCTGTCCCACTGTGTAGGAGAGCTAGGGAAAAACAACCAAACAAACTCCACCGGCTTGCAAACAGGCACTGGACATTCTCAGTGACCCCAGAAGATGGAGCTAGGAGGCCAGGGTGATGGGAAAAGGAAGAAAACAGGAAGGAATGCCATGGAGTAAATGCCTTCAAACGAGAGCATGCAGATGGAAACATCCAGGGTAACTGATACACAGCCTAGCCTGCCCCGCGGAGGCGGCGCGGCAGCAGAGTGTGCACACATGCCCTTGGACTGCTCTCAGCGCTCCCTTGCTGGTCTCACCAGGTGCGTGTCAGTTCTGGATTTCCAGCCTTAATTCAGGCGCGTGCCAAGCCCTGAGATAGAGAAGTGGCAGACAAAGGAAAAACACAGCCACTGCTGCCCTTTTCACGTCTTGTGTTGACATGTAAAGGTCTTTCATCTGGTTGTAAATTTAATTTGCATCTCTGTCCTAGAAACAAGCTCAACCAGTTGTGGTTGTCGGGAGGCAGGGTTAGCCAGGTGCGGTGATGCACACCTGTAATCCCAGCACCTGGGAGGCGGAGTCAGAGGCTCATCTTTCACCACATAATCATTCTGAGATTGGTCTCTGGTACCGGAAACATTGCCTCAGCTTTGCCTATCTCCACCTCGTCAAAAGGGCCACGTGTAGTTCTGAACTATTCTTATACACAGCTAACATAGTTGGGGATTTGACAGCACTATCTGCAAACATTTCCACCCACCTTCAACCTCAAAATTTACACTGAGCGGAGGTGGCAAGGCTGCTCTGGGCGGGGCAAAGAGCTTTTGTCCCAGGAGGAGCCTGCTTTAGTTCCAATACTTGAGCTTGATTAATCGTTTTCTTCACACGATTAATAGAATTGCCGTCTAAAACGGTGGTGAAGTCTGTTAAGAAAGCACACATCACGCCTTTAACCCAGCACTCAGGAGGCAGGGGCAGGCGGATCTCTGAGTTTGAGGCCAGCCTGGTCTCCAGAGAGAGTTCCAGGGCAGCACACATCAAGGGCAGCCAGCATGAACTAGGGCTGTAGCAGCTCAAACCTGTAACCCCAAGCACTCTGGATGCAGAGGCAGGAGAGTCAGCCCGCAGGTGTGAGTCCAGCCAGCCCTCCACAGGGAGTTAGGCTGGGGTGTGGAAGCAGGACCAGCTGCCATGGGCACAGCATCTGGAGGTGACAGACATGCCCTAAAGTTGTGGGGACTGCTTCAATTTAATAATCACTGAACTATGTGCTTACCATGAATGACAATCTTGTGGAATAGGAATTATCTCTAAGGGGCTGGGCAGTGGTGGCGCATGCCTTTAATCCCAGCACTTGGTAGGTAGAGGCAGGTGGATCTCTGTGAGTTTGAGGCCAGCCTGCTCTACAAAGTGAGTTCCAGGTCAGGCTTCAAAGCTACACAGAGAAATTCTGTCTCAAAAAAAAAAAAAAAAAAAAAAAAAAGAAAAAGAAAAAGAAAAAGAAAAAAAGAAAGAAAGAAAAGAAGGAAGAAAGAAAGAAGTTATCCCTAAGGGCTGGAAAGATGGCTCAATGGTTAAGAGCACTGGCTCCTTCCAAAGGATCCAGGCTCTGATCCCAGCACCCATGGGGGCTCACAGTCTTCAGTAGCTTCAGTTCAGGGATATCTGTTGCCCTGTACAGGCCTGTGAGGACACCAGGCCAAAAGAAGTACACAGAAAAACATGCAGGCAAGACACCCAAACTACATTAAAATAAACGAATGAATGAATGAATAAATAAATAAATAAATGAAATTATCCCTAGCTAAAGCTGCAGGTATGTCTCCCTACACTAAAGTTGATTTGAAAATGAAGACTTTAACTTAAGGAATCATAGGGGGAGCCAAAAAAAATCGTAGGTGGGTAGTATTTCTGTCTTAGTCATTGTACGGTTGCTGCAAAGAGACACCATGATCCAGGTAATGCTAATAAAAGAGGGTTGGTCCATTATCAGCATGCAGCATGCACGGCTCCAGAGAGGTAGCAAGAAGCTACATCCTGATCCAAAGACCAAGAGAGAGAACTGGGCCTGGAAATCAAACCCCACCCTGAGTGACACACTTCCTCCAACAAGGCCACACCTACTCCAACAAGCCACACCTCCTAACCCTTCTCAAATAGTGCCCCTCCTTGTGACTAAGCATTCAAATGTATGAGCCTATGGGGCCATTCTTATTTAATCCATCACAATTTCCAAGTAATCATAGAAGTAAATGTAAATTTTCTTTGGAAGAGTTGAATTTGATTTTCCACGGTAATGACAAGAAGTCTCTGATTCTGATGTGTAATAATTTCAGATAATGAAAATATAATGTGTGCACAAACTGTGCAATTAAACTGGTTGGGCTAGGCCACAGTAATGAATATTACTGTCTTATTGCAATTACTTTTCTTGTTGCTGTGACTAGATACCTTACAAAAAGCAAATTAAGGAAGGGTTTATCCTGTCTTACAGTTTGAGGGGCTGTTCCATCATGGCAGAGATGCATGGTGGTAGGACCCAGGTGCCAGATGGCCACATTGCATTCAGTCAGGAAGCAAAGACAGATGAGCACTGGTTCGTCAGCTTGTCTTTTTCTTTAGGTTTTTTTCAGCCTAGAATTCCAACCCATAGACTGCTGCTACTCACAGTTAACCTAGTCTAGACAATCCCTCACAGGTACATACAGGTTGATCACCTAGATGACTCTCGAGTCTATGTAGTTGACATTATTACCATCTGTAGCGGTTTGAAGGAGAATGGCCACCATGGGCTCATATATTTGAATGCTTCGTCCCTAGTTGTTGGAACTGTTTTGGGAAGGATTAGAAAGCGTGGCCTTGTTGGAGGAGTGTGACACTGCGTGTGGGCTTTGGGGCTTCAAAAGCCCAAGCCAGGTCCAGTCACTCCCTCTCTGCCTCCAATTTGCAGATAATATATAAACTCTCAGCTACTGCACCAGTACCATGCCTACTAATGCTTTGCTCCCTGCCATGATGGTCCTAGACTCAACCTCTAAAACTGTAAGTCTCAATTAAATGTTTTCTTTAATAAGTCACCTGAGTCACAGTGTCTTCACAGCAATAGAAAAGTAACTAAGACACCACCACAGTTCCATCCTTCACCAGCCTAACACCCAAACACACAGAGACCACCACGGCTCCATCCTTCACCAGCCTAACATCCAAACACGTTACTACTGAGCCATCATTTTCCCCTCCACGTCTCTGGGCTCATGGCCATCTCATAATGCAAAATGCATTTATCCCCACATCAGAAGTCCCCGTGGTTTTTAACAGTTTCAACACTGGGGACTGGAAAGATGGCTCAGCAGTTAAGTGGTTGTTGCTCTTCCAGAGGACTTGAGTTTGGCTTCTAGTACCCATGGAAGGCAACGTATACCACCTGTAACTCCAACTCCAGAGGATCTGATGCCCATACCCCCAACACACACACACACACACACACACACACACACACACACACACACACACACACACACACACACACTTCAAAATAAAATAGATCTTGCCGGGTGGTGGTGGCACATATATTCAGTCCCAGCACTTGGGAGGCAGAGGCAGGCAGATCTCTGGGTTCCAGGCCAGCCTGGTTTACAGAAAGAGTCTCCTCAGGTTGCTGCAATAGGGAACAGATAAGAATGACAGCTGACTTATTTAAGGAAGCATGTGTGGCACTGTTCTTAGGAGAAGTAAACAAACACCTACACACTCCAGATTGGGAACCAACCAAAGCAAGGCTACCACTAAGTCTATCTGGGTGAACCAATGAGTTTTATTAATGTTACTGTAGAATATAGGTGAGGAGTTACTCACAAGAGCAGTCACTCAAAGACAGCTGCATCACCAAAGAGCCACCCCAGCATGAGCGACAGCTCGTGAAAGCTGCAAACCCAGAGCTCACCAGGCAGCCTACAGGCAGTTCAGCAGGTTGGAGGGCGTCTTTTGCAGGTGACTCAGATGACCCCTTTGAGCCTCTTCCAGGCAGATCATTCAATCTCTGCTTCTCCCAGGTGGCTCAGCTTGTTTTAGAGTCTTGGTAGCATGTCTTATCTGGGTGTCTCTCAGTAGTTCTTAGAGTTTACATACGCTCGGGGAAGGAAGAGCCAAGTGAATCTGGTCAGTTTCAGGAACTTCCTGAAGGTATTTGAATTGCTTCCTCCCCGAGCTTAATGAACATCCCTGAAGATTAGGATGTCTCACCTCCCATTAGAGCAGCAGTTCTCAACCTTCCTAATGCTGCAACCCTCATGCTGGGAGACCCCAAACATAAGATTGTTTTCATTGCTCGTAATTGTAATTTTGCTATGAATTGCAAGGTAAATATTCTTCTTACTTTGTAGCCTGGGTTAGCCTGGAAATCTTTATGTAGACCAGGCTGACCTCCCACTCACAGAGGTCTGCCTGTGTCTGCCTCTTTAGTGCTGGGAATGTGCCACCATGCCTGGCTCAACAGGTATTTGTTCTCAACATTTTAACCAGTTATGAATCTCTGTATTAACTGTCACCCATTACAGAAAGAAGCCTCTCTGGCTGAGGCAGATAATACCACTAGTCTAAGGGCATAAATATGAATATTTAGAAGGCAGTTTGACTGCATATCCATTTAGTTTCGTATCAGTAGAGTAGGCAGGCTCAGGCCCTGCTCTAGGACCTGTGACTTCCACAGTCACGAGTTTCTGTCCTGGTTTACAGTACTTGGTATATATTTCATCTCATAGAGTGATCTCAGATCCAATCAGAAAGCAGAACAATTGTATGAAGCTCCCACAGGAACAGCCCATTAACCCCTGCCCACATCATTCAACAGCTTTCTTAGCTCAAAAGTCCAAACTTTCCCCCATCCTGCTCGAGAAACAGTTCAGGTGGTATAAGAACCACCAAGGTTTATCATAGCAACGACCCTACTTCTTTGCCACCAAGTTCTGTATTCGTTTCATTTCTGTTGACCTTCCTCTTCAGCCTCACCTGTGCGTGTACGAGTGTGTGTGTAGGTATGTGCACATGACTGCAGCTGTTCACAAAGGCTAGAGGTGCTGAATCACCTGGAACTGGAGGGAATTACATGCACTTGCAAACCATCCGATCCGGGAATTGAACCTAGGTCCTCCGGAAGAATCTTACGCATGCTTCTCCGTCTCTCTAGCCCCTTCCTGATGTATCCTGGAGCACAGTCTTGAAAGTTTCCATCCGTGGTGAGTTGGAACCATTGCTTTTGGACCTGTGGCGCGGTGGCAGGATGGTAGGAACGTGTGGTGGATAAAGTCGCTCACCTCCTGGCTGGCAAGCAATAGAGAAAACAGAAAGGCTCTCACTCCCTTCCAAGGCTCAACCCCAGTGACATGAAGACCACCCCCTAGGCCCTACTTGCTAATATCACTAGCCTCACCCTGCAGAGTAAGCCTTTTGACACCTGGGCCACTGGCAACACTCGAGTATATAGTGCACTAATAGGGATCATTTCATTTAAATTTTAATGCAACTCTCCAGTTTAGGGTCTCTTCATTGCACAGCTGGCCCTTTGTCTCTAACTACTGCATATTTACTTCAGGTTTCAGAATTTGTTCACCTATCTGCTAATGAAGAACAGCAGGACACATCGCAGGCTCTACTCCGGCAAGCGGGGCTGCGATGGTTGTCTTCTTATGGTCTGTGAGGACCTGTGTAAAAAGTTTTATACACCACATATCCTGGAAGGATTTCCAGGCTCCAGAATGAATGCATGCTCAACACTTCTGTCAGCTGTCAACCTGTGTTTTAAGGCATCTTAATCCATTTCTGTTTCCCCTGGGTCCTGAGAATTCCTGGATGGACATTTCCTCCCCACCACTAAACTATAAAGCTCTTTACTTTTTTTCTTCACAAGCCCTTTTCTCTTTCTTTCGGCTTTTTTGAGAAAGGGTCTTTCTATGTAGCCTGGCTATCCAGAAACTCACTGTCTCTAACTCACAGGGATCCTCCTGCCTCTGCCTCCTGAGTGCAGGGAATAAAGGCGTGCGCCACCATTGTCTGGCAGCAGTAGGTTTGCTTCTTTCTTTCTATTAATTTTTTTCATTTGTTTTGCATACCAACCAGTTTTGTCTCCCTCCTCTCTGCCCTTTCCCTCCCTCCCCCTCCCATCTACTCCTCCCCCACCTTACCCCCATCCAGTCTTCCTCTGTCACAAAAGGGGCAGGCCTCCCCTGGGAGTCAACAAAGACTGTCACATTGGGACAGGACCAAGCTCCTCCCCCTGCATCGAGGCTGGGCGAGGCATCTCAGCAGCAGGTTTCTTGATGATGGCACTTTTGTACCTACTAGGTGTTGGGTGACACTCCCTAGCCAGACCCTCATCTCCTGAATCTCCTAGGCCCCCATCCCACCTAAACTTTTTCACCCTCAGAATGTCCCCTGTCACTTTGATGTCACATGTTTTATTACCCTCTTTACTTCTCTCCTTGGCAACCTCTCTTTCCTGCCTCATGGATCCCTTTCTAGATTCCTGGCATCTATACGCCTTTACTCCCACATAGATGTGCATATATAAAAACCAGAAGCTAAGATTTGCATTTGCAGGAGAACATTTGGTGTTTGTCTTTCTGAGTCTGAGTTACCTCACATAATATATGTTTTCCAGTTGCACTGGTTTGAGTAAGGATGGCCCCACAGGCTCACATATTTGAATGCCTAGTCACCAGGAGTGGCTGTATTTGACAGGATTAGGAGGTGTGGCCCTGTTGGAGGATGCCTGTCACTGGTGGTGGGCTCTGGGGTTTTAAAAGCCTGTGGCAGGCCCAGTCTCTTCTCTCTGCACTTCAGGATTAGGATGTGGCTCTCTCAGCGACTTCTTCAGCACCACGCTTGCGTGCCTGTCACCATTCTCTCTGCCTTGATGACAATGGACTAAACCTCTGAAACGATAAGCCAGCCCCAATTAAATGCTTTCTTGTATAAGAGTTGCCTTGGTCATGGTGTCTCTTTACAGGAATAGAACAGTGACTAAGACACCAATTCCACCTATTTTCTTGTAAATTTCATTTTTACTTATGACTGAATAAAATTCATTTTCAATATCCTTTCATTAGATAATGGACACTCCATGAAGAACCCATTTTCTTTCTAGTGTGTATTAAGCAGCAAGAAATATGGATGAGCAAATAGCTCTATAGTAGAAATACAGTCCTATGGATATATGCCTAGGGGTGGTATGGCTGGGCCATATAATAGTTCTAGTTTTAGCTTTTTCATTTTTTTTTGTTTTTGTTTTTTCAATGCAAGGTTTTCTCTGTGTGTAGTTCTGGCTATCCTGGAAATCTCTCTGACTGGTCTCAAACTTACAGAGCTACCACCACCTGGTTTAGTTTTAGTTTTTTGAGAAATCTCCAGA
This sequence comes from Mesocricetus auratus, assembly GCF_017639785.1. NCBI lineage: Eukaryota > Metazoa > Chordata > Mammalia > Rodentia > Cricetidae > Mesocricetus > Mesocricetus auratus. The sequence continues at coordinate 4,443,954 of NW_024429232.1, read as the reverse complement.
CTAAGTTTCATAGTGGTTGTATAAGCTTGCATCCTACCAAAGTGAATGTTCATTTGTCTTGTCCACATCCTCTCCAAAATTGTGTGTGTGTGTGTGTATATGTTTGAGACAGAGTTTCTCTGTGTAGCTTTGGAGCCTGTCCAGGAACTCATTCTATAGACCAGGCTAGCTTGAACTCACAGAAATCTGCCTGCCTCTGCTTCCTCTGCCTGCCTCTGCCTTAAAGATGTGTGTCACCACCAACTGGCCTGTTTTATATTTTTTAAAGATTTATTTATTTTAGTCAGGCGTGGTGGGGCAAGCCTTTAATCCCAGAACTTGGGAAGCAGAGTCAGATGGATCTCTGTGAGTTTAAGGCCAGCCTGAACTACATAGTGAATACCAGAGCAGCCAGGGCTCTTACTCAGAGAAACCCTGTCTTGAAAAAACAAAAACAAAAAAATTGTGTATTTTTATTTGTGTGTGTGTGTGTGTGTGTGCACGAGTGCGCACACGCACGTGGTTATGTGTGTGGATGTTACCTTCAGAGGTTAGAAGAGGCTGTCTTGAGTTCTCTTAACTGTTGAGCTTTCTCTCCAAATTTTTTTCTTTCTTAAAAAAATCTGGGTAGTGGTGGCACATGACTTTAGTCCAGCACTTGGGAGGCAGAGGTAGGTGGGTCTCTGTGAGTTCAAGGTCAGCCTGGTCTACAGAGTGAGTTCTGGGACATTCAGGGCTAGGCAGATAAATCCTGTCTGGAAAAACAAACAAGCAAAATATGGGGTTGGATCGATGACCCAATGGTTAAGAGCAGTTTACTGATCTTACAGAGGACTAGAGTTCAGTTCCCAGCATCCACATTGGGCAACTCACAACTGTCTATAACTCAATTTCCAGGGGATCCTGTGCTCTCTGGTCTCTTCAAACACATCTATGTTGTGGAATATTTGTTTATACTGTGTGAGGACGTGTCATTGTGATTGGTGTAATAAAGACCTGAATGGCATATAGTTGGCAGGAGAGAATAGGTGGGACTTGTGGGCAGACAGAGAACTCTGGGAAGAAGAAAGTAATGTTCTTCAGTGAGACTGAGACACAGGGGAAGCAGGTGTACATTGCAGAGATGAGGTAACAAGCCACACAGCAGAACACAGATCAAAAAATATATGGGTTACTTAAGTTATAAGAGCTAGTTGGAAACAAGCCTAAGCTAAGGGCCAAGCTTTCATAATTAATGATAAGTCTCAATGTCGTCATTTGTGGGCTGGTGGTCCAGATGAGAAAGTACTACTACACCGCCATACATATGATACACATACATAAGTACGTTCATATGTGCAGTGGGCTGCTTTCATGAGAATAACCCCATAGGCTCGTATGTTTTAATACGTGGTCCCCCGTTGGTTTAGGAGGTGTGGCCTTGTTGAAGGGAGTGTGTCACTGGGGGCAGACTTTGAAGTTTCAAAAGACTCACAACATACCCGATGTGATCTGTCTCCTACTTGTGGATCCAGATGTGAGTTTTCAGCTGTTCCTGCTGCTACACCTTTGTTCCACTATCACGGACTCCACACCCCTCTGAAACCATGAGCCAAACCCAAAGCTTTCCAAGTTTAAGTTGCCTTGGTTACGGTGTTTTCTCACAGCAATAGAAAAGTAACTAAGACAGATATACACAAAATTAATACATCATTCTTTGAAAAACTGATTTTACTCTGTGTCTGTGTGTGTAGGATGACTTTTAGGACTCAGTTTTCTCCTTCCATCATGCAGTCAACAGGGATCAAACTCAGGTCTCGGGACTTAGTGGCAAGCACTTATACCCACCGTTCCATCTTTCCAGTCCATTGTTTTGTTTGGTTTTGGAGACAGGGTTTCTTTGTGTAACAGTCCTGGCTATCTTAGAACTTGCTCTGTAGCCCATGCCGGCCTCGAACTCACAGAGATTCGCCTGCCTCTGCTTAAAGGTGTGCTCTACCACTGCCCATCAAGATTCTTTTTTTTTAATTATTTATTATGCATACAGTTTTTTTAAAAAAACCTGTGTACATGCTTGTACCCCAGGAGAAGGCATCAGACCTCATTATAGATGGTTGTGAGCCACCATGTGGTTGCTGGGAATTGAACTCAGGACCTCTGGAAGAACATGCAGTGCTCTTAACCTCTAAGCCATCTCTCCAGCTCCCACCCATCAAGATTCTTACTCTCTCCCTCCTTTCTTTCTTTTTTCCTTAGTTTTTTTGAGACAGGGTTTCTCTGTGTAGCCCTGGCTGTTCTGGAACTTGTTCTGTAAACCAGGCTGGCCTCGAACTCAAGAGATTCACCTGCTTCTGCCTCCCAAGTGCTGGGATTAAAGATTTATACACAGTGGTAGTATACACCTTTAATCTCAGCACTGGCTACAAATCCTGAGATCTATCTGCCTTTGAGTGCTAAGATTGATGGCATGTACTGCCAAGCTTGGTGCATATTTATTTATTTATTTATTTATTATTTTACATCACACTTATTCTTTCAGAACAACTGTTTGCATTGTTAAAGAGGTCAATAGGCAGGCTACTGTTATTTGCAGTGGGGATAAGGGAAGCAGAGCCTCAGCTAGCAGGGAGGAAATGCTCTAGCTTCATCCAGGTCAGTTTACTTCAGGTGGTGAACGAGAAATGTTTTTCCTATCAAAGATAACCAACGCTTACCAAGGGCCAGAATCTCCCACACCCTCTAAAACTTTTATGCAAAGAAATCCAAATCTTTTACTCTCCCCTACCTAGGAAAACGTTTCCAGTCACAAAGCCCTTACCCTCCTCCAATTCCCAAACTTGATGATCTGCAGCAGCCAACACCTTACCCTCTTCCGTCATCTCCTTTGGGTTGATTAATTTAAAAACTAGCATCAGGAAAGACTATGAGGTGATCCCAGGCAATGTGAAAAAGACAGTCGCTACCTCCTTTAGGATGAAATGAAGTGAACTTCCTGACCTAGTGTACTTGCTGACCTGGTTAACTAATTATTTTCGGCAAAAATAGATTGCCTTGCTGAATTACTTTTGCTGTTTGTGTGTGTCTTGTTCAACATGGAGAATGTTTGTTTTCAACAGCGCTGCTGAGGGAGCTGGAGAAGAACAGAAGCCCCTGTCCATATATAAGTGATCGGTCTGACTCAGCGAGCAAGTGCTATGTGAGCATAAGGGACATCACAGGGCACGGGCCTGCAGCAGTCTCGTGTCAAAGGGTCTGACTCTTTCCTGTGAGAGAAGGACACCGTCTGGACACAGATGGAACGCAGTCCTGCAAGAGCTTTGGGCCATTTTATTTGGCTGCCAATGGAACTTAAGGACAACTCATAGAAATAAAGACAGGAGGGGCTGGAGAGATGGCCCAGTGGTTAAGAGCACTGACTGCTCTTCCACAGGACCCAGGGTTCAATTCCAAGGATTCACATGGCAGTTCACAACTGGGTATAATTCCAGTTCCAGGGAACCTGACGCCCGTGGCAAAGCACCAATGCACATAAAAAAAAAACCCACAAAAAAACCACAGTAAAGAAATGAAGACATGCTGGGTGGTGGTGGCTCACGTCTTTAATCCCAGCACTCGGGAGGCAGAGGCAGGCGGATCTCTGTGAGTTCGAGACCAGCCTGGTCTACAGAGCGAGTTCCAGGACAGCCTCCAAAGCCACAGAGAAACCCTGTTTTGAAAAACAAAACAAAACAAAAAAAAAGAGCCCGGCGGTGGTGGAGCACACCTTTCATCCCAGCACTTAGGAGGCAGAGACAGGCGGATCTCTGTGAGTTTGAGGCCAGGCTAGACTGACAGCCTCCAAAACAATACAGAGAAACCCTGTCTCGTAAAACTAAATAAAAAGAAGAAGAAGAAGAAGAAGAAGAAGAAGAAGAAGAAGAAGAAGAAGAAGAAGAAGAAGAAGAAGAAGACATGACCTGGGGAGAAGGCTCAGTGGGCAAAGGTATTGCCTGCTGACCTGAGTTCCACCCTCTGGACCCAAACAGAAGGAGAGAACTGCCTCCCTTAAGTTGTCTCCTGACTTCTACATGTAGACCCTGGTGCATGCAGCCATACACACACACAAAATAAGTAAAATACTTCGAAGGTTATTTTCATCATTTAAAAAAAATTACTTGTGGCTGGGTGGTGGTGGTGGTGCATACCTTCCCAGAACTTGAGAGGTAGAGGCAGGTGGATCTCTGTGAGTTCAAGGCCAGCCTGGTCTACAGAGCAAGTTCCAGGACAGGCTCCAAAGCTACGGAGAAACCCTGTCTCGAAAAACAAAACAATTCTTGTGTACATGAATGCAAAGGCTAGAGGCATGGATTTCCTGGAGCTGGATTTGCAGGTGGTTTTGAACCACCTGTCACGGGAGCAGGAAACTGAACTGAGATCTCTGAAGGTGCAGTTTCTTTCTTTTTTTCTTTTTTTAAAAGATTTATTTATTATGTACACAGTGTTCTTCCTGCATGTATCAGGCCAGAAGAGGGCACCAGATCTCATTACAGATGGTTGTGAGCCACCATGTGGTTGCTGGGAATTGAACTCAGGACCTCTGGAAGAGTAACTAGTGCTCTTAACCTCTGAGCCATCTCTCCAGCCCCACAGCACCCACTTTTAACTGCTGAGCCATCTCTCCAGCCCCAGTAATACTTTTTTTTTTTGGTTTTTTGAGACAGGGTTTCTCTGTATTGTTTTTGAGGCTGTCCTGGAACTCGCTCTGTAGACCAGGCTGGTCTCGAACTCACAGAGATCCGCCTGCCTCTGCCCCCCGAGTGCTGGGATTAAAGGCATGCGCCACCAACGCCCGGCTTGTTTTTGTTTTTAAAGATTTATTTATTCATTATGAATAATCCTGTCTCCATGTCTGTCTGCAAGCCAGAAGAGGACACCAGATCTCATTATAGATGGCTGTGAGCTACTGTGTGGTTGCTAGGAATTGAACTCAGGACCTCTGGAAGAGCAGTCAGTGCTCTTAACCTCTGAGCCATCTCTCCAGCCCCAGTAATACGTTTTTAAAAAGAAAAGATAACAAAGCCTGACAGGGTGACACACACACCTATAACCTGTAAATCTGCAGATCTTAAATTTGAGGCCAGCCTAGGCATCCGTAGCAAGATCTCATCTGAAAGAGAAACAGTCACAAAAGAACCCAAAAGTCAGCTGAGGATGTAGCTCAGCTAGGTAGATTGCTTTCCTAGCATGCACAAAACACTGGGTTCCACCTCCACCACCGCAGAAACCGGATATGGTGGCACAGCCTGTAACCCCAACACTGGGGAGACAAGGCAGAAGGATTAGAATTTCAAAGTCATCCTTGCCTACATATGGCATGTTAAAGGTCAGCCTGGGGTATGTAAAATCATGTCTCAAATAAAAACAAGTAATACAAACTTTAAAAGGACTAAGGAGATGGCCCAGTGGGTAAAAGGTGAGTTCCGTTCCTGGAACCCACCGTGGAAGGCTCCGTCCTCTGACTCCTCTACACGGACACCGTGGTCGGCACGTGCGCGCGCGCACACACATCATACACAACACACATTAAACAAAACAAAACAAAAACAGAAAAGGGGAGACGTCCATGGCTGCGCGTGAGTTACCGCGAGAATAGTTAAGGAGATAAAAGAAGGAAAATCATAAGGGGAAGTTAGAAACATGGAGTACGCAGGGTATTTCAACAATGGCTACCTTTCCAGAGCCAGGGAAGAGGTAAGTCACAGGCTCAGAAACCCTGGCGGGGTTGGAACTAGCGAATGCACGCCACACCCACGTCAGGACACACCTGAGGCGACCCAGACCGCCAGGAGTGGGCGGGCACTGGAGAGAGCAAAAGGGCTGCCTGGCACAGCAGCGGGGGCGAGGCTCGCTCGGGGCTCCCTCGGGGCGGCGCGGTGGCGCAGGCGCGCTGCAGCCTCGCGGGCGGCGCCCCCCTGGCGGTGCCGGCGTCCTCGCGGGGGCGGAGTCGGAGGCGGGGGGTTGCGCTTGGTGACGGGGGACGCGCGGCCGCGGCGCACTGGACCAGCGGCGGAGACCCAGGACGTGGAGAGCTTGACTGCGGCGGCAACGGCGGCCGGGAGCCGGTGGGAGCTGGGGCGCCGCGTGCGGCCGGTGATGAGGGGCTGCGGCGGCGCGCCGGGCGCAGGGCCGGCTGGTGAGAGCGCGGGAGGTGGGCGGCGCGGGCCGGGAAGATGGCGGAGAGGCCTCGCTGCGGCCCCATGGCCTGGCCCGGGCGGAGGCACCCCCCCCCCACCCGGCCCAGTCGTGCTAGGAAATCGGGGGCCCCGGGTGACCCGGTCGTGGAGGGTCCGCGCGAGGGCGCCGCGGCCGAGGGCCGGGAAGTGTGAAGGCGGGTGTGCGTGAGAGAGCGGACCGGAGGGTGGGTGTGAGAGCGCCAGGGTCTGCACGCGTGCCCGGCCTTTGGATGGGTGTGAGTGCGCGTGTGTCCCTACCCAAGATAGTTGTGCGAGAGCTCCTTGCTTGCGGCGGTCGGGCTTGTGACGGGCCTGAGGGGAGGTGTGAGGTGTGAGGGTGTCTGGCCTGCTGCAGACAGGTGTGCATAGTCAGCCCGAGGACAGGTGTGCGTTGTTGTGTCCAGGCCTGGAGCCGATGTGCGTGTGCCCTTCCTGCGCGCTGGCCTCGGTCGGTTTGGTCCATGGAGTCGGGGTGGTGAGAGGCGGTGCTTGCCGGGAGAAGATCTTGCGGGCCGGGCTTTGTCCGCGAAGCCCGGGAGTCGGTGGGCGTCTCTGGGTCGGGTCCCGGCTTGCTTGCGCATGGTGCGCCCTGGCTTCGCGGCTGGGCCTCTGCGGCAGGCTCGGGTGGTCCTTTACCCGGCCTTTCAGCCCTGGAACTCTCCGGGCGCCTGCTGTTAGCAGGCGTGGGGTGGGTGGGGGCTGCGAGCCGGCAGACTGTGCGTCCCGACCAGGCTGTCTTTATTTTAAAACGTGCTGCCCGCTTCGGGCGCGGCAGCTGTGGGTGTGTTCCATGCTGCTGCTCACCGCAGCTGCTGTGGGCGCTACGCAACCTTCAGCCGCAAAAATGCGGCTGGGCCCCTTCCCCCTTCAGCGTTGTACGGGTTGGCCAGGCCTCCAGTGACCTCTGCAGAAAAACGTACAGTTGCGAGGCTTCAGTTCCTCCCGTGGTGCAGACAATACGGACGTTTGTCTTTGGGAGCTAGGGAGGCAATTGAGCACTGCGTCCTGGGCGCAGTCTGTAAACAGCAGGTGGTTTTGTCCATGGCTCCCCCTTTTACAAGAACGAGGGGGATGGGAATTAAAAGGAACAGAGGTGTGCCTGGAGAGCCAGTCTTTAAGGGATTCTGAGTGCCTAGGAGGGAATGGAGAGGTGACTTCTTCCAGCTAGTGGTCTAGTCAGCTGGCTTGCCGGAGGCTGGAGCAGAGTGAAAATGAGTGCTGGTTCTGGAGCCAGACTGACCGCCCTTGAGTCATGACTCCTCCTTTACTGGCTTTGTGGTATTGGGTAAGGTCTCTTTGCCTTTGGTTTCTGGGCCGTAAAATGGGCACACTAATAGTACGGGTCTCAGAATGCTGTTGTGAGGACTCTGTGACTTAAGACTTGTAAAATTTTCACGCCTGGAAGTTTGAGTGTTTGTCAGGAATTGTTCCTGCTACTAAGTTGCAGGCTGTCAGGGTTAGGTGTGGATTGGATTGGTGCTACAGCGTGCATTAGCTGAAACATTTTGTTAAAATTGTAATTTAGAGAGGGTTTTGCTATTATGTAGCTCAGGCAGATTCCAGACTCATGGTCTTGTCTGGCATGCACTGCACTGGCTTAAAACATCTTAATTATTTTGTGTTTTGTGTGTGCCGGCACTGGCGTGGAGAGGTCAGAGAGTAACTTTTAGGAGTTACCTACCATATGGATTCCAGGGGTTGAACTGAGATCAGCGTGCCTTTACACACTGAGCCATTTAGCTGGCTGGAAGCAAATCTTTATAAAGGTAAAACAAGCAATTTCATACACTTAGATACATTGCACAGAGTGTTTTTAAAAACATTTTTGGAAAGCAAGCATCTGATGAACTACTGTAGAATACCACAGTACTAACTAGGATAGATGAGATGGTATTGCCAGAAAAAAAAGGTGTATGCAGCTCCTGGGTGGTGTGAGTAGACCACAGAGGCATTGTTATACTTCACTGTGTTACCCTTGAATTAAGACAGGTAATTTTATTAAAATAAACTTTGACACTAAAGATGTAAGTAGTAAAATGAGAGCTTGGCACGGTAACATGCCTTGGTAAATTATTAGAAGAATTTAAGACAGGCTTTAAAACAAAGTGAGGAAAATTGCCATTATTTTCTGAGGATAAGGTTTGCCATCACTTTCTCCTCGTTATCTCAGATTTACTCTGTGTGTGTGTGTTTCAAGACAGGGTTTCCCTCTGTAGCCCTGGCTGTCCTGGAACTCGCTCTGTAGACCAGGCTGGCCTCGAAGTCACAGAGATCCACCTGCCTCTGCCTCCCAATTGCTGGGATTAAAGGTGTGCCACCATTCATGGCTCAGATTTATTCTTGAAAATGGTAAAATTTCTTTGTACTCTGGTAGAAAAATTAAGTTTTGTGGTTTGTGGCGCTGGAGGTGAGGATGTCTGCTTTTTAGGATAGGGTGTGGACGTAAGTAGAACTGAGGCCAACCTGGGTTCTATGAACTGCTTGAGTTATATGAGACCACGCCTTTAAACAAAAGAAAAAGGCAGTCCACTTCGTCCTGTCCTCTGCCATATGTGTTCTGAGGCAAAGGTCGTGGTAGGAGTTACACGTGACACAAAGGCTCACAGGTCCTTGGGCAGCATCAGCCATTGCAGCCTCTCGCTAAGTGTCTTGACTCCTTGATGCTATTGAGGGGGAGAAAATCTTTGAGCTGCATGCCTGTGCTGAAGTATCGAATTTTACTAGCAAGACCCTCTGCTGGATCATGCATAGTCCTCACAGTTGGCTTTTTTGTTACCCAGTAAGGATGTCACAAGGCTTTGCTTGTTGACGTAGACTAGATGTGCAGCCATGTGCATGCAGAGACAGGGTGTGTCAGGTACCAGCTCGTGAGACCCTTTTCCCATTGTTACCTTTCTTGCCTCCCTAGATAAAACTTTTACCCTTCCTGGGTAGTGGTGACACACATCTTTAAAGCCAGCACTTGGGAGGCAGAGGCAGTTGGATCTCTGTAAGTTTGTGGCCAGCTTGGCCTACAAAACAAATCTCAGGACAGTCAGGACTGTTGGAAACCCTATCTTGAAAAACCAGAAAAAAAAAAAGAGCAAAACACCAATCCAAACCAAAACAAAGCAAAACAAAAAAACCCAAAACAAAAAGCTTTACTTTTGATCTCTCTGAGGTTCCTGTGATGCCTTGTTGCTTTCACTGGCCCTTTGATTTTCTCCCAACTTTATGTCTCAGGTCTTCTCTGTGCCCTGTGACAGAGTCTGACCTGGACTTTGTCCTTGGGCAGCTGTTGCCGTCCTGCTGGGAAATTTCTCCTCACCTGGCTTGTAGCATTGCCAATGTCTGCCCTATAGTGATCAGGACCTGAAACCCCAGTGGCTGACATTCACGGGTGTGTCTTCCTGAACTCAAGCAGGTTAGCTACGCCCATTGTCCTGTCCATCTCTGAGTGTGATACTGACATAAGTGAACTTTATTGGCATCTGTTGTGAGTTATGGGGATGTGTAATTGCTCTCCTGTGTTCATTGTCTTGTGCTGAATCCATACTAATCTTTTTACAGTGTGTGTACTAAGAAGATCCTGGCATCATCTGTTTTGTTCCACTGTGTGTGTGTGTGTGTGTGTGTGTGTGTGTGTGTTTTTTTGATTCAGTGTTTGGTACAGCTCTTTTTTTCTAACTTTTAAGTTTTTTTTTTTTTTGTTTTTATGAGACAGGGTTTCTCTGTATTGTTTCAGAGGTTATCGGTCCAGCCTGGCCTCGAACTCACAGAGATTCGCCTGCCTCTGCCTCCCGAGTGCTGGGATTAAAGGCGTGCGCCACCACCGCCAGGCTAACTTTTAAGTTTTTGGTAGCAAAATCATAATAGCATTAGAAATATTTTCCAATATTGCATACAAGTATTTCCCAATCATTGCTTGTTCATTACCTTTTAAATTGAACAACGAATCTATGTGCAATTACTTGTACATGCACTTTAGTGCCACAAACATGGAGCTTGGAAAGGAGACAGGCCAGACATGGGTTGAGGATGTGGCTCAGTTGTAAAGTGTTGACCTATTATAAACGAAGCCTCAGGTTTGACTTCCTAGCTCCCCATAAAACCAGGTGTGGTGCACGTGCCTGTAATCCCAGCACTTTTGGGAGTTGGAGGCAGGAGGATCAGAAGTTCAAGGTTATTCAGTGTTACAGTTTGGGTTGTATGATACCATGTCAAATAAAAAAAAGAAATGAGCTAGGCAGTGGTGGCACATGCCTTTAATCTCAGCAGAGGCAGTCAGATCTCTGAGTTTGAGGTCAGCCTAGTCTGCAGAGTAAATTCCAGGACAGCCAGGACTACACATTTTGAAAAGAAATGAAAGAGGGTCATAGAGATGGCTCAGCTCTAAAGGTGTCTACCACCAAGCCTGATGACCTCGCTTATCCCTCAGTCCCACCTGGTAGAAGACGGAAAATGACTCTCATGCATGCTGTGGGATGTGCATCCCATATGTATATACCCAGAGTAAACAAATCAAGCTAACAAATCAATTTAAAAAGAAAGGAAAAGCAGACCAGCAGGTATAAATGTCTGAATGATGCAATGGCCAGAGCACAATCTCTGGAACCCAAATAAAGGTAGGAGAGACTCAACTCTAGAAAGTTGTCTTCTGACTTCCATACTTATGCCAAGGTGTGCACATCTGCCCCCCCAAATGATAATAATAAGAAATAAATAGTATTTTAAGACTGGTGAGATGGCTCGAGGGGTAAAGTGCCTGTTACCAAGACTGATGACCTGAGTTCAATTCCCAAGATTCACATAGTGGGGGGAGGAAAGAGCTGACTCCCAGAAGATGTCCTCTGACTTCCACATAGGTGTCTTGGCATGCACACCCACACAGGCATATATAAAGTAAATTGTGTGTGTGTGTGTGTTTTGAGACAGAGTTTCTCTGGCTGTCCTGGAACTCACTCTGTAGACCATGCTAGCCTCAAACTCAAGAGATCGTCTGACTCTGCCTCCTGAGTTCTGGGATCAAAGGCATGGATACCACCACTGGCTGTGTTTGTATTTTTTTAAAAGACAGTTTCTTAGCCAATCTTTAATCCCAACACTCGGGAAGCAGAGACAGATGAATCTCTGTGATTTGAGGCCAACCTAGTCTACATAAGGAGACCTATTCCTAGGGAAAAAAACAGAAGCAACAAAACCCAACAGGTCCTTATGGTAGCACTGGCTAGACTGAAACTCACCAAGCTCCATCTGCTGCTGAGTAATGGGATTAAAGACCTCTGTCACTATTGAGTGCTGGGATTAAAGACCTCTGCCACTATGTCTTCATATATATATATATATATATATATATATATATTTTATATATATATAAGAAATGTGTGTGTGTGTTTTAAGATTTTATTTATTACGTATACACACAAGTATGCATATATACATACAAGTGTGATTTAAAGAAAAGCAACAAGCTAAGAGTGGTGGATGCTACATACTTTTAATCCCAGCACTTAGGAGGTAGAAGCAGGTAGATTTCTGTGCGTTCCAGGCCAGACAGATAAACATAGTGAGACACTATTTCTAAGAAAACCAAAATAGGGCTGGAGTGATGAATCAGTGGTTAAGAGTATTGGTTTGCTGTTGTAGAGGACCTGGGCTTGGTTCCCAGCACCCACATGGAGGCTAAGAATCATCTGTGACTCCAGTTCCAGAAGATCTGATGCTCTTTTCTGGCCTCTTCGGGCAGTGCACTATGTGATGTTCAGATATATATGCAGGGAAAATAACTATACACATAAAATAAAAATAAATAAAATGTCAAAACAAATGACCCCACTCCTCCTCCCAAAAAGCCCCAAAACTTAACAGAATGAATGAAAGGCCAGACTAGCTCTCTAGACTGTGGGTCAGAAGTTATAACCTATAAGTAGATACTTCCTATTCCCCCACTTCCCTGATGTCTTTTGGCAATAAAGTTTTATCGATACTCAGCCATTCTTGTTCATTTTTGTATTGATTTGGTTGCTTTGGCAGAATTGAGTAGTTGTGATAGGCTACTGGCATATTTACAGACCTGCCCTGCTCTAGAAATTTAGAGGGCAAATGATTGCAGGGACTACAGCGCTAAGGAAAGACTCAGGAAAGAGAGAGTTCCTGGACTGATTCTGCCTCAGCCAGAGTTGGATGGGGAAAGAACAGCATAGCAGTGTAGATAAGTGCTTCAAGGTTGGAAGCAAAGGTGCAAAACCAGGGTAGAGAGTGTTTATAGGGCAAAGGTTGTGTGAAGACTAAAGAGAGGGCACACCTGTATCCCCGCACTGGAGCCCAGCGTGAGGATGGTGGAGTGGAGACAAGAGGCTCCGGAGTTCAAGGCCATCTTTTATTTCTTGCTCACGTTTCATTTGCTTATAACCTTGTTTCCAGACTAGACCAACTGCTTATGTGGGGCATGTTTTTGTGGCAATAGGGTAGTAAGAGCTCATTGTGTCTGGTCAAGCTGCACCTGGGCCTGGTGGCGCAGCCTCTATAGGTCAGAGCAGGGCAGGGTGTACAGCTCTCTGGGAGGGGCGAATGCAGATTGGAGACATTATCATGACTCCTCAGAAAATGAGTTCCCATGCTCCCTGCCACGTGGGTGGTTTCAGTTGGGTGGAAGTGAGGTGTACCTAGACTTTGGTGGCTTCTCTTAACCTGGGATGGTAGAGTCAGAGCATCTGCATACAAGAGCCTCTAGGGTTTTGATACACCTCACCTCCTTTTCTTCAGACTAGTTTCTGTGCTTTGGGACCATAAGTCTGCTTAGTTACTAGTGAGTAGCACCCTTGCCCTTGAATCCCCGACCCCAGCCCTTTCTAATTGTTGCTTATATGATCTTAGCCCACTCCTCTCTGGCATTTGACAATATCAGAAACTATTTCTGGTTATCCTTCTGGGAGGGGATGACCAGGGACTTGTGAGGACAGGGATGATGATGAACTGTATCCCCTTGTTACCCTTGTGTTCCTCCTGGATTTCCAGTGCCTCCAGTACTGCTCTCTATAGCTCTGAGTGTCTCCTAGTCTGTTACTCTCACCTTGACAACTGTTTGGCTAGTGACCTAGGCCTTACTTGGCAATTTGGCTCGTTCTCCACTCCCACCCCATTTGACACAGGGTTCACTATGTGGATGTGGCCATGCTGCCCTGAAACTTGCTACACAGACCAAGCTGGCTTAGAGCTCACAGACACCCACCTGCTTCTGCCTTCTAAGGGTTGGGATTAAAGGCTTGTGCTCAGCAAAACAAGGGTTTTGATGTCTTGTGGCATCTGCTCTTTGATGTCAGTGAGGCAGGTGAGTGGAGTTGTGGTTATCCTCAGAGTCAGGGGACTGAAGGATGGCCTCTCATCTCTTCTATTTGGGCTGCTTCCAATTTTTTGGGGCTTTTCCTTTCTTTTACTTTGTGAAGTTTAACCTGTTTGATTTTGGATTCATTTGCTCTATTTTGCTTCCTAAATCTTTTAGTTTTATTTATTAATAATTAAAACTGTGGGAGGCAGAGGCAGGCAGATCTCTGTGAGTTTAAGGCCAGCCTCCAAAGCCACAAAGAAACCCTGTCTTGAAAAACAACAACAACAAAAACCCAAATAGTTATAAAAGACAATGTAGTCACATGGTGGAGAAGTATACAAGCACTTGGTAAAACCTTCTGGTGTCTTGTGGAAGTTGGGAGCCTGGTTCCCTGGAGGCGTGTGACCAGCTTCTCCTACAGATGCTTTGAAAGGGCTGGTATGTGTAATTTTTTTCCCTACCCTTTTCTTTTGAAAATGTTTCTGACCTGTCTTAGTCACTGTTCTTTTGCTGTGAAGAGACATCATGTCCAAGACAGTTCTTATAAAGAAAGTGTTTAATTGAGGGCTTGCTTACAGTTTCCGAGGCTTACAGCATGAGGGGCCTGGTGGCAGGCATGGCGCTGGGCCTGAAGCTCAGAGCTACATCCTGATCTGCAGGTAAAGAGAAAGAACCCAGGCCTGGCATGGGCTTTAGAAACCTCAAAGCCCAACAACCCTCGTGACGCACTTCCTCCAACAAGGCCACACCTTCTGATCCTTGTAATCCTTTCAAATACTGCTACTCCCTGGTGACTAAACATTTAAATGTCTGAGCCTATGGGGGCCATTCTTACTCAGGCCACCACATAACCCTCACTCTTCAGCTGTGTTGGCAGGGTATTGTGGATCAGTACATTTTCAAGTGCTGGAAATGGCTGAGTGGTATTCTGTAATAAGGAGGCATATTGTAATTTATGTAACCAGCTCCTGCTGATGACTATTGTGAAATTACTCAAGGCGTTAGGCAGTTTTGCAAATGTATGAATGTGCCTACAGACATTCCTTGAGAAACCATACCTATTTCTTTAGTCAGTCATTCTACGGGGGCAGTTTCATTTCATTGCTTGTTTGGTTTTTTTTGAGACAGGGTTTCTCTGTATTTCTGGCTGTCCTGGAACTCTATAGACAGGGTGGTCTCAAACTCAGAGAGATCCACCTGCCTCTGCCTCCTGAGGGATGGAATTAAAGGTGCACCACCACCTCCTGGCTGTACAGTCTGGTTAAGGAGCACTGTACAGCAGTGGCAGTGTAAACGTACAGTTGCCACTCAGGTGTTGCTGTGGATGTGACAGTCCCTCCCCACCACCTTCCAGTCTTTGTTTACCATCTCCTTTCACGTTTCCTGGCGCGCGCACGTGTGTAGAGGCCAGAGCTTTGCAGCTGGTGTCTTTCTTAGTTGTTCTCCACCTTAATTTTTTGGAAACGAAGTCTCACTAAATCTGGAGCTCACTGTTTTGGCCAGGCTCTCTGGCCAGCAAGGTCTATTGATCTTCCTCTTTCCAGCTTCTCTGTGCTAGGGCTACAGGTATGTACTACTGTGCCTGACTTTTACATGGTCCTTAAACGTTTGTGTGGCTAGGCACTTTACCAGCCAAGTCATATTCCTAACCTTCTTTCCTGTGTTTTCTGTGGCAGTTTCCCTCCCTCCCTCCCTCCCTCCCTCCCTCCCTCCCTCCCTCCCTCCCTCCCTCCTTCTCTCCCTCCCTCCCTCCCTCCCTCCCTCCCTCCCTCCCTCCCTCCCTCCCTCCCTCCCTCCCTCCCTCCCTCCCTCCCTCCCTCCCTCCCTCCCTCTCCTTCCCTTTCCCCCTTCTTCTCCCTCCCCCTCCTCTTTGAGGCAGGGTTTTACTGTAGCCCAGGCTGACCTGGCTCTCACTTAGCCTCACAGGTTTTGGGATCATGGGCATGAGTTACCACCCTAGCTTTTGTTTTGTTTTGTAAACAGTGTCCCAAATACCTGTACTCCTCCTCACACTGCACAAAAGCTGCTGGGCGGACCTCATCCTTTCTGGCTCCTTCCCCACTTATTAAGATATACTCGTCTGCTGCCTGTTAAACAGCACAGGCTGTAACGAGACCACCCTTGCCTAGAAGCCAGGTTAAACTTCGCAACCCTTAGGCTACAAAGCTTCCTACGTTCTGCTTCTGATCTCAGACTACTGCTAGCCATGCCACTCACAGACTGTGAGCACAATATATGCCTTGTGTGACAGAGACATGGACTGTCTCCTTCACCTCTGGGCACTTGAGGCTGGTGCCCCTCAGTGTCAAGAGAGACTGAGGCTGGGTGAAGACAAGCAGGCCTGGCAAATGGAGACTCAGGCACCAGCAGTTGCTAAAGGGCTCTGCTCCTGAACAGGGACTGTCCTTGCACAGAGTGGCCCTGGGCAGGAAGCCCTGCGCCTTCCCAGGAGACACCTGGGGCAGATGCACATCCCCACAGAGAACCCGCAGGAGGATCTCTGGGACCCCACAGCATTATCTCTTCCAGCTTTTAGGACCAGTACTTTTGGCTAAAAGAACAAGGAGTTTTGCTCTTGGCTCCTTGGTCCTTGGCTCCTTCTTGGTCCTCTTGCCCTCTCTTTTCTTCTCTATCCCCTTCCTTTCTCAGGCTCCACCTCTCTGTCCTCTCATGGCCTGGCTCAGTCTACTCCTTTCTCTCCCTGCTCTGCACTGCTCCAGATTCCTCTGCTGTTCTCTCTCTCATGTCTACAATGGAAACCTTCCCCTCAACATAAAACAAAAAAACCAAGGGTTTTCACGGCATCGTCAAATACTGATTATGAAACAAAGGGTCCACATATGGCAAATGAATAGAAAAGCAACCATGACGTGCAGCATGCAATCTGATGCCCTAATAAATAGCAAGAGTCCTGTGGGTTGGGGAAACCTCCTGTGTAGATCTGAGCGCAATCCTGACTGCTGGGAAAATGTCCTCCACCAGAGTCCCAGGGAATGGCAGAGAGGACGCTGACAGAAAACTATGGATTCTGTGAAACTTAATTGCCACCCCACTCAAATACTGCTGGATCCTCCAGTAGCTTAAAAAAGAAAGAAGGAACACATACACACACACACACACACACACACACACACACCAGCTAAGAAATGCTTGTCTTTGAACTTGTTATATAGCTGAAGATAACCTTGAACTCTAATTCTCCTCACTCTACCTCCTCCATCCCAAGCCTTTTCATCTCTCCAGTGCTGAGGGTCAAACCCATGGCATGTGTGAAGTATGTGCTCTACTCCTGAGCCATCTGTATTACAGAGCTATGTGATCTTTGGGATAAAAGTCCCTGCTCAAATACATGATTTACAGATACTTGTCACTGTGTGTGATATGTGTATGGATGTATGTGTGATGTATGGATGTGTGTGTGTGTGTGATGTGTGTGTGATGTGTATGTGTGTGTGATGTGTGTGTGATGTGTGTGTGTGATGTGTGTATGTGTGATGTATATGTGTGTGTGATGTATGTGTGATGTATATGTGTGTGTGTGTGTGGTGTGTATGTGTGATGTGTATGTGTGTGTGATGTGTGTGTGATGTGTATGTGTGTGTGTGATGTGTGTGTGATGTGTGTGTGTGATGTGTGTGTGGTGTGTGTGTGATGTGTGTGTGTGATGTGTGTATGTGTGATGTGTGTGTGTGGTGTGTGTGTGATTTGTGTGATGTGTGTGTGTGATGTATGTGTGTGTGTGATGTGTGTGTGTGTGCCCTAAGTCGATGTTGTCTGTCCTCCTTGATTGCTCTTCACTTTGTTTTCTGGGGCATGGTCTCTTGCTGACCCAGAGCTCTCATTAGCCAGCCTGTCCAGAGGCTTCCCTGTCCTCCCTGCACCCCACCCCACCCCACCCCCAGGGCGAGGTTTGCAGGAACTGCTGTGCCTTTCTGGTTTTTACATGGGTTCTGGGAATCTAATTCTGATCCTCATTCTTGCACGGAAAGTGCTTTACCCATTGAACTGTTGCTCTAGAACGTCTTCGCTCTTGATAGTATCATTGACAGCACAGACTTTTTAAAAAAAAATAATTATTTATTTATTATGTATACAGTGTTCTGACCAGGCCAGAAGAGGGCACCAGGTCACATTACAGATGGTTGTGAGTCACCATGTGGTTGCTGGGAATTGAACTCAGGACCTCTGGAAGAGCAGCCAGTGTTCTTAACCTCTGAGCCATCTCTCCAGCCCCCCAGCACAGACATTTTAATTTTGATGAAATCTAGTTTTTTTTTCTTTAGTTGCTTGTATTTTGGTGTTATATCTAAGAAACCATTGCCTAATCTAAGGTCACAAAGATTTTTTTCTTGCCAGAAATTGTGTCACATGCCTGGTAATTCCATCACTCAGGAGGCTGAGGCCAGGGATTTGCCTTGAACTAAAAACCGGTTTGGGTATGTAGTGAGGTCAGGGCCTGTCAAAACACAAAATAACATAAACTTTACTCCTGTGTTTTTGACTAAGAGTTGTATGGTTTTAGTTCAGGTACTGACATTTTTATATTTATATGTTGTTTTGTATGTTATCTATGCCTCTAGGTATTTGGTTCATTTGAGTTATTTTTTTACTTATGTATTGAGGGAGAGTTGAAATAGGGTCTTATTGTAGCCTTAGCTGGCCTCAGACACTCTGTGCCTCCCCAGTGCTGAGATGACAGGCATGTACCAATGGCTGGCTGAGTTAATTTCTTGTAGGTTTTGAGATCAGGGTCCAACATTATTCTTTTGTATGTGGCTATTGATCTTTGCTAGGTTCATTTGTTAGGAAAACTTACCCATTGAATGGTCTTGGCACCCTTGTCAAAAGTCACCTGACTGTAAATAGAGGTTTTGTTTTTCTCCTGACTATTGGCTCTCTAATGTTGTTCTCTCTGGCCTTATGCCGGCGCCATGTTGGCTTGACTCCTGTAGCTTTGCACTAGACTTCCAGGTCAGAAAGTCTGAGTCCATCGCTTTGTCTCGAAATTTCAAGATTGTTTTAGCAATTCTGGGTCCTGCAATTTCCATGTTACCTTTAGGGTCAGCCTGGCCATTTTTTCCAATAATACAGCATTCACTGTGGCAGGAAGTAAAGTTGGATATGTGGGTTAATGTGGGTGTTTGTATTTTAATATTGCTTAGTCTTTTAGTCCATGAACATGGGATGCCTTAGCATTTTTGGCTCTGATTTCAACAATGTTTTACAGTTTTCATTGTTTAATTTTTATAATGTGGATAAATTTATTCTTAAGTATTCCTTTTGATATATATATTGTTTTCCTATATTTATTTTTAGATTTTTCCATTCCAAATGGTCCTTTAAAAATTTGTTCTTTTTATGTGTATGTATGCATTCATGGAGAGAGAGAGAGAGAGAGAGAGAGAGAGAGAGAGAGAGAGAGAGAGAGAGTCTGTGTGTATGTGTGTGTGTGTGTAGAGACAGGAGGACAATAACAAACTTCAAGTGTCATTCCTCAGGTAACATCCCCCTTGTTTTTTTAGATTTTGGGTGTATGAGTACTTTGCCTGCATATA
The DNA here is from genome assembly GCF_017639785.1 of Mesocricetus auratus. Lineage (NCBI taxonomy): Eukaryota > Metazoa > Chordata > Mammalia > Rodentia > Cricetidae > Mesocricetus > Mesocricetus auratus. The sequence goes on along the minus strand of NW_024429232.1, from coordinate 4,424,923 downwards.
TTATGTGTACTACGTATGCGTCTGATGCCCTTGAAGGTCGTAAAAGAGTGTCAGTGCTCTGGAGCTGGAGTAAGGAGTGGCTATCAGACGTCATGTGGATGCAGAGGATGTAACTGAACCAGGGTCCTCTGTAAGAGCAACAAGTGCTGTTAACTGATGAACCGTCTCTCCAGCCCCATTCCATCTTTTTCCCCCTTGACTGGGGTCTCTTGTTAGTCTGGAATTTGCCTAGTAGGTTAGACTGGCTGGCCATTAGCCTCAGGATGGCCTCCCAGCATCGGGTTACAAAGTGTGTGCCACCCACTTGGCTCTTTTTGACATGGGTTCTGGGAACTAAATTCAAATACTCATGGTTGCAAGGCAAGGCAAGCATTTTACCAACTGAACTGTCTTCCCAGTCTCCAGGTTTTTCTTTTGTCCTTTTGTTGTCTCCTCCTCCTCCTCCTCCTCCTCCTCCTCCTCCTCCTCCTCCTCCTCCTCCTCCTCCTTCTCCTCCTCCTCCTTCTTCTCCTCCTCCTCCTTCTCCTCCTCCTCCTTCTCCTCCTCCTCCTTCTCCTTCTCCTCCTCCTCCTCCTCCTCCTCCTCCTTCTTCTTCTTCTCCTTCTCCTTCTTCTTCTCCTCCTCCTCCTCCTTCTTCTTCTTCATTTTTCTTTTTTTGAGATAGGTTTCTTTGTGTAACTCTGGCTGTCCTGGAACTCTCTCTGTAGACCAGGCTGGCCTCAGACTCAAGAGGTCTGCCTGCCTTTGCTTCCCAAGTGCTGGGAACTCACAGCCCAGCTCAGGTTTTTCTTTTTAATATTAAGTATTTGAGCAAATGTGCAAAAATTAAAAACTTTTTAAATCATTTTGCTGGAAGGCCAGCAAAATAATCAGTGGGCAAAGGCACTTGCTGCTAAGTCTGAGGACCTGAGTTGGTGGAAGAAGAGAACTGTCTAGCAAGAGCATCTTCATGTACACACAGAAGCATACATATATACACAGATAAAATACATACATTTTAAAGGGGAGGAGAAGGTAGGTAGTGAAAAGTCTTCTCTCCTTATACCATAACTGTCTAGGTTCCCTCCCTGGTGGCAGCTACTTGTCTTCAGTTCTCATTTATCCTAGTAGGGATGTTTTATATTAAATATATGTGTGCAGGAATGCAGATGTATGTCCTTTTTCTCCTGTTTGATTAAGTTCTAAATGGACAATAATGTTCATTTAAAATGTTTTGTGTTTAAAATTTTTTGTGCATGCATTAAATAAAATTCTTTTTGGGGGCTGGAGCAATGGTTCAGGGGTTAAGAGCACTGTCTGCTCTTCCACAGGACCAGGGTTCAATTCCCAGCAATCACATAGTGCCTTACAACCATCTGTAACTCCAGTTCCAGGGGATCCAATGCTTTCTTCAGGTTTCCATGGATACTGCACACACATGGTACACAGACATATATACAGTCAAAATGTACACATACACATAAATAAAGAAAACCCCATTCTTAAAAAATGGGGAAGTAATCATAGGATCGAATACAGATCAGGCACCAGAGCGACCTCGAGTGATCTAATGGGATGACACCAATTGGCAAGCTAAGCAATAGTGGAGAGACCACCTCGAATGCCCATCCCTGATAATGAACTTGATGTCTATAACCATCCGGGAGCCTTCATCCTGTGACTGATGGAAGCAGAGGCAAACACACAATCACTGAACTGAACCCAAGGAACCCAGTGACAGAGAGAGAGGAGTGATGAGCAAATTGGCAAAGAATGGGCTGGCAAAACCAGCAGAGACAGCTGATCTGAACAGGGGAGAGCTCTTGGACCCTAGACTGACAGTGGGGAGGCCAGCATGGGACTGATCTGGACCCCCCAAATGTGAGTGTCAGCGAGAAGGCCTGGGCAACCTATGGGGCCCTGAGCTGTGGATCAGTGTCTATCCCTGGTATACAAACAGTCTTCGTGTGCCTATAGCACAAAGAGGGATGCTCTCTCAGCCTGGACTCTTAGGGGAGTGCCTGGACCCTACCCAGAGTAAAATGACAGACTCTAGATATCCCCTATGTGGAAGGATTTGGCAATAGGGTGGGAGGGTGGGGGGGAAGGGGAGTGCGGGAGGAGGGGAGGGAGAGGGAACTGGGATTGACATGTAAAACAAGCTATTTAAAATTAAAATAAAAAATGATAAAAAAATTAAAAAAAAAACAAAGGGGAAGTAGCCGGGTGGTGGTGGTGCACACCTTTAATCCCAGCACTTGGGAGGCAGAGGCAGGCGGATCTCTGTAAGTTCAAGGCTGGGCTGGACCGACAGCCTCCAAAACAATACAGAGAAACCCTGTCTCGTAAAAACCAAAAAAAAAAAAAAAAAAAAAATGGGGCCGTAAACAAATCTGGCTTCTAACCTTCTACTTTGCAAGGTTTCAGTATTTAATAATTCCATAGCTTTTTTTTCCTTTTGGGAAGAGGTTTTAAAGGGGATGGGATGGTAGTTATGGACCAGGGGTGATGGTATTTACCTGTAATCTTATCACTGGTCTGAGGCCAATCCTATTTCAAAAAAGTAGGGAGGGATTGTAAATATGATTCCCCAGGAACATTTCGCTCATGAGATGGTTTGAACATTGCTTTGTCAGGAGATGACTGTCAATGTGTGTAGAATATAAAAAATATTTTAAAGATAAGTGTTGCCTGTTATTATTCATATAATATATTATTCATATATTCCACATGGCATTCTGGACACACACTAGGTTTCATATACTCCACTCTAAACAGGCTGTGTGGTTTGCACTCCTGGCCTTGTGCAGTACTTTAGGATATAAGGCTTTAGAGGGTTGTGGCAGACCTGGGTCACACACATGTATTGGAGTTCCAAGTGTCACGAGTCCAGAATTTTCCCTTTCACCACAGTTGTAGTCACTTGTCTCCCTGAGCCCAGGATATAAGCGCATAGCTTGTGTGTAGAAGGCCTCGTAGCTGCTGAGATGTCACAGAGAGGATGCTGACCAGTCTTTGCTCTCACTGTGCCTACATTCTCGCATTTGGAGGAGTGACATTGTGCCAGAGGGGCAGACACAATGGAGGAGGCCTCACCAAGAACATGAATTGGAACAGAGCTGGAGCTGAAGAAGGGACAGCTGGGGAAGAGGAACCCTTCCTGAGAGAGAACACTGCAAAGCCCGCCACGACAGCTGCCCTTGTGTAGAGGACACATCAGTAGGGCCTCCACCAAAGTGCTGATGGTGTCGGTGACAGGATGTTTAGATGATTTTTCATGTTTGTGTGTGTTTGTGGGTGCATATGTAGGCCAGAGGACAGTCTCAGAAGTCATTGCTCTGGTACCAATCACTTTGGTTTTGTTTGTTTGTTTTTCCTATTTTTCTTGAGACGAGGTTTCAAACTGGACTGTGGATTGCCTGATCAGGGTAGGCTGGCTGGGAGGGATTTTTAAACAGCCCCAGGCATGACTGATGGGGGTAGGAGACTGTGCAGGCTTGTTTCCTACATATTTAACTGCAAGTGTAGCAAGGGGAGCTCTGGATTAGCCAGAAGCACTGCTTTGACATGTGAGTACCCCAGGGGTCCAGAGCACCACGAGGAAGAGGAGTGAAAGTCTGATGCCAGGAAGCTGGACACTGGGCTGCATGTGTGTAGTCTAGGCTGGAGGGTCGTGCTTGGGAGGAGTTGGAATGGGTTTCACTTGCAAAGCTTCGGGTGATGATGTGGAGTGAGAAGTTACAGTGTTTGGCAGGCTTGGTAGTGCAGGGGTGAGTGGTTGTGGTAGGACCCCCACTCTTGGTTTGCATATTTTCTCATTTCTTTGAGACATAGTCTCACGATATAGCTCTGGCTATCTTGGAACTTACTATGTAGGCTAGCCTGGTCTCAAACTCACAGAGATCTACCTACCTGCCTTTGCCTCCCCTGAATGCTGGAATTAAAGGCCCACTCCACCATCTGAGCCCTGCAGCTTGGATCTTGAATGCCCTGCAAGGGTTTTTGTGTAAAGGTTTGACCCTCAGAATGGCACTGTTGTTGGAAGGGAGACCTTTAGCATGAGACCAAGCAAGAGAGCCTTCTGACCCTGGGAGCATGTCTCCAAAGGGGATTGTAGGACATGGCTAACTCAGTCTTTGTCTTTTGATTTCCAGCTTCTGATAGAAGCAGTTTGCTCTGGTACACATCTTACCATTGCCTTCTGGTCCATCTTTCTAGAACCATAACCACCAGCTCCCCATGTGGATGTGGGTGGGCTGCTTTGGTTGGCCTGAAACTGGCTACATAAGACTATGCTGGCGTCACACTCACAGAGACCTAGCTCGTCCTGCCTTCTGAGTGCTGCTGGGATTAAAGGCATGCACCATCATGCTGTCGTTTTCTCTTGTTCCTTCAATCTTCATGTGTTTGTGTGTGGCACGTGAGTACCACAACTTACATGCTGAGGTCAGAGGACAACCGCTAGTGTTGTTCCACACCTTCCACCTGTGTCTGAGCCAGGGTCTCTTGTTTGCTGTGTACACCAGGCTAACTAGCCCACTGGGTGCTGAGAATCTCCTGTCTGCTTCCCACCCAGAATCAGGATCCCTGGGGTAGATGTGAGTACTAGTGCCTCCGGCTTCCCTGGGGTAGAGGTGAGTACTAGTGCCTCCGGCTTTCCCTGGGCCCTGTGGATCTGAACTAAAGTTGTCACACTTGTGTAGCTTTACCCACCAAGTCATCTCCCCACCCCTCGATTATTCTCTGTCCTGTGAGTTAATGATAATGGGTTAGTTCATTATAGTGATGCAAAGCTAAAACTTAGTCATGTTCCAAAGGTGATGCTGAGAGAGCCCCTGAGACTCATGGGACTGTGGTACACATGGTAATTCGGTGCCACTTCAAGGTCTCTTTGAACAGTAGAGGATCCTATTCCCAAGGTCTTACTGGCAAGAAGAGTGGCAGAGATTTCATTCCAGATGAGTTGTAGGGTCTTGGGGTCTTGGGCAGTTGCTCTGAGTATGAACAGCGAAGGGGCATGCATATTTCTGTGTCTGGATGCAAAGGTAGATTGCTTGGATATGGAACTCAAACTAATAGCCATGTTTTCTTCTGGGGCTGTATATGGATTTCCATGTTTCACAGAAGGAACTGTGTTATGAAAAGGCTGTATAATGAACCTTTAACATGTGTGGATGTTCACACTCACTCATGCAGAGGCTGCCAACACAAGATGTTCACACCCATTCACTGCAGAGGCTACCAAAACATAAGATGATACAAGGAAGGTTTAAAAAACATGAGTGAGCCAAGCATGGCAGTGATGTCTTTAATCCCATTACTCAGGAGGCAGAGGCAAGTGGATCTCTGTGAGTTCAAAGGCATAGTTAGTTCCAGGTCAGCCAACACTATATAGCAAGACCCTGTCTAAAAAAATAAAATTTAATTAAAAAAATCTCCCCAAAATAAATAAGCATGAGTGATAGGATATTTTTGGAGTTGTTTTTGTTTGTTTGTTTGTTTGCTTGGATTGATATTTGGTTTTTTGAGACAGGGTCTCTCTGTGTAGCCCTGTAGTCCTGGAATTCACTCTGTAGAACAGGCTGAAACTCACAGAGATCTACTTGCCTCTGTTGGGATTAAAGGTGTGTGCCGTGATACCCAGCAGGGTGTTTATATATTTAAAGAATACTACCTTTAAATATCAAGATCTGTACGTAGACTTTTTTTCTGTAAGGAAGCACTAGACAACAATGATTTGTGTTGTTGCTGTAATTCTCATCCATGCTATGACTTACCTGCTTTCTTTTTCCTTCTGAGTGAATAAACCTTAGGAGACGTGTGAATTATTCAGAAGGGTGTGGGCTGAGAAAGGAAAGGAATTGCTGTCACTGCTTTGAGTGTTCATAACAAAACAGAAGTCCCGGGAGTGGTCTGTGGAAGGATGAGCCAAAGGTAACCGGGAGAGGACTAGAGTAGTCACAAGCGTGTGCGGAGTATCACAGGCGTGTGCAGGTGCAGAGTCACAGGCGTGTGCAGAGTGTCACAGGCGTGTGCAGAGTGTCACAGGTGTGTGCAGAGAGTCACAGGTGTGTGCAGTCACAGGCGTGTGCAGGTGCAGTGTCACAGGCATGTGCAGAGTGTCACAGGCGTGTGCAGGTGCAAAGTCACAGGCGTGTGCAGAGTGTCACAGGCATGTGCAGAGTGTCACAGGCGTGTGCAGGTGCAAAGTCACAGGCGTGTGCAGGTGCAGAGTCACAGGCGTGTGCAGAGTGTCACAGGCAGTGCAGTGCAGGTGCAACAGTCACAGGCGTGTGCAGGTGCAGAGTCACAGGCGTGTGCAGAGTGTCACAGGCATGTGCAGGTGCAAAGTCACAGGCGTGTGCAGGTGCAGAGTGTCACAGGCATGTGCAGGTGCAGAGTGTCACAGGCATGTGCAGAGTGTCACAGGCGTGTGCAGGTGCAGAGTCACAGGTGTGTGCAGAGTGCCACAGGCGTGTGCAGGTGCAGAGTGTCACAGGCATGTGCAGAGTGTCACAGGCGTGTGCAGGTGCAGAGTCACAGGTGTGTGCAGAGTGTCACAGGTATGTGCAGGGCCTGCTCTTGTACTTTGGTCTTCTGTGTGCTATGCTGGATGTGAACAGGCAACCTGCACTCTGACTTGTCCTAAAGCTAAGAGGCCAGAGGCCAGCCTTTGACCGTTGGCTGTGCTTGGCAGAGTGGGCCCTTCCCGTTGCAGTCATCATGTGTGGGACGTGGACAGACTGATCTGTCCAGGTGCTGATTCTCCCGTCAGTACTTGTTGACTAGTTTGTGTCATGTAGCTCTCCTGCTTAAAACGCTGCAGTAGTCTTTCCATGGGATAAAATCTGTAGTCTTGACTTTAAAGGGTTACTTCTGTTTCACCTGTGTGGATGTTTCACTTGCATATGTGTGTGTGTACCACACGTGTGCACCACCACTGAGGGCAGAAGAGGGTGTCGGATCCCCGGAACTAGAGTTACAGATGGCTGAGTTGCTGCTATGTGGGTGCTGGGAGTCAAACCTGGGTCCTCTGGCAGAATGGCTGGTGATCTTAACTGCTGAGCCCCAGTTTTATAATCTTAACATTTCCTCTAAGGCTCCTACACTCTACAGTAACACTTGTATGCTGCCCCTCCTCTCCAGGTACTAGTCACTCCCCTTGGTCCCCAATTTTCCTTGCTTCAGAATCTGACTCTCTTCTCCAGTCAAAGCCTTAACTGAGCTGAAGTCTTTCCTTATTGCATTTAGTGTAATCTCCTGCTATGCTTCTCCAAAGGAAGTAGCCTTTCCTTTTAGAGAGGTTACCAGAATTTGTAATTATTTATTTACTTCTTCCTTTTTTTTTTTTTTTTTTTTTTTGAGTTTTGAGTTTTGGAGACAGGGTTTCTCTGTGTAGCTTTGTAGACCAGGCTGGCCTGGAACCCAGTGGTGGGATTAAAGGTGTGCGCCCCCACCGCCCAGCTTATTTACTTACTTCTTATTCATCTCTTCTTCTCATTTAAAGGGCAGGGATTGTGCTGGCTTTGTTCACCACTCTTTACCTCAGGGCCTGGGGTTAGCACGAGGGGTTTTTATTTAAAATCTACTTATTCTTATGTTATGGGTGTGGGTGCTTTGGCTGCAGGTAGTCTGTGCACCATGTGAGTACAGTACGCCTGGAGACCAGAGGAGGGTGTTGGACTCTCTGAACCTGGAGTCAAAGCCGGTTAGCCACCACGTGAGTGCTGAAAACCGAACTCAGGTCCTCTACAGGAACAAGGGGTCTTCACCACCAAGCCGTCTCTCCAGCCTCCACCCTAAAAACAGTTTTATAAGAATTAATGAATGCATAAACACAAAAAAGAAATACTGGAGAATTTGATGAGAACCATAGAGAATGCAAGAGAATTCAGTACCATTAGCTACTGATATATATAATCAAAAGCCTGTGAATGATGGAAATAGTTCAAGACCACTCTGGATTACACAAAACCATATTCAAAAAAGCAGAAAAGAGAGGCGAGTAGGAGGGTTAGGAGAGAGAAGAGAAGAGGGGAGAGGAACAGAGTACACCAGTGTTTGAGATTCGTTTTTCAAGAATGTTCTAAGTGGATTTGGAATTGTAGGTTGCATGTTGTTTGGCATTTGAAAGGTACTGTACATTTCTTTCACAGTACCCAAGAGGTTTTCTCCCTTGCTTTTTAGAAACATCTTTATTATTATGTTTGTGTCTGTGTAGTGAGTGTATCTACGTGTGTTTGAGTGTGTCTGGACACTTGAGTACAGTTGCCTGTGGAGGCCAAAAGAGCCTGGAGCTGAAGCTACAGTAACTGTGAGCCGCTTGACATTTAGGAGGGGAATCAACTCTACTTAAGTTGCTTTTTGTGCCCATGGGCATCTTTCTTTTGCTCCCTGCATGCTTGGGTTCTTCTTCTTCTTTTTTTTTTTTTATTTTCGAGACAGGGTTTCTCTGTGGCTTTGGAGGCTGTCCTGGAACTCGCTCTGTAGACCAGGCTGGTCTCAAACTCACAGAGATCCGCCTGCCTCTGCCTCCCGAGTGCTGGGATTAAAGGCGTGCGACACCAACGCCCGGCTGCTTGGGTTCTTCTTAAGCATTTCAATTTTGTTCAGTGACTGACTCTGAGCTCAGTTGTTCCCTTGGGACTGGAGGTCTGAAAAGTGCCTCAGAAACTGGGAGCTGGGCTTACTTTGTGACTTTCCCATTTTAGAGACCCTAGTCCTGGACCTGTGAGATAGCTCAGCAGGAAAAGGTGCTTTCTGTCAAACCACCCGAGTGTGGTCCCCAGATCCCATGTGTTTCTTGGAGGAGAGAGCTGATTCCCGAAGATTGCCTCTGACCTCCCCTGACCCACACACAATTCCTTCATTAGAAAGACCCCTAGAGGCAGAGGTAGGCTGATTTCTGTGAGTTCAAGTTCCAGGACAGCCAGGAGAAACCCTGTTTTGAAAATAAATAAATAAAAAATAAAAACAAAAAGACCCCTAGTCCTGTGCTGCCTATATTCAGTGAACTCCTTGGAGGCCAAGTGCAGTCATACTCCTGACAGGCTTCCCTTCCCATCGCCATGAGACGGTTCCTAGATCTTTAGGTCAACTCCTGCACCAGAGGGTTAGCTGCAGATTCACCAAGAGGAGGAGGTCAGCTCTGATTTTTCAAGTCTGTCTGGTGGTGGGCACTTGGCGGAGGAAGAACGGCGGTTCAGAGCAGATAAACGCTGGCTTATGGCGGTAGGAGTTGGGTTGGGTGCTGCCCTCCAAGGGGCTCCTGACTCTGGTGCAGCAGCTCTTTCTGAACAGGTGGGTCAACCATCAGCCCTGGCTGTGTGTAGGTTCTGTGAGTTCCTCTTTATGAGTTTGTGCCATGTCTTTTATAAAAATTTTCTGTATCTTTATTTATTCTGTGTTAGAGTGTTTTGCCTGCATTATGGCTAGAGCTGTAGAGGTCAGAAGATGGATTGGATACACCAGGACGAGAGCTGTGAGCCACTATGTGTTTGCAACGGAACCTGAGTCTTTTAAAAGAGCAACCGGTGGCCGGGCGTTGGTGGCGCACGCCTTTAATCCCAGCACTGGGGAGGCAGAGGCAGGCGGATCTCTGTGAGTTCAAGGCCAGCCTGGTCTACAGAGAGAGTTCCAGGACAGCCTCCAAAGCAATACAGAGAAACCCTGTCTCGAAAAACCAAAGGGGGAAAAACAAAGCAAAAAGAATTGCAGCAAGTGCTCTTAAGCACTGACCTGTCTCTCCTAGGCCAGGCCAGCCTTGAACTTTCATGAGCCTCCTGCCTTAGCCTTCTGAACCCTGGTAATACAGATGTATGCCACTGCACTTGGCATCAGCCTGCCTTTTTGCCACGGCTTCCGTTTGTCTGTGAGTTGGTTTTCATTTTAATCATACATGAAAATCACAGAGAAAAACTAAAAACCTGGATCATCCATTGATCACTTTGGAGGAAAGGCACCAGAGATAAATCTTCAACAGTATTGACTGGGATGTTATCTTCCTAGTGTCAAACAGTTTGCTTGGGACCCTGCTGTGGGCAGCTCCTTGTGGTGGGACATGCACCCTGGCCAAACCGTGGGTGTCCGTCCCGTTGAGGTTTGGCGCCCCCTCCTGCTCAGTCTGTAGGCGCTTTTCTGCCCTGGGGCGCCCCTGAGCCGCCAGCCCCTCCTTACAGGGTCTCTCACACTTTGTCCCCTTCCTCCTCTGTGCTGGCTTCTCAGTGACCTCTTGGTTTGTTTGTTTGTTTTGTTTTGCTTTCTTGGGCTCCAGTTGCCTCCTGTTAGGATAAAATTCTGGCTGCCTAATTCCTCCCTTTCATCTCCTTGCTTAGGTGGCCCTTCCTGGACCTGGACGGCTTGTATGGCCTAGGAAGGTGGCTTCTTGGTATGTTCTTCTCATCCCTCATTGCACAGCTCTGCCCCAGAGCTGCCTGCTTCTCGCCTCTCTCCATCAGAGTTGCTGCACATCATCTAGCCCTGCAGAGTCGGTGTCCCTGACAGAGAAGGCTCCAGGCATGGGCTTCTACTTCCTTCTAAGCCATGGAACTTGGGTGCAGTGACAAAGGCTTCTCCTACTGAGGCTGCTCTCTGGTCTGGGTGACTTCCTCCATCCTTTGGCATGCAACCTGTCTTGGACTTGAAAGATCCTCAAAGGGTGCCATGGCATTTTCCTTGTCTTCACGTTTTTATTTGTGTGGCACAGCACGCATGCGGAGGTCAGGGGACAACTTGCAGGAGTTGTCCTCTTCTTCCATTATGTGAATCCCAAGGACTGAACACAGGCTGCTAAGTTTGACAGGAAGCCCCTTTACTCTACAGCCCTGTTCATTTATTTTTGAGGGGCAGTCTTGTTATGCAGCTCTTGATGACATAGAACTAGCTATGTAGACCAGTCTGGCCTTGAACTTGTGATGTTCTTCTTGCCTCTGCCTTCTGAGTGCTGGGGTTGTAGGTATGTGACACCATATCTAGAGTGTGCGTCTGTGCGTGCGTGTGTGCGTGCAATGGCAGGTGTGCTCAATTCTGCGTGTGTATATGGAGGACAGAGATCTATGCTGGTGGTCTTTATTTCTCTCTACCCTTTAAAAATGGTTTTAAGTCGTCATTTATTTTGTGAATATGTGCACACATGTATGTGTTTTTGTCTATGTGTGCACTAGTATGGAGATCAGAATACAACTTGAAGAGTTAGTGCTCTCCTTCTGTCGTATGGACCCTTCCAGACTTGGTGGTATGTATCTTTACCCACCAAGCCATCCCTGCCCCCTTTGAGACAGGGTCTCTCAGTGAGTCTGGAGTGTATTGTTTTGGCTAGACTGGATTGCTAGCCAGCAAGCCCTCAGGATCTGCCTGTCTCCATCTAGCTGGAGCTGAGGTCACAGGCATCTGGCTTTTATGTGGGTTCTGGGAACCAAAACACAGGTCCTCATGCTTGCTGTTTTGAGAATTCCATAAGCAGTGTCCACTCTAACGAACAAAATACTGTTCCACCAAAGTTCATCCTGGGAGCCAATGAATATTGAGTTTATATATTTATGACTGAGGGGCTTCTTACAGGTGTGGGGAACCCCACAGCAGCTGCACTGGGAGGTCTTACGCTGCTTGGATGATGACTTTCCCATGGTTGTCTAGATGGAAGTCCTCTTTCATTAACTCTCTTCAGCCTGTGTACGTTAGCACTTCCAGAGACCTTGCAATTAGGACAGAGCTGTATACAATGCCTGGGACTCTTAGGTGGGGTCCAAGGACCCTTACTACCTCTCTTTTGAGGGATGTTAACTGGCTCCTGCAAGCTGGCATAGGCTCCTCTTCACATCTGGAGCACCTGTCTTAGTCACTGTGATAAAACGCCAAGAGCAAGGCACCCTATAAAAGGACGCATTTAGTTTGACCTGCGGCTTCAGAGGGTGAGAGTCCATGGTAGCAGAGTGAAGGAACAGCCCAGCACTCACATCTTGATCATAACCGTGAGGCAGGGAGAGACTCCTGGGAAGCTCAAGAGTCTTTGACCCTCAAAGCCCACCCCCAGAAACGTGTCTCCTCCAAAAGGCCTCACCTCCTAATCCTTTCCAAATGGTTCCACCAACTGGAGACCAATATTAAAATATGTGTCTAAGGCCAGGCAGTGCTCCTCTCTCTGTCACTGTGTTCCATGGGTTCAGTTCGGTATTTAACTGTGGGTGTTTGCCTCTGCTTCCATCAGTCACTGGATGAAGGCTCCAGGATGGTTATAGATATCAAGTTCACTATCAGGAATGGTCATTTGAGGTGTCCTGTGGCTGAGAGCAGGATGAGGAGGCCTGTGACCAGGGTTACACTCCCAAGGCTACAGCTGTGGTTTAGTGTCCTGGATGGTGTGTAAATGAGCACAACCAAGGACAGTCAGTGGGTGCATGGTTGTGATGAATGCCCCTGCCTCCCTATCTTGGGCATACTCTGGGCTTCTCAAACTCTTATAAAGGCAGCCTTTCTGTAACGTGCTATGATGAACCCAGAACATCATCATCTCTCTGCTAGTTTACTTCCTGAATATAACCTCCAAATTCTCTCTTTGGGCTTTGTGTTCAAAATCAAGTCTAAGCTGGACAGATGTGGAACCAGGGCTGGACAAGGGCTATCTGTGGGGCCAGTATGGGACAGTAGTCCTGCAGAGTGTTGGTGAAGCAGAAGAGAGGATGATGGGGGTTTGAGGAGAGGAATAGTTTTGGCAGGGTCTTTCCACAGACCACAGGAACAGCTGCTATATGATGGGTGCTCTGATATCGGGGACTGTTCAGCGAACACTTGAGTATGTGTTGTGACCACAGGTAAGATCCAGCTCGACATTCTCGTGGATACATAAATAGCTTATTTATTTATTTATTTATTTATTTATTTATTTATTTGGTTTTTTGAGACAAAGTTTCTCTGTATTGTTTTGGAGGCTGTCCTAGAACTCACTCTGTAGACCAGGCTGGCCTCCAACTCACAGAGATCCGCCTGCCTCTGCCTCCCGAGTGCTGGGATTAAAGGCGTGCGCCACCAATGCCTGGCTTAATTAGTTTATTTTTGAGTTATATTACCATTTAGGATGAGTTTATAGAATGCAAGCTCACTGTAGGTCTAGGAGTAGCTTTCTATCCCCACGTTTGATGAGACAAGGAAAAAGGAGCGTTTGGGGCTACTGAAGTTGATGACACTCTACGATGAAAAAGTGTCTGATTCCTGCAGCAGTGTCTTGTGGATGCTCATCTCTCCCAGTGTGTCCAGGACAGGGGCAGGGAAGGACAGTGATGGGGATGTCCTGTGTGCTGCTTTCTTGCCCAGTCCACGTGGCAGTGGTCTTGTGAGTGTGCTCTGAGGATCCTAGAAAGAGATGGAATGACAGCTTGTTGAGCTTGTCAGTATTTAGCAAAATGCCTGCAATCAGATGACCTAAGGAGACATAAATTCTTTGGTCTGTATTTTGGCAGAAAATATTTTATATTTTCTACATGACACTTGAAATAAATGCAGTAGAGGGTAAATATTATGGTATTTCTTCTTTAATATTGGTGATCAATTCTTGAAAATCAGCCATTCTTTGTTCTTTTTCTCTTTTGTTATTTCCCTTCCACGTACCCTCCCCTCCCTCCCTCCCTCCCTCCCTCCCTCCCTCCCTCCCTCCCTCCCTCCCTCCCTCCCTTCATTTTTTCTAAGATAGTCTCAGTGTATCCCAGGATAGCCTCAGATTCACTAATTTTAAAAGATTTGCACCAACAGATTAGAAATGTTTCTGGTTGAGAAAGACTGTGAAGTAACTGGGAAGAAGTATGAAGATCACAGCAAAGACAGTTAATGGGGGGGATGACAAAGAGGTTGGTTGACTGAGGATGTGGGGGCTGAATGTCAGTCATTCACCCAAGAGGTGGGGGCAGAGTCAGAAAAACTGAATTTGAAGCCAGCTTGGGCCACCTAGCAAGACTCAGTCACAAAAGAAAACTAAACACTTGGTCTTAATCCTAGAAGAAGAAAAAACGGGATAATGAAATATTTAAAGAGCTATTAGATGAAGTTGTGGAACTGTTGAAAGATTCAAATTTGTATTTGATGGAAATGCAGTTTATAGCTCCTTTATCTGTGGTGACACATATCAAGACCCTTGTGGCTACCTGAAACTGTGGATAGTGCCAGTCCTATATATAGTGGTTTTTCATGTGCATGTATGTATGCATAATACATAAATACATGTGCGAACGCATACGCACACACACACACACACACACACGCACACACATACACACACACCCCTAAAGCCTTTCCATCTTAACAGGCATATATACTGTGGCCATCATTTCCGCAGTTTGAGATGAACCAGGAAATTGCCACAGATTTCTTTTTTCTTCTTACAGTTTCACAAGTATAAGATTAATCTTTACCATGTATTGTAGCAATCTCAGCAGTTGACTTTCTTTTTTGGTTGTTTTATCTTTTCATTTAAAGGATGTGTTTTGTTTGGTTTGGTTTGGTTTTTCGAGACAGGGTTTCTCTGTGGCTTTGGAGGCTGTCCTGGAACTCGCTCTCGTAGACCAGGCTAAGGATATGTTTTACAGCTTCTCTTTGATACGTCCGAATTGCCAGCCAGCGTCACTGTTCCTCCTCTGTGACCTTTATAGGTTTGTTTCTGCTGCATAGCTTCACAGAGCTAAAGATACAATTTCTAGGCAAGTGTGCTCATTAACTGGTCTTTGCAGTCTGCCTGAGTCACTGTCCCTTTTACTTATGCTGAAGAGTGAAGCCTGTGGCTTCCAGGGACATGGTGGCAGGGCAGTAGCTACCTCCTGAGCCTCTGCAAGGAAACAGTCTTTCCATTACATTGCAGGTGCATATCGTTACTGCATCTAAATGTTGGAAGTTTTAATTATCCCAGTAACAAACACTATGAGCACTTGACCTTGCCAGTTATTGCATCATGCAAAATAATGTACCTTTTTGTAATCAGCTAAACTGACGTATGTCGGTGCTGGAAAGATAGCAGTCAGTCTTAATGCTCAGCCCCTTCCTACAGCTGTGACGTTCACTGAGATAGTATGGGCATATCCTGTACAACTCTCTGCCTTGGCTGCCTCACACAGGTTCTCTGGGTGCTGTTGACATGAGTGGCAGGTGAGTTATTCAGCATGTATTGAGTCGTGGGCTGGACATCATGTGTCCAAGGGAGGGCCACAGGAAGGAGGAACTTGAATTAGCTACACAGGGTTAGGTAGAATTTTTTCTTGCTTTTTAAAAAAATTTAATTTATTTCTTGCATTCTAATCCCAGTTCCCCTCCGTCCTCTCCTGCTCCCCCTCTTCTCACCCACCTCCCATCTGCTCCTCAGAGAGGGTAAGGCCTCCCCTAGGAAGTCTACTAAGTCTGTCCCACCATCTCATTGAAGCAGAACCAGGGCACCTCCCCACCCCCACACCCCTGTGTCTAGGCTGGGCAAGGTGTCTCTCCATACAGAATGGTTTCCACTAAGTCAGTTTGTGCATTAGTGTTAGATCTTGGACCCACTGCCAGTGGCGTTATGTATTGTCCCAGTCATACCATTGTCACCTATATTAAGGGAGTCTAGTTTAGTCTCATGCAGGTTCCTCATTTGTCAGACCTGAGTCAGTGATCTCTCACTAGCTCAGGTGGTCAGGTAGATTTTTTTTTTTCCAGATAGGGTTTCTCTGTATTATTTTTTGGAGCCTGTCCTGGAACTCACTCTGTAGACCAGGCTGGTCTCGAACTCACAGAGATCCACCTGCCTCTGCCTCCTGAGTGCTGGGATTAAAGGCGTGTGCCACCAATGCCCGGCGGTTAGGTAGAGTTTTAAAGGCCTCTTGGTGATAGCTCTTGGATCTTGAAGTTTAGGACACTATCCTTAGATATTACAGTTGTGGGTACAAGTAGCTGGCATTTCCAGGCCCTGTTGAAACCCTTGAAATACCGCTGAAGCATGAAAGGCAGCATCCTGGTGGCAACAGCTAGATACTAAAAATAGCCATTCAGGCCAGTTATGGCAGTCCGTAGTCTGTGTAGAAGGTTAGGCCTGAGGCTGGAGAGATGGATCATAAGTTAAGAGCATTGGCTGCTCTTGCAGAGGACCCAGGTTCAATTCCCAGCACCCACATGGTGGCTCACAGCCGTCTGCAATCAACTGCAGTTTCACGGCATGTGACACCCTCTCCTGGCCTCTGTGGCCCGCATCAGGCGCACATGTGGTGCACACGCATGCATATACCCGATGTACTCATAAGTATAAAACTAGAAACGAGTCTTAATAGAAAGCTAGGCCAAAACGGAAGCAGAGGCATGCATCCATGATGAGGCTACAGGAAGTCACATAATGAAATTAAACTTTGAAGGATGAATTTAAGGTGGCAAAGAGACTGTATACCAGATGTGAAAACCATTATGTTGGATTTATACTCATCTTGCCTTGATTATTGAAAGGGAAGTTAAGAAAAATGATTCTAACAATTCGGGTTGGTGGTAGTGTTCAGAACAGACAAGGGAGAAAGCATGAAGGAGCAGTCCTGTGACCCTCTAACCCTGGCTCATTCTGGTCGATCTCTGTGGAAGGGGATGCAGCCCACTCTGAAAGAACCACCTTGGGCCTGTGGGAGGTAGCAGACTTGTGGGGTACTAATGGCAGAGGGTGGGGAAAACCTGTTTACCAAGGGAGGAGGGCACACACTCAGTAAACTCACAGAATTCACGATTCACTTTCAGTAGGTGGATTTTGAGGTATATATATTACCTGGACAGTTGGGAGAGTTTGCACAAACCAAGAGGTCAAGAAGCTGAAGTGTTCTCCTAGGAAACTCTTCTGTTTCTGTGAAGAGACATCATGTCCAAGGCAACTCTTATGAAAGAAAGCACTCACCTGAGGGCTTGCTTGTGGCTTTAGAGGTTAGTACAGGATCATCACGGTGGGAAGCAGGCAAGCATGGTACTGGAGAATTAGTTGAGAGCGTTATATCCTGACCCACAGGCAGCAGGTGCGGAGAGAGCACTGGGCCTGACATGAGGACATGAGCTCTTGAAACCTCAAAGCCCATTCCCAGTGACTCACCTCCTCTAATAAGGCCACACCCTCCTAATCCTTCTCAAACAGTCCCATTAACTGGGGACCAAGTTATTCAAATATATGAGCCTATGGGAGCCGTTCTCATTCAAACCACTACAGAGCCAAAATAGGTCTCAGTGATTATTGCCTTAACTAGGGGATGTTTTCCTGCTGACTGATTACACTGCTCTTAGGGAGGACTGGAGAGATCTTTGCAGGGCTGGGAGCATAAGGCCTGATTAGATGTGAAGTCTGGCTGTCCTGGTATGAAAAATGTCTCAGTCTGAAGACACACTTATACTTGTCTCTTCTTCAAATTGGATGAGATATTTTGTTTTCCCTTAAGGTATATAGCATTTGTTTATTATGTATATAGTATTCTGTATGTATATTTGTCTGTACACTGGAAGAGGGCACCAGATCTCATTACAGATGGTTGTGAGCCGCCATGTGGTTGCTGGGAATTGAACTCAGGACCTCTGGAAGAATAGCCAATGCTCTTAACCTCTGACCCATCTCTTTAGCCTGGTATATAGCATTTATGTTCATTTATCTCTTTCACTTCATGTGGAGAAACAGCTGCTTCTATTTTTTGCTGAGACAAGATCAAATTTAAGAGTCAGGCTAGGCCGGGTGGTGGTGGCGGCGGCGCACGCCTTTAATCCCAGCACTCGGGAGGCAGAGGCAGGTGGATCTCTGTGAGTTCGAGGCCGGGCTGGACCGATAGATAACCTCCAAAACAATACAGAGAAACCCTGTCTCGTAAAAAACCAAAAAAAAAAAAAAAAAAAAAAAAAAAGAGTCAGGCTAGCCAGGCTTGGTGGCTTGAAAGCCTTTAATCCCATCACTCAGGAGGCAGAGGCAGGTGGTTCCCTGTGAGTTCAAGGCCAGACTGGCCTACAATATGAATTCCAGGATAGCCAAAGATACACAGAGAAGCTCTGTCTTAAAAGAAACCAAACCAAACAACAAAAAGAAACAAGCCATTGAAGCTGGGCATGGTGGCACAGACCTGTAATCCCAGTATTTGGAAAAGGAAGGCGGGAAGATAGTTCCAGGTCAGCCTGGGGTATATAATAAGACCCCGCTCAAACAAAAACATAATTCCAATACCAAACCATTTAGCATTTTCTGTTCTAATGGTCTGTGCTATATAGGAATACTTTAACCAGAGTATGATTTGAACATGAACTTGAAATTCAAAATAAACTATAATGCACTTATCTACAAATCAGAAGTAGCTGGTCTTTGAAATGCTGAAGTTATGGAAGACTTCCTGAGGTAGACACAGGTAATTCTCGTTTTCAGTAAAAAAGTTAGTTTTGTTTGAGACAGGGTCTTAGTATGTAGCCCTGGCTGGCCTGGAGCTCACAATGTAGACCAAGCTGGCCTTAAATTCACAGAGCTGTGCCTGCCTCTGCCTCCCTAGGGCTGGGATTGAAGGCACTGAAATGGGATTACATGACTTGAAAAATGTTTAACATAATTGTGAAACACAATCGATGGAATGTTCTTTCTTTTTCTCTTTGAATCCAAAGCTGTGAAAGTGTCATGGCCCTCCTCTGAGTACTGCTTGGAAACCCAGCACCCATTATTAGGCAAAGCACCAACTGTTTAGGCACATTTGTCTTCCTTCTCTGGCAGCTACTGAGATGCCTACTGAGCACCCAGTCCCATGGAAAGAAGAGCTGGGCTATAATGGTCCTGCTTCCCCATCCTGGAGAGACAGCGGCACCTTCCAACAAAGTTCTTTGGAACCCTCCAGAGTGAGGAATGTGACTGGAGGTCTTGGGTACAGCCCGGCACTGCTTTGCCACAGTCCCAGCCCACATGTCCTCTGAGAGGATAAGCTACTTTCTTGGTGGAACCTATAGCTCCTGCATAGTTTCGTGCTTCCAGACAAGAGACTCCATGGATGTGGATATACATCCCAGCCATACTAACCAGGAAGTGAAAAGCAAGACTGAACAGCTCTGTAACTAGAATTCTGGAAGGAGCTGAGAAAACACCAGTCAACAGTACAATAGGAGTTAAAGTATCATGGGGATGATTTTGAGTCTAGCCATTGGAGACTGGCTGCAGCCAGCCTGAGCCCACGTTCTCTGCTAGATGCCTTTGTTCTTACCTACTGTGATGGTGGTTTTGAAATAGGATTTCTTGTAGCCCAGGTGGGATGGGAGCTGCCTGAGACTAGGAATGACCTTGAGCTCTTGATCTTCTTGCCTATACCTCTGGAGCAGGAAGGAATAGGCCTATATGCCACTGCCCCAGTGTAGGAAGCAGAACAGAAGCAAATTCAGGGCTTTCGTTTGTACTGAACTGGCCCTCTGTCCACTGAACTACAATCCCCAGCACCCATTTGTGGCCTTTGTGAGGGCTGACTTTAAATGGTTGTCAGGGACAGTACCCATTGGCCCAGCTTGGTACTGTGTCCAGTTTATGGCCACATGCTCAGGGAGCCACTCAAATGCTGCGGGGAGCACTGGGAAGGAAGGGGAGAGACAGAGGAACATATCAGGAGGGCTCCATGCAAGCATTAGGGCCTTCAGAGCTAGAGGGTGCATGTGGGGCTTTTGATATGGGCCTTAGCCTTGTGAGCCTCAACTGCAAGAAAGGGGAATGACATGTGTGAAGCCCTTGCTGAGTTTTATGGCTCGGATCTGGAATGCTTCCTGTAGCTCAATTTGATGCTTGGTCCCTAGTTTGTAGACCCATTTCAAGTCTATGGGACATGGCTAGTGGAGGTCAGTCACTAAGGCCTTTAAAGACTGCTTTTGGTTCCAGCCACAATTTCTTCTTCCTGGTCAGCAGCCATCATGTGAAGAGCCTCACTTCCACGCTCATGTGCCATGCTTTCCCCAGTGTTATAGACTGAAATCCCCCCGAAACCAGGAGCCAAAAGAAATCTTTCATTTCTGTCAGTTATTTAGTCACAGAGATGATGGGTAGTACTCTGAGCATCACACGGTAGATGTATAATAAATGAAGACGCTGGGGCAAGACTGGTTTGTCACTTTCTCAGCCTGAGGTCATGTGAGGGGCAGATTCTGTGCGACTTCTCCACTCCATTCATATGGACTTACTTATTGGGGTATGTCTTAAGGTTTCTATTGCTGTGATAAAACACCATTACCAAAAGCAATTTGGAAAGAAAGGGATGGTTTGGTTTACATACCCTAAATTGCAATCCATTGAGGGAAGCCAGGCAGGAGCTAATGTAGAGACTGTGGAGGGGTGCTGCTTGCTCACATGGCTTGCACAGCCTGCTTTCTTATAGAACTCAGGACCAGCAGCCCAGGGGGCCCCACCGCAATTGACTGTGCCTCCCCAGTGCTGGAGTAAAGCTGTGTGCAGCCACACCTGACTTGTGTGTGTGAGAGAGAGAATAAGGGTTTTTATTTTTGTCCAAAGACAAACATGGGTAAAGCATTCTTCTTTGTAATATGTACAAAGAATGTGAACTTTTAGAATTTCTTACAATTAAGAGAAAATGTGCAGATCTCTGTGTGTTTGAGGCCAGGCTGGACTGACAGCCTCCAAAACAATACAGAGAAACCCTGTCTCGTAAAAACCAAAAAAAAAAAAAAAAAAAAAAAAGAGAGAGAGAGAAAATGTGGGTTAGTAGTAACATGTCTTTGTGTCAACATCAACATGACACACCTGACTTTTACAGCTGAATTTTATGGAGGCATTGTCTCAATTGAGGTTTCTACCTCTGAGATGACTAGCTTGTGTCGAGTCAACATAAAGATTAGCCAGGACAGGATTTATTGTGATTTGTTCTTTTGTCCAAATTCAACAATGTATCATACATTGTATACATTTCCTACAAGGTAGTCTCATCATGACAGCTAACACAGTTAAGTGATGAGATTGGTTTGTCTAGCAAGTTGTATAGACAGTTTGGTTTATTATGGGAGTTCTGTGTGGTTGCTGATTTGTTTAAAAGTAAGTGGAGAGGGGAGCTGGGCATGGTGATACATGACTTTCATCCTAGCACTTGGAAGGCAGAGGTAGGGAAATCTGTGAGTTCAAGGCCAACCTGATCTACTTAGCAGGTTCCAGGATAGCCAGGGCTATAAAGAGACACCCTGGTTTTCACATACTCCCCCGAAAAAATGAATGGAGGGTAGCTGTTTCCTGGCAACAGGAAGTCTGAGCTCAGTTAGCACAGTCAGCAGAGAGACCAGGATCTGTGCACAGCCTGAGGTTATCCCAACTCAGATCCTCATTCCTGCAAATCCTATGCAGAGTTCTTAGGGACCCCTAGGGCTGCTGTGTCTGCTTGATACTGCTGCTGCTTTTTGGGTGCAATACTTTTCCCCCAGTGCTAGCGATGCCTGATTCAGACCCTGTCTTCTCAGTTTGCTGTCAGCCTCTTTACTGGGAGGCCTTTTATTTATTGTCCTTTTGCCTTGGTTCATTCTTCTTGTCTGAGTGTGGAGGGAGCTTGGTGGGGTAGTGTCAGTCTTGTGACGCTTGAGAGCTCACGTCATACCCGGTGTGTGGTCAGTTTCAGGAATGCTCCATGAGGTGCTGAAAGCAGCCGTGTCTTGCTGCTTCCTAAGAACAGCATTTTGTATGCCCACCAGATGGGTCCCGGATGGCTGGGTCACAGCCTCCTGCCATCCCAGCTATAAATCCCACTTCTCTTTTGAAGTCTGCCCCTTTGCTCTCTGTACTGTGAGGTCAAGGACGAATTCTGGAGCCCTTGTCTGTGTAAAGGAGGGACTGTGCCAGCACCAGGGAGCCACCCAGCTGCTGTCTACTCACGGCTCTCTGAACTCCTTGTCCTTCTACGAAGTCGCACATTATTTAATGAGGGGCTTATGTTCCAAAGATGTAGATCATCAGGCTGCTTTGCCATGCAACATTATAGAGTGAACTTCCGTGACAGTAGCTGGAGCACCACCAGACTATGGGATATTATAGTCCCGCCGCCGCTGCTCTGTGTACACCTGTATCTGCACCTTTACAAATGCTGCCTCGCTGGGCAGTGGTGGCGCACCCCTTTAATCCCAGAGCTCAGCCTGGTCTACAGAGTGAGTTCCAGGACAGCTAGGGCTGTTATACAGAGAAACCCTGTCTCGAAAAAAAATTGCCTGACTCTGGGCGTGGTGGTGCACTCCTTAAATTCCAGCCCCCGAACTCAAGGCAGGTGGAACTCTAGTTTAAGGGCATCCTAGGCTGCATATCAAATTCCAGGCCAGCAGGGCTACATAGTGAGATCCTGTCCCCAAATACCTTGCCTATGACTTTATTCTTAGCTAGGCCATCAGTCCATTTGCATTTATTGTAATTATACTGTGTTCAAACATATTTTTGCCATCTTTGCATTCTGTCTAGAAATTCTAGGAATGAGTCATATTTTTCTTTCTTGGCCCATTTTTATTATTTTTTCCCCAACTATAAATTGGAATTTATTCAGCTTCTATATTGGATACTTTAAAATATAGAATTTATCAAAATCTAGAATTCAACTGGGTATGGTGACAAATGTCTGTAACCCTAGTACTCCACACACTATGACAGGAGGATCAAGAGTTCAAGGCTAGCCTGGCTGACTACAGAATGAGATCTTGCTCCAAAAAACAAACATCTAAACTTCATCTTTGTTTTGACTTCCCGAGTGTCTCAGCCTTGGACTCTCAGGGCCTCAATACCCACCTTTGCCCCATCTTTGATAGTCCTTGCTTCTGTCTTAGTTCCACCATTACCTGCATACGCTCCTGATTGTGAGGGTGAGGCTGTGACGTTGATTTCTGCAGGCCCCAAGCTCAGGACAGCATCCTTCTCTCTCACCATAGACACGCCACCAGGCTGGGGTCTCCTTCGTTCTCCTGTTTCCTTTAATATGGTTAGCACAACGCAAAGGTCAGTTGCAAGCCAGGGAACGTGGCAGCACAAGTGGTCCCCTCTCCAGCTGGTTTCTTAGTCTTTGGCCTCTTGGGTTCTGAGCATTCCTAGCCACTCACAGGTTTCTATCCAGCAGAAGTACTTGAGCATGCAAATGGACTCTTTCATCCAGTTGCCTCCTAGTTAGCTGGTCTTTAGTCTTGAGTAGAGCAGTCTCCTTAGCCAGTTCCTTGCTGGTTGGCAGGTTGACTTGCTGTAGTTCAGCTGCTGGCTTACCTGAAGATGTCACAGGAGATAGACTGACAGATGAGTTCCTGAAAGATCACTATGGGCTGTAAGCACATGCTTACGAGTTTTCCAGAACTTTGATTCAGGATCTTATAGTGACTTTCTCAGAGGTGGTAAAAGTCAGCACATCCTCAGCCTCCCTGAGTACCTGCTGTACAAAGAGCTGCCTGTTGAGACGTAGCTGTGTGTGTGTGTGTGTGTGTGTGTGTGTGTGTGTGTGTGTGTATGTGTGGTGTGTGTGTGGTGTGTGTGTGTGTGGTGTGTGTGTGGTGTGTGTGTGGTGTGTGTGGTATGTGTGTGTGTGTGGTGTGTGTGTGGTGTATGTGTGTGTGTGTGGTGTGTGTGTGTGGTGTATGTGTGTGTGTGTGTGTGTGTGTGTGTGTGGTGTGTGTGGTGTGTGTGGTATGTGTGTGTGGTGTGTGGTGTGTGTGTGTGGTGTGTGTGTGTGTGGTGTGTGTGTGGTGTGTGTGGTATGTGTGTGTGTGTGGTGTGTGTGTGGTGTATGTGTGTGTGTGGTGTGTGTGTGTGGTGTGTGTGTGGTGTGTGGTGTGTGTGTGTGTGGTGTGTGTGTGTGTGGTGTGTGTGGTGTGTGTGTGGTGTGTGTGTGTGTGGTGTGTGTGTGTGTGTGTGTGTGTGGTGTATGTGTGTGTGTGTGTGTGTGTGTGTGTGTATGTGTGTGTGTGGTGTGTGTGTGTGTGTGTGTGTGTGTGTGTGTGTGTGAGTGTGTGTGTGTGTGTGGTGTGTGTGAGAGTGTGTGTGAGTGTGCGTGTGCGTGAGTGTGTGAGTGTGTGGTGTGTGCGTGTGTGTGAGAGTGTGTGTGGTGTGTGAGTGTGTGATGTGTGTGTGAGTGTGTGTGATGTGTGTGCGTGTGCATGTGTGTGTGTGGTGTGTGTGAGTGTGAGTGTGTGTGAGTGTGGTGTGTGAGTGTGTGTGCGTGTGTGAGTGTGTGTGTGGTGTGTGAGTGTGTGTGATGTGTGAGTGTGTGTGGTGTGTGTGCGCGTGTGTGAGTGTGTGTGCGCGTGTGTGTGCGCGCGTGTGTGGTGTGTGTGAGTGTGTGTGAGTGTGTGTGTGTGTGTGTGGTGTGTGTGTGTGTGTGGTGTGTGTGATGTGTATGATGTGTGTGTGTGTGATGTGTGTGTGTGGTGTGTGTCTGTGTGTGTGTGAGTGTGTGTGTGGGGGCGTCTCCATTTTCTTTTGCATCCTTCACTTTACCTTCTTCTTCCTGTTATTTTTCATGACGCCCCTTACCTCATATTCGTTATATGTCTTCAGTCGGTACTTCCAAAGTTGATGAGCTTGCCAGGCTATCTCTAGATATGTGCCCAGCATGGTTCTGGACTAGAGGTAGAGTTACTTTATCCCTTAGAAAAGCTAGAACTGAGCTTCTAGTTTGTGTCAGTCAGACTTGACCAGTACGTTCTCCAGCAGCAGGCACCTGGGAGGCTTGGCTGGAGCTCTGTGGTCGATTGTGTGAAAGCCCAAAAATGACTCTTTCCCTTTACTGAGAAGGGTCCTGGTTAGCCTTGACACTTACTAGTATGTTTACTGCTGCTTGCCACAGGGTCTTTCTAGGCTGATTTGTATGAGGTTTTCTGTTCCTGACAATTTGTACACCCTCATTATGTGGGTGTTCTCTGTGCAAGCATAAGAACTAGTTAGGGAGACCCTGGGCAAGTTCGGAGTGAGGGTAGAGTTGTGTGTGGTCCCAGCAGAAGACACAAGGGCTGATAAGGTACTCCAGAGGAGGGGCCTAGGGTCACTGGTGACTGCCAGGGCAGCATAGAGCAATGGTTGGCCAGTGGGGGCTGTCAGTGATGACTGTTGTGCAAAGTGGACCCTGAGGATGCTCACCAGCATTCCCAGATGCTGTTCAGTTTCCCAGAGAGCGGGAAAGAGGATGTTGATCACTTTGGCTGTTTCCTTCCCACCCCACCCCACCCCACCGTACTGTACAATGGCTTTCTTAATGAACATTGCCACAGGGTTCCTACTGGTCAGTACCATGACTCCTTTCCTGACCTTACAGTCTCCACTGGATCCTGTGTCCCCTGTACAGACCTGGAAATTGTATGAGAGGGTCTCTAAGGGTGGTACTAAAGGTGCCCTTAGTGCTCATTGTTCACTGTCCCCTCAGTGTCAGGTTCTTCTGTGTAGGGCCAAGTGCCGGCAGACTCACATGGGCACGGACGCATGCGCACCCACCAGTTCTGGAGACAGTGAAGGGCTGCTGTGTGAGGGCATTGCTGCGTTAGGAACAGATTGCCGTTTCCGGGGCTCATTCTCCAAACATACCCCAGCAGGAGCCAGCACAGAGCGTCCTCTGTTCCAGAACTCCGTGTAGGAAGTTGGAATTGAGAACCTCCTCGCCCACTCATGACCGGAACTTTCCCACAGTGAGGGGTGGGAGGAGGAGCAACCAGCTCTGGGAGTGGGGGTTGGCAATCAGAGGCCCTGGTGCTGTCATGTGAGTGGCATCTGGCCTACTCTGTCTCAAGGGTTAGAATGTGCTGTGGCCAAGCCTGCCCTTCACTTGGGAGGTGGACATACTGTATTCTGGACGGGCCCTTCCTAAAGCAGGCCCTGGTTCTAAGTGCTCCGCGTCCCTTGACATCAACAGAGGCCGTTAACAGTGGCTGCTTTCTGCTAATAAGTCAGATGGAGACTGCAAAGGCCTGCGTACTCCCTACCCGGTAGTGAAAGGTATGATAAGATGCCCAGGAAAGGGCGGCCACTATCAGGTGATGCCAGCCATTCATACCTGTATATTGCCTCCACTGTGCACCAGGCATCTAGAAAGAAGATTGACAGAACCAGGCATGGTGGTAGACACCTATAATACTAGCCCCGGAGAGGCCGAGGCTGGAAAATTGAATTCAAGGCTAGCCTCTAGTATATAGTGTGTTTGAGGTCACCCTGGACTACATGAGACATTGTCCAAAGAAAGAAAAACGATAGTAGCTATTTGGAAGCAGGAAACTGTAAGACAAAGCTACTTCCTTTTTGGGCAGCTTGTATATATTCTGCAGGCCCTAAAATCAAGTCCAGAACTAACCATGTAGATATAGGAACTAGGGATGTCCCAGACATAGCAATGTCCAGCTCTGGGACTTTTGAGTAAGCGCCTATCCCTTCCAATAGGAAACAAGATGCTGGGCTTTGGGTTCACAGCCCCCTGTGACCTGTGTGAGTCATTCTGGGGCCTGACCCTTTGTGGTATCTCCTCAGCCTACTCCTGCCTGGCAAGGCCTGCCGGCCATTCTCTGACAGTAAAGGGACGCTGGCAGTGGCTGGCTCTTCAGCTGAGTCAACAGTTCATTAAGTAGCCACACCCAGACATCACTGGAAGATTGTCCCTGTATTGCATCAGTAAATATTCTGATCCATCAGAGCAGTTGGGTACTTCTGACAAGATGGCAGTACTTTTTCCTACCTCACAGCAACTGTGAAAAGAGCAAAGGGCAGAGTCCATGTCAGTGGCCTAATGAGATGCTTGGACACCTCCACACTTCAGCTCCACAAGATTCCAGGGATAAGAAGTCATGGTCAGCTTGTCTGGATGAGCCCCGAATGCCACCACCCAGACAGGAAAGTGAGATAGCCCCCAGAAAACAAAGAATAGAATGAGCATAGGAACAGTTGGAGTACAAATGCATATCAGAACATACACTCTGTTGAAGATAGAATTTAAAAACCAACACAGGCCGGGCATTGGTGGCGCACGCCTTTATCCCAGCACTCGGGAGGCAGAGGCAGGCGGATCTCTGTGAGTTTGAGGCCAGCCTGGTCTACAGAGCAAGTTCCAGGACAGCCTCCAAAAAACAATACAGAGAAACCCTGTCTCGGAAAAAGAAAAAACCAACACAGAAGGCAAGGAGTAAGCAGGATGTAAAAGTGTACAGAAAAGGGACAGTCCTAAAGCAGTGTGTGTGTGAGAGGAAATTCCACCATCAGGAAAGCAAAGGTGTACAATGGATTACAAACTGTCTTCCTTCTTTGTGATCATGTGTGTATTCTGATAGTTTTGTGTGAGTGTGGGTATGCATATGGCATGGGGCACACATGACATTCAAGGGACCGTATATAGGAGTAGGTTCTCTCCTTCCACCCTGTGAATGCCAGACATTGAACTCTGAACTTGTCAAGCTTGGCAGCAGGTGCCTTTGCCCACTGAGCTCTCTCACTGGGCCCTGTTTTTCTTGCTGACTAATCCAGTCTGATCTGGAATCAAAGATCTTCCTGCTTTTGCCCCCTAAACACTGGGGTTATTGGTAGGCATCTCCATGCCCAGCTCTTTTCTGCTTCCTGTACTTTGAAGAGGGTCTTTCTTTCTCTCTTCTCTTTGGGATAAGTGGGGTCTCTGGCAAAGACCCAGTCAGAACTGGAATGAGGAGGCATTCAGCTACTAGCCTCATGGTCCTTGCTGTCCTTAGGCCTAGCAGTGGCCATTCAAATATCTGACCAGTTATTACTGTAGTCAGAAATTGTTATCCATGACAACAAAGTGGTTGTAGCTACAGTCTTCATGCTTGGGTGTGGTCTCAGTTCCTGCTTTTCCCTTCTCAGAAAAGTTTTAAGAGCTGATCCTAACACACACACACACACACACACACACACACACACACACACACACACACACACACAGATGGGGGGGGAGAGAGGAGGAGAGAGTGGGGGGAGGTGTCCTGAAGCGAGACACGGTAACTTATACCTGTAGTCCCAGCACAGAGGACTGAGGCAAGAGGATTCCTATAAGATCAAGACCTGGACTAGATAGTGAGTTCCTGGCTAGTCTGGTCTGCATAATGAGACCCTTTCTCAAAAAGAAAAAAAGCAACAAAAATAAGATAAAAGCTGGTCTTGGCCAACTGTATTGTTCTTGTGGTTTTGCTAACTGGTTGAGTCTGAGGAGAGGAGTCACGGAGAAGAGCTACAGGAGTCTTTGAGAGCAGCCTTGCTGCTTCCTGGGCTGCTCTGTGCTCAAGTGGGTTGCAGGCATAGGGCTTGGAGAATGAGGCATTGTGTGCCCAGCACACAGTTGTGCTTTCAGAATGTGAACTGTGAACCAGTTCTTTGTGTGTGGAACTTGGAAAGCTCCTTACAGATGGCCTTGGGAGTGGACCTCAGGCCTTCTGGAAATGCTGGCTAACCAAAGACATATTCATTCTAATTTTTCCTTGACACTCACTGAAATGAACAAAAAGAGTGAAAACCAAGAACAAGAGCTCTTCTGCGGTGGATCTGAGAGTAGCCTAAACCAAAGAAGATGGCAGCCAGATGGGGAAGAGGAGCAGCAGTCAATGTAGTCCCGAAAAGCCGGGCTCCAGCGGAGCAGGGGTGATCTTAAGGAGCTGAGTATTTGCTTGGAGGAATGGGGCCTGCGGTCCATCTGGAGCCTTGTAAAAGGCGCAGTGGAGCCTCTGGGAGGAGGAGGAGGAGGAGGACTGAGGTGTACCAGGCTCGTAAGATCCTTCCTCTCCCAGGATGAGATCAGGGAGGAGAGGACAAGGAAGTTGCTGATGTGGAGGGCACAGGTTCTCTTTAGACCGGTGCCACTGTCTTCCCTCCCTGAGTGGGCAGTCACCAGCACATAGACTGGGCCTGCCCAGGCCTGTTGATGCCTTGGACTCACAGCACATGATTGGCTCATGTAAGCAGCAGCTTTCTACGGCCCATCTCCTGCTTTTTAGTTGCTCAGAAATCTGGAAGCAAAACTGGGGAGATTAAGAGCACTGTTCTTCCAGAGAATCCAGTTTGATTCACAACTGCTCCAGGGGATCTAATCCCCTCTTCTGCCTCCAAGGGCACCAGGAGTATGTATATGTGGCGCACAGACATACTTATAGGGAAAACACCCACACATGTTAATAAGAAAAAACATCCTGGAGGCTTTCTTACCTGAACCACCAGGGAAAGAACTTCTTGACTATCCTTGAGGTGTCGCTGTGTGGCAGTTTGGAGTCTTAAACTGCCGGTGACATACAGCCTGACCCAAACCATGGCAAAACAGAGCCTTGAGATGATGGTCGTGAGAACCTGCCTAGGGTCCCTTGTGCCTTCATAGTATGGATGAGCCTGTGGTCACTGCTGCTCTGAGTTGGCTTTTTGTCATGAATGACTACAGTATAGGCTAATACCAAAACTTAACTTCCAGGCAGAGCCTGTGAGAATGTTTGGTAGATGGTTCTATGTGGTAAGATATTATTTCTTTTTTTGGGGGGGTCTCTACCCAGCTCCCAAATCTCACATAGAAGTTCATTCTTAGGAATAATTGCCTGGCCTTACTTAGCTTGGCTTATTTCTAGCTAGCTTTTCTTATCTTTAATTTAACCCATCTACCTTTTTCCCTCTGGGCTTTTATCTTTCTTCTGTATTTCTTTCTTACTCTGTGGCTGGCCCTTGATGTCCCTCCTCTCCTTGTTCTCTCGTTTGCTCTCTTCCTCGTTTCTCCTATTTATCCTCTCTGCCTGCCAGCCCTGCCCATCCTTGCTCCTGCCATGCTATTGGCCGTTCAGCTCTTATTAGGACCACCAGGTGTTTTAGACAGGCAAAGAATCACAGCTTCACAGAGTTAAACAAATGTAGCATAAACAAAAGTCATACCTTAAAATAATATTCTATCACATTTTCTAATTTTTGTCTAAATAAAAAGATTTTTACTTTAACATAGCAAAACTATATACAACAAAAACAGTTACCAGGTAAAAATTAATTCACAATATTCTGTCCATTTGTAGTTAGCATATTCAGAAAATAATGCATTATCCTAACTTAATGAATCTAGAGTTTTATACCATAGTTTCTATCATATCTAAGGAAAATTGCAACTATAACTGTCTAGTCTTCAATTCCATCAAAGGCACCAGAAGGATATATTATTTAAGTAAACAAAAAGTACATTGCAAATGACTTCCAAAACAAAACAAAACAAAAAAACTCTAGAAATGACAGACGTCCAGCTTCCTGGACAGTCACCCAAAGTTCCTTTGCAACTTCAGCCTACAGGCCTAGAGTATCTGGCATTTTTTTTTTTTTTTGAGACAGAGTTTCTCTGTGGATTTGGAGGCTGTCCTGGAACTATGGAACTAGCTTTTGTAGACCAGGCTGGTCTCGAACTCACAGTGATCTGCCTGCCTCTGCCTCCCGAGTGCTGGGACTAAAGTCGTGCACCACACCGCCCAGCCCGGGCAGACTTTTCAATGAAGCAGAAAACTTGATTGTCCCACCTATTTTGGCAATTTGTCAGTCACTTTCCTCTGTGTCCTGCAGAATGCCTGATAGACTCTTCTATGAGCAGGAACTCTGAAGGACCATTCCACTTTGTTTGGGCCAAGTTCGGCAGTCACTTTCCTGTGGGTCCTATATGTCCAGTTTACATGACACATTGTCAGCAGTCAAAGGCAAGAGCAGTTCCTTTGCCTAGTGACTAACCTTGCTACAATGAAAGCACATTCTATGAGTAGTTTCTTCGATGCCCATCATCTCTGAAGTAAATTGGTGCTGCCAGGGCAGATGTGTCTCATTATCATGAAAAGTCCTAAGTTAACAAAACATGTTAAATGTCATATTCTATAGGTCTTTGAAAGGTTTGAAGACCATCTATCTAAAATATATCTGTATAAGATCCGGAAAGCATACCTACTATATCTACAAAATTATTATAAATTACTAACTACTGACCTATGTTTCTTGATTATCCTAAACCATAATAATAGCTTTTAAAAATTAGAATTTTATCTTACATTTTTAAATGAACTGCCTAGGTATAATACTTTAAACAAGAGCAGAAACATATGTACAATATGTTGTAACAAAAATAACCTTAAATTGGTATCAATATACAAAAATCCTTTAAACAAGAGTAGAAACATATATACAGTGTTTGTAACAAAAATTGCCTTAAATTTGTATCAATATAAGAAAGTCCTTTGAGCAAGAACAAAAACATATACAGTGTAACAAAATTGATTTTGAATTTGTATCTATGTACATAAATCCAATGCAATGCAAAATGCTCAAGAGTAATAGTTGTTTTCTATCCTATATTATAACAAATTTATCCTAAACTAAAACAAACATCCATGACCCACCAAATAACCTAAAACCACCCACACCCCACTTGGGAATATGGGTACAGTTTTCTCCATATTGCTTCCTGCTGCATGTGGGTGACCAAGTCCTGGAAAGACCACCTATACTCTTTGTTGATGGGTATCACCTGTCAAGTTTCAGGTGGTCTTCCTTGATCAAACCAGATCAATATCAACCTGAAACAAATTCACAGCCTCTTATTTCCTATGGAAACAAAAGCAAAACTGCTTCTCCAAAGCAATACATCTTGTAAGTTCCATTTTACAAATACATTTTTTTGACTTCCATTTGAAAGTTAAGGCATTCTTAAAATACCCAGGCTGGTTTATTTCTACAGTCCCTCTTTCAACTCCAGGTCCTTTGCTTTTCAGTAATCAAAAAATTCAAAAGCGCTGGGGGTTGGTGGCGCACGCCTTTAATCCCAGCACTCAGGAGGCAGAGGCAGGAGGATCTCTGTGAGTTTGAGGCCAGCCTGGTCTACAAGAGCAAGTTCCAGGACAGCTTCCAAAGCCACAGAGAAACCCTGTCTCGAAAAACAAAACAAAACAAAAAAAAAAAAAAGCAACAAGACTATACAGAATCCAGACTCCCTGTGTATTTCCCATCTTTACATGACTTATTTTTACTGTCTCTTTAAAGACTCATTGTTCTTTTTATTTCTTTCTATGACTGCCTATACCCATTTTCTTTAAGCCTACGCACATTGTAAAACATACTGGAACCTGTTTGGAGGTTTTTCCATCTGGACCTCTTGCTGCTTGAGCCTTTTTTGACCTCAGAGCAAACTTGGGTTTCTCTGTGACTTTGGAGCTTGTCCTGGAACTTGCTCTGTAGACCAGGCTGACCTTGAACTCACAGAGATCTGCCTGCCTCTGCCTCCCCAGTGCTGGGATTAAAGGTGTGCGCCACCGACGCCCAGCTGGAGCAAACTTTTGAACTGTTAACCTACTGCACTTGGGTCCTCCAAGTGTTGCTCTATTCATTGGCTGGCTCTGTCCACTCTCAGACTGAGTCCAGAAAGTCAAGCCCAAAGTGTGCAACCAGGTCCATGGTTCATGACTGAGAACTGCCATGTTCCTTCCTACTGTAAACTTTCCTAGTTATGAAACGCCATACCTGAGTTGCCACAGTGTTAGCTTGCAGTTTCTAGTTTCTATTTTGTGTTAACGACTGAGCATGTCTTTTTCCCAGCTTTCTTAGGCTGGATATTCGAGCCCTACATTGTGCACCAGTGTGTAAATTTTCTTTAATTGTTGTTGCCTTTTAAGCTACAGCTGTCCTATCCCACAGCTGCTGGTCTGCTGCTACCAGCTTTGGCTGAGCCGCAAGAACTGAAGCCTGAGGGAACTCTGCTCCCTCAGAATCCCCCTCCAGCACTGACTCAAAGTTACTTAGAAAACTTCTTTAAATCTCTGTCCTGCTAAAGAAATGAGTTTTCAAAGGCTGAGGTAGAACCCTGCGTCCCAGGGAGACTGAATAACAAGCAGCTCACCTCTTTGCCTCTCCTAAGAAGTGCTCCTGATTTTCCTCGCCCCTTCTTACAAACCCTCCTCCACCTGGCTCCTCCCTACAACTTCCTGTCAGCTGGTTGCTGACCCAGCCTCCTGACTGCAGGTGAATTTTTATTTAATCAAACACATCTTTTCATCATTAAACAAACGTTCCAGAGCATAAACAAAAGTAGCACACCTTAAAATAATATTCTACAACATTTCTAAAACAGCTCCTTCCTTATTTAAGAGGCCCCATAGAAGTTGGGGTGTGGTCCAGTGGTAGAACACTTAGTTCAGCATATATAGGGCTCAGGATTCCATTTCAGGACTGCAAATAATAGTAATAGAAGAGATAATTCCGAACTAGGGGTACTCTTGTGTAGACACAAAGGGAAGGAGAAAAATAAAGGGAAGGAACACCGCTAAAGAAAAGTCTAGAGTTAACTCAGGAAACAAAGGAATTTTACTAGGTACCTTCTGTGTGTACTAAAAATGTTACAAAATTCAAATATGTAACAGGGAGAGAAAATGCTCAAACCGTGTCAGTAGACAGTGCACTGGCAGAGCTGAGGAACGTGGGTAGGAAGCTTTGCAGCAAGAGATCCCTCCATTAGTAGAAATAGGATGACTATTAGTCCCCTGGAGAACAGGCTATTGGAAAAGCATGCTATGTCGAGAAAAGACTAGAGAGTTTGGGAAACAAAGCTGGGCAGAAGGGTCAGGACAGTAGAGGTACCGATTGGCAGCCAGTGGTTCCTGTCCAGATGTAGAAAATAAATAGTTTCCACTAATAACAAGGGAAATGAAAGCAAGATGGTGCCTTTTTGTTGTTGTTGGTGGTGTGGTTTTGTTTTTGTTTTTTGTTTGTTTGTTTGCTTTTTGTTTTTTTCTAGACAGGGTGTCTCTGTAGAATTGGAGGCTGTCCTGGAACTCACTCAGTGGATGCTGAGATCCACCTGTCTCTGCCTCCAGAGTGCTGGAAATAATGGCTTGCACCACCATCATCCAGCAAGCTGATGGTGTCTTATTGCTGTTCTATTAATGTAAAGAGACAAGGCAACATAAAAAAGGAAGGAATTATTTTGTGACTTGCTTACAGTTTCAGAGGGTTAATCCATCATGGCAAGAAGCAGACAGGAATGCCATCAGAACAGTAGCTGACAGCAGTAGGCAGAGAGAAAGTGGGCCTGGTGTGGCCTTTGGAAACCTCAAAGCCTGCCCCTAGTGACACACCTCCTCCAACAAGGCCACGCCTTCTAATCCTTCCGAGTTCATCAACTGGGTACTAAGCATGCAAATATATGAGCCCATGAGAGCCACTCTCACTCAAACTGCCACAGGAATACGTGTGCTGGAGAGAGCGGGACGGGAGTGACCCTGTGGGCTCTTTCCCTCCTCCAGTTTGTTTACATGGTGGATCACACTGACAGGTTTTCATATGGTGAACCTTTCCTGCATCTCTGGGATGAAGACCACTTGGTCATGGTGGATAATACTTTTAATGTGTTCTTGGATTCAGTTTGCCAGTATTTTATTGAATATTTTTGCATCAATGTTCATGAGTGAAATTGGTCTATAATTCTCTTCGTTTGTTGAGTCCTTGTGCGGTTTGGGTATCAAGTGACTGCGGCAATGTTCCTTCTATTTCTATTTTGTGGCATAATTTGAGTATTGTCAGTAACTCTTCTTTGAAAGTCTGGTAGAATTCTGTGCTAAAATTATTTGGCCCTGGTTGTTGTTTGGCTGGGAGACTTATAATAACTGTTTCTATTTCCTTAGAGGTTTCAGTCTATTTTAATTATCTGACCTTGATTTAACTTTGGAAGTGGTATCTACCAAGGAATTTGTTTATTTTGTTTAGGTTTTCCAATTGTGTGGAATGCAGGTTTTGCAGTATGTCCTTATGATTCTCTGTATTTCCTTGGAGTCTGCTCTTGTGTTTCCCTTTTCATTCCTGATTTTGTTGTTTTGGTTTTCTGTCTCTGCCTTTTAGTTTGGATAAGGGTTTATTTTGTTGATTTTATCAAAGAACCAATTTCTTTGTTTCATTGATTCTTTGTATTGCTCTGTTTGTTTCTATTTTATTGATTTCAGCCCTCAGTTTGATTATTTTCTGCTGCCTACTCCTCTTAGGTATGTCTGCTTCTTTTTGTTCTAGAGCTTTCAGGTGTGCTGTAAGTCAATAGTATGAGATCTCTCCATCATCTTCATGAAGGTACTTTGTGCTGTAAACTTTCATTGTGTCTCATAAGTTTTGGGTGTCTTGTGTCAGAGATAACCCGTGGTAGTGTGGGAGTCGTTTTCTCTTTTTACTTTGTGGGTTTCTGGAATTGAATTTAGGTTATCAGGCATGGATGCAAATGCTTTTTTTTTTTTAAACCCACTGAGCTATTTCATAAAGCCTTAGGCTGTAAGTTCTGAGACTGAGAAACTAAAAGCTATGGTTACAGAAGAAAATATAATGATTTAAAATGATTTGAAAGAAATGGAAATATAAGTTCTCTGTCCTAATTCTCAAACACAGATATTCATAGATAAATATCTAAAGTGAGTAAAATAAAAGGCTAAGTTTTAATCACTTTAACTTTGAGAAAAAACCCTGCTTACTATGATCTTGTTAATTCTGAACTTGCATGTTTGCAGTTAAGTAAGAAATAGCAATTATGGTTATAAATATGGTTGTATGTGAGCCCAGGACCTGACTGATAATATGCTTTGCTTGGGAATGTGTATCAGCTGCTCTGTGTGTACTTTGGAACTGGGTAGTCAGGCACAGCAATGGCAGATGCTGGAGTGGGTGGGGCTGTCACAGCTAAGTGAGAGACATGGCAGGTGTCAGCAAGGGGAAGACATTGTACATTGTATTGATCCATGTGGCAGCAAATTGGAGTTGGAGACATCAGTATGAGTATCAGTGCCTTTGTAGCAACACGTAGATACAGATCACTGTGTGATAGAAACGTTTTTTTAGGAGTGTATATACGTCCAGGCCAGCAGACATTTCATGGTTTTCCTGGGAAGATCAAAAAAGAACTATTCCCAGCCAATTTCTTCTTTTTGCGTTTTATCTTTTTAAAGATTTGTTTTAGCGGGGGCTGGAGAGATGGCTCAGAGGTTAAGAGCACTGACTGCTCTTCCAGAGGTCCTGAGTTCAATTCCCAGCAACCACACGGTGGCTCACAACCATCTGTAATGAGATCTGTGCCCTCTTCTGACCTTCAGACATACAATCAGACAGAACTGTGTATATAATAAATAAAATCTTAAAAAAATATTTGTTTTAGCGTTGGATTCCCCGGAGCTGAAGTTATAGGCATTTATGAGCTGTCTGACATAGGTGCTGAGAGCTGATTTCAGGTCTTCTGGAAATGCAGCAAGTGTTCTGAAACACTGAGGAGTCTCTCCAGCCCCAGATAGCTTACCTTATAGAATTTAGCATAAAGGACACTTGGGCCAGGGGGAGTGGTGATTGAAATTTCAGGGTCGGACAACCCTCCAAGAGGGAACAATAGCTCCACTATTACCATGAACCTAAATCTGCTATATTCTGCTTCTTTTGTTGCTGTGATGATTAATCTTGAATGTCACCTTGATGGGATATAGAGTCACCGTGGAAACAAATCTCAGGTATGTCTTAAGAGGGATTGTCTAGACAAGGGTGATTGAATTGGGAAGACCTGTCTTAAACATAGGTAGTACCATTCCATGAGATGAGGTCCTAGACTGAATAAAGAAGACTAAAGAAAGCAAGCTAAGCACCAGCTTTCATTTCTCTGTGCTTCCTCGCTGGATATAATGTGACCAACCATCTTCCTTCCCTGTCATGATAGACTATGCCCCTAGACCTGAACTGGGGACCAGAATAAACCAATCCTTCTTAAATTGCTTTTTTCAGATATGTTGTTACAGCAAATAGACAAATGTCTAATACAGTTGTCATGACTTTGGCTGGTCATTACAGTAACTGTGCTTCAGGGTGACTGGAGGAAACCACTGCACCACAGTACACACACCCTGCTCTGGTGTCTGATGAGAAGGTTTAGAAGTGACAGACCAGTCAGGCCTTGGTGGCACACGCCTTTAATCCCAGCACTTGGGAGGCAGAGGCAGGCGGATCTCTGGCGTTCAAGACCAGCCTGGTCTACAGAGAGAGTTTCAGGACAACCCCCAAAGCCACAGAGAAACCCTGTCTCAAAAGACAAAACGGAAATTCAGGGAGACTAGAGATATGGTTTAACAGTTAAAGAGTACTTGCTGCTCTTCCAGAGGACCTGGGTTCAA
Organism: Mesocricetus auratus; assembly: GCF_017639785.1. Lineage (NCBI taxonomy): Eukaryota > Metazoa > Chordata > Mammalia > Rodentia > Cricetidae > Mesocricetus > Mesocricetus auratus. The sequence continues at coordinate 4,387,879 of NW_024429232.1, read as the reverse complement.
CTCCCACTACCCAGATGACAATTTACAGCTACCTATAACTCCATTTCCAGGGAATCCAATATCTGGCCCATGGTAACAGACATACATGTAGCAAAAACACCCATACACATAAAAATAAGTAAATAAAAGTTTAAAATAAATAAAGTAGAAACAAGCACAGGTGGGGGAACTCTTGATACTCAGAAGAACAAAACACAGATGTTAACATCCTTTTCTCTTCCACAGAAAATGTATTTAAGTCACAGGAGAAGAGACTGGCAAGCTGGGGTCAGTTCTGCACTGTGATTGTCTTAAGTCAGATAAGAGTATAGTAAATACCTTCTTAAATTGAAGTTAGTCAAATACAAGCACTAGAACAATTCATTACTAGTTCTTCCCTGGAAAGAAATGTTAAAAATCCTACAGGTTTAGGGAAAATGAAACCAAATAAAAATCTGGGTCTACACAAAAAGTTAAAGAATGTCAGGAATGGTGATTGGGAACATATGCACTACTTAGTTAAGTCTTGTCAAAATGCACTTGTTTAAGAGCAATAACATTACAACAGAGTGGGAACCTTCTAAGATGTGGAAATAAAATATATGACAGAAAATGACCAGAAAGGAACAATGGTAAATTCATGTTTGAAGTGATAAAATTTTGCTTATATGTACTCTGTGAAAAATATAAACACGATAAGCCCTAGAGCATTTACTAAAACAAAAACGTGCATTACTGTTTTAAGTCAACAGTGGAGAGAAAGCTGGCCATGTGGGGCACTGAACCCAGCTCCATGTGCTTACATGCCTGTAGTGCCAGCTGCTCAGGAGGCTGAGACAGGAGGATCACTTGAACAAACAAGCTCAAGGCCAGCCTAGGCAACATAGAGGGGCCTCCATCCCAAATATAAAATAAGCAAAACAACAAAGTCATATGAAAGATCAAAAGAGAGGAGTAGAAAATAAATACGAGGGTTAGGTTTAAATCTCACCTTGTAATAAATGAGTTAATTTACTAATAAAACTGTCTTTATGTACTTAATAGAGATATAAAGCCAAGGAAAAACTGAGAACCCCAGGAAGAAACAGACAAGTCTGTAGTTATGTCATTGGAACAAAGATTCCAATTTTATCAGTAAATGAAAGAAAAGAGGTAAAGCGAGTACAAGCACTCTTAACCAGCTCCACCCAATCATACATTCTGTTCTGGTGCTTGTGAGAAATAATATTCTTGAGAATATGAATATTCAGTGGATATTCACACAAAAAAAAACCCAAACCCTTTTCTATGCTGTTAAACATTTTTTTTCTTTTTTAGTGGGAGGGGCATGCAGGTTGAGACAAGGTCTCATTGTGTAACCCTAGCTGGACTGGAACTCACTTTGTAGACTAGGTTAGCCTTGAACTCAGAGAGATCTGCCAGCCTCTGCCTCCCAAATGCTGAGACTAAAGGTGTGTGCCCTTACCTGAATCATCAAACATCTTAACAAAATTAAACATTCAAATTACAGCAAAAGAATAAAACTAAATTAGAAACAATAAAAATATCTGAAGGGTCTGAGTGTGGTGACATATACCCATAATCCCAGCCATTGGAAGGCAGAGGCAGAGAGATCGAATCCAAGTCCTGCCTGGGGTATATAGTGAGACTTTGTGTCTCAACAAAAAAGCAAAAATCTGTAAAACTGTTATTGGATAACATGCTTATGTATAATCCATGAATCAAAAAATAAATCAGATAACTTTTTAAAAATTTATTTTATGCTCATGGATATTTTTCCTGCATGTGTGTCTCTGTACCATGTGTGTTCCTGGTACCCACATAGACCAGAAAAGTGTGTTGTATCTTTGGGAACTGGAGTTACAGGCAGTTGTGAGCTACTATATGGGTGCTGGGAACTGAACCCAGTTCCCCTGGAAGAGCAGTCAGTGCTACACTAGGCAGAAGAGCAGAGATGCACTGAGCTATCTCTTCAGCCCCCAAAAGCTCATTTTTCACTGGAATTAAAATATAGCAAGTCCACATTTGTAGGATGTCATGAGTCAAGAAAGCCATTTAGAAGAGAAGTTTTACACTACACATCCAAACTGAAGTGAGAGTGTGTGTGGTGAGACAGGGCCATGGAGTGCATGCTGGCTTAGTGCTCTCGGTATAGCCAGGACCATCTTGGACCCCTGGTCTTTCCACTTCTACCTCCTAAGTGCTGGCATTGCAAGTGGCCACCCAAATGCCCAGCTTGGATTTTTATTTTTATTTTATGTGTATGGATGTTTTTGCCTGAATGTGTGCCTGAGGAGGTTAGAAGAGGTTGTCAGATCCCCTTGGAACTTGAGTTACAGACAGTTGTTAGTTTCCATATAGATGATGTCCTCTGCAAGCTCCTAACTGCTGAACCAGCTTCTCAGTGCCTGGAATTTTTTAAAAAGGCACAAACCATTAAACTCTATTTCCATATTAAGAAACTAGAAGGGGCTAGAGAGATAGCAATTAAGAGCACTGGCTGCTCTTGCAGGGGACCTAGGTTCAGTTCCCAGTACCCATGTGACAGCTCAAAACCATCTGTAACTCCAGTTCAAGGGGATCCCAATGCCTTCTGATCAAGTGGTGCACAGACAAACAATTGTAACAACAAAATAAAAACTTTAAGATCTAAAAATGTTTTGTTTTGAAGAAACCATAAGAATGACAACAGGCAGGGGTGGTGACATATGCCTTTAATCCCAGCACTTGAGAAGCAGAGGCAGGTGGATCTCTGTTGGAGGCCGGCCTGGGCTATATAGACAGACCCTGTGTCAGAGAGAGGGAGGGAGGGAGGGAGGGAGGGAGGGAGGGAGGGAGGAGGGAGGGAGGGAGGGAGGGAGGGAAAAAAGCTAAAAAAGTCAAAAGGAATTCGATAAAATATTAAAGCAAGAAAAAAGTTTAATAACTGCCTTATAATCAATTAAAAATTAGGCCATTTCTAGCCAGATAGATTAGAGAAAGTGAGAAAAATGTAACTTTTCAATATTAGAACTGATATTGATATTTATGGTTCACATACTACAGAGTATGTGAATCATAAATAACAAAGATCATGTAGCAACTTGATGCCAATAAATGTTGGTATCTTTTAGGAAGTGTGTAAGTCCCTTGAGAGACTGAACCATTAGAGCTTACTTGGAAAGGATCTTCAAAATGTTCCTGGGGAGGGCTGCCAGTGTGACTCAGTGGATAAAGCACTCTCCGAGAGCTTAATGGCCTGGTTTGATCCCCGGAGCTCATGTGAAGAGGGTGAGAGCCGACTCCTACTAGGCGTCCTCTGACCTTCACATAACTGCCATGTACATGCGATATACACACAAATGTCAGGAAACATTGTAAAGCACTTAGTTCTTATTCTGTACAGTCTGGAGAATTATCTACAATAGCCATGCTTTTGGTTTAAGTGAATGTATAAAGTATGTAGCAACTGAAATAAAAGAATAAATAATAAGAGATGTTTAAAGCATCCGTTAGAAATGGACTGGGGAAGTTCCATTGAGACTGTCGGCTGCAGAACATGGTGCCACCCCCTAACCTCCATGAGTCTTCTAAATGAAAGAACTAATGGCAGCAGAAAGATGACATCATCAAATCAGGAGCTCACAGCAGCCTGCAGATACTGGCTGGGGAGGTCCCAGCAATCAGCTGGAGTTCCCAATTGAGCTTTCTCGTTATGGATGAGTTTTGCATGTCTGGACTTTTGGGTTCTCTTTCCCACTGTAGGTACTTTCATTCATTCATTCATTCATTCAATTCATTTATATTTTGGTTTTTCAAGACAGGGTTTCTCTGTGGCTTTTGGAGGCTGTCCTGGAACTCGTTCTTATAGACTAGGCTGGTCTCGAACTCACGAGATCCGCCTGCCTCTGCTGGGATTAAAGGTGTGAGCCACCATCGCCTGACCTGTAGGTACTTTCCTATCGTGAGTAAAACAATAGTAAGGAGTTGGACAGGGTTTACTTTTAGATGTTTTATGTTGTTGGCCTTGAACTTGTGAGGCAAAGGCAAACAGATCTCAAGTGCTGAAAGTAAATGCATATGCTACCATGCCTAACTTTTTAGCACTTTTAAGGATACAATGTTTTTACTCCTAAGCTGCTGTGTAGTTCTTTTCCTGTCACAGACATCCAGACAAAGGGCCTCAGAGTACACTTGAGACAAAATGCTTCATCTGAGGTGAGGGAGAGGTAACCCCATTTCCAGAGCCAGCTTACCAGTGAGCTCAAATCACACAAATGACAGTTTGCCCGTGTAATGTCCATTATAGTTCTGTGTTAAACAAATTCAATCTGTAATTGAAAGCCTTCCCACAGAAGACAGACTCGGGTGCCTTCAGTGCTGCGTTCTGCTGAGGAAAGATGATGGCAGTTCCTCACATACCCTCTCCTCCGCTTCACCTAGCCAGCATCTCCCTACACAGCTGTCTGTTGTGCAGTCCAGGGGTGTGAAGACTGCTACAGTCAAGTCTGAATCTAGGCAACTTGTCTGCTTCTTTCAGGTGACTTAACTGGTCTGAGAGTGGCTCTCAGCGGTCCTTACTGTTTATGTACACTTGCTGAGGGAGGGTCCTAGTGTATCTGGTCAGTTTCAGGGACTTTCTGGAGCCTCTGAGTCGTGTGCACTGTGAGCTTAAGTAGCTTCCCTGTATGATGGATTGGTTCACCTCCCTTTAGAACACTCCCCTTAGCCAGCCTTCCTCCAAGATGGAGGGTTTTCTAGGAGAAAATTGTTACAAGGCAAGCCAAACACAGAAATTACAAGAAGAGACTATATATAGACCATTGACCTGCATAAATGTAGATGTAAAACTTCTTAACAAAAATTTAGGCAGATGAATTCAAAAATATATAAAATTATAAATATGTATCATAGCTATTTTAGGTTTATGCAAGGAATGATGTGTATAGTTTAATAGAAAATTTACTGATGGTGCCCTGGAGAGAAGGCTCAGTGGTTAAGAGTACTTGTGCTATCATGAGAACCAGAGTTCAGATCCCCGCACCCACATAGCAAGCCAGGCATAACACACACACACACACACATGCACGCACACACACACACACACAAATGCACGCACGCACCTCTGTAACTCCAGCACCCACATAGCAAGCCAGGCATAACACACACACACACACACACACACACACACACACACACACACACACACACACACCTCAGTAACCCCAGCTTAGAAGTGCATAAAGACAAGAGCATAGTGGGGGTCTGCTGGCGTCCAGGCTAGCAGAGAAAATGAACTCCATGTTCAGAGACAGGGCAGGCCTCAGAAGAGTAGATGGGGAATGATGGAGGAGGAAACCCAACGCTCTTTTCTGACCTCCTCACTCATACAGACCTGTATAAATTGTTAGCCAGAAATGATAACATCAATAAACAAAAACGTTTTACAATATCCACTACTGTTTCCTGATTCAAAAAGTAACAGTATACAAGGGAATGTCTTCAACCTAGCACACGGGATTGATAAAAACCAACATCTGACTTTAAAAAAAAAAGAAAGGAAAGGATCTTTCTTTGTGGCCTGAGTTTACCTGGAGCTGTTAGCCCTCCTGCTCCTGCCTGCACGGTGCTAAGATTATACCTAACGCTGTGCCCAGTGGATACTGTCTTTTTGGGTGTGTGTGTGTGTGTGTGTGTGTACGTGCGCGTGCCTCAGTTGCATGTGGGGATCAAAGGGCAGCTTCACGTGTGAGTGCTTGCCTTCCACCATCTTTGAGGCCGTCTGTCTGTGGTTCATAGCTGGCCCTTGAGCCTCTAGAAATTCTCCTGTCTCTGTCTCCCATCTCACCATAGGAATACTGGGATTTTCATTTAATAACTGGTGGTTTCTGAGAGCTGTGTTATTTATTCATGCAGGGTGCCTCCATTCAAACTCCCTTTTTAAAAAGTGGATATTTTAAATTAGCTTACAAAGTAGTAGATTACCATAAGGCCTTTTCATACATCCTTAGTTTTGGTTGCCCCTCCCCAGCCCTCTCCTATTCCCTAGTCCCTTGCCTATTTCATGCTTAGACCTTTCCATCTCATATATTTCTCCCACCTACTCTAATATCACGTGTGTCCTATAACCCACCCCACCCCAAGCTGCTTCTCTCCATCTCATGGGGCCTTTCTGGCTTCCTGACCTCTACAGGCACTCCAAATTAAACACACAAATCCAAAAATTCAAAGCTGGGATTTTCATGAGGAAGATAGATGGCATATGTCTTTCTGAACCTGGGCTACCTATCTCAAGTCTATTTTTAGTTGTGTCCTTTCTTCTACAAACTTCCTAGTTTCATACTTCTTTACAACTGAGTACACTTCAGTGAACTCCACGGTGTACCACATTTCATGATCCATTCATTGGCTATGCAGCAGGCGTTTAGGCTGATCCGTTTTCTAGATCGTGACCAGAGGACAGTGAACATGATGAACTTGCTAGTATCTTTGTAGTAGGATACAGAGCCCTGGGTCTGTGCCCAGGTATGATGCAACTGGGTTCTATGGTAGTTCTAATTTTAGCTTTTTGAGAAACCTCCACAGTGATTTTCAAAGTGGCTACACCACTTTAAATCTCACCAACTGAGGATAAGCTTTCCTTTTTTCTCGCATTTTCACCAGCATTTGTTGTCTCTTGTTTTCTCGATGACAGTCATTCTAAGATCAGATAGAATCTCAGAATATTATTAATTTGCATTCCCTTGATGGATAAGGATGTTGAACACCTGTAAAAAATGTTTACTAACGATTTGTAATTTGGGGCCTAGAGATGATTCAGCTGTTAAGAGTTATTTGCTCATTTTCCAGAAGACTTGAGTTTGGTTCCCAACACCAATGTCAGGTGGTGTACAACCATCTGTAACTCCATCTCCAGGGGATACCTCTGTCTTCCACAGGCACCTGCACTCCTGTGTACATATGCATGCAGGCACACACACACACACCTTTTAAAAATAATAAAAATAAATATTCTTAAAAAAACAATTTGCATTTCTCCTATTTAGAAAGCTCTTATATATTCACATATCTTGAAGTGTTTTCCTACTTTTTTCTCTAGCAGTTTCAGCATTTCAGGTCTTATGTTGACATTTTTGATCCACTTAGAGTTGATTTTTGTGTAGAGTGAAAGAAAGATCTGGGTTCATTTTTCTACATGTGTCTAGTTTTCCCAGCACTAATTGTTGAAGATATTCCTTTCTCCTATCTGTTCTTGGATCTCGTCTTCAAAAATTGGTGGCTGTATTTGCATGGCCTTATATCTGGATCCTTAATTCCTTTCCATGGATTTCTGTACATGTTTGCTTTTTTGTTAGCCCCATGCAGATTTTATTACTATAGCTCTTTAGTATAACTTAAGACAGGTGTGGTAAACTTCCAGCAGCATCCTTTTGTTTAGGACTGTTTTGACTATCTGAATTCTTCTGTGTGTCTGTATGGATTTTAATATTGTTTTCTGTGTGTTGATATGAGACTGGTGCTGGCATTTTGTTTATTTATTTATTTGTTTGTTTGTTTATTATTTTGGTTTTTCGAGACAGAGTCTCTTTGTAGCTTCAGAGCCTGTCCTGGAACTCACTATGTAGACCAGGCTAGCTTCAGACTCACGGAGATGCACCTGTCTCTGCCTCCTGAGTCCTGGGATTAAAGGCATTCGCCAGCACTTGGTTTGGTGTTGGCATTTTAATGGAGTTGTACTGAATGTGTAGATTGCTCTTGGCAGAATGGCCATTTTCACAGTAATCTTCTGATCCATGAGTATGGGATTTCTTTCTGTTTTCTGGTGTTTTTCTCATTTTCTTCAATGTATTAAACATTTAATGTTAGAGGTTTCTCTTCCATATTTAGATTTATGTCAAGGAATTGCTTGTTTTAAGGCTGTTGTGAATAGAACTGTTTCCCTTACTCCTCTCTTAATGTATTTGTTATTGGTTAGGAAGGCTATTGGTACTTATGCTAGCTTTGTGCCCTGCTGCTTTGCTGAAAGTGTTTATGAATTCCCAGGGTCTTTGGGTCTCCTATGTGTACACTCATATCATCTACAAATAAGGGGCTTTGATTTCTTTCTTTCCTATTCATGTTCCTTTTATTTCTTCTCTTGTCTTACTGCTTTAATTACTATTTCTGGTATTATATTGAATGTAAGTGGAGAAAATGTATTTTCTTGTTCTTGATTTTAATGTAAACACTTTTAAAGTTTTCACCTAATATAGTGTTGGCTATAGGCTTCTTGTATAGAGTCTTTATTATGTTGAGATATGTCCTTCTCTTCTGAGTTTCTTCAAGACTTTTATCAAGAAAAGATGTTGGCCATTTTTGTCAAAAGCCTTTTCTTCTATGAAGATGATCATATGATTTATGTCCTTGATCACTTGTGTAATTTATAGCATTTATTGATTTGCATCTGTTAAGCAATCCTAACCTCTCGGGGACAAAGCAACTTCATATAAAGAATGATCTTTCGATGTGTCCTTTACTGTGTCCCCAGCATCTTGGGTCTCAGAAACTGACTGGGCCTGTGAAAGAAGAAAGGAAAGACACACAGACACATATTCAGAAAAGCTGAGAGCAGGTTGGCCGGCCACGCACTGCAATGCAGGACGTCAGCCTGTTTTTAATGTACAGCGCAGTGTGGAGGAGTTAGTTAGTCTGCATAGGCCATCTCTGTAGATGGGGCTATAAACATCCCCAAGGGGTGAACTGGGCTTGCTTGCACACACTGGTCAGTCATTCATAAACTCTCATACTTGAAGCAGAGAAAGGCTCCCCCATTCCAAGCCTGACCCACGGAAGGCACTGGTCCTTGACATGGCTGTTCCCATGTCGATAATACTCATTCACTCAGAAATTTATCCATTCTTTACATATCCCATCAGGGCTTTCTCAGCTCCCCACAGTTCTTAAGCTTGCAATTTTTTTTTTTTTTTTGTTTTCCCAGACAGGGTTTCTCTGTATTGTTTTGGAGGCTGTCCTGGAACTCACTCTGTAGACCAGGCTGACCTCGAACTCACAGAGATCCACCTGCCTCTGCCTCCCGAGTGCTGGGAGTAAAGGTGTGCGCCACCACCTCCCAGCAGTTTGCAAATGTTTTTGTTGAGAATATTTGCAACTCTGCTCACCAGAGAATTGGTCTATAATTTTCTTTTATTGGTGGTGTTGATATTGTATTTTCTTTTCTTTTCTTTTTTTTCTTTTTTTGGTTTTTTGAGACAGAGCTTGTCTGTATTGTTTTTAGAGGCTGTCCTGGGACTCACTATGTAGACCAGGGTGTCCTCTAACTCACAGAGATCTGCCTGTCTGTCTCCTGAGTGCTGGGATTAAGGCGTGGGCCTTCATATCTAGTCTACTCTTGGTTTCTTGATAAATAAGTATTCTCAGTCTCAACTTTATTGTAGTTCAGTTCACTATTTTTCCCTTCGTGTGTTGCTTTTGTGACTGTCTCAGAGATTTTCCCACTGTAAAACCAAGTTTTCTCTGGTTTTTCCTAAAAGTTCATGTTTTCAGCATTCCCATTTACAGCATGGACTGCTTTACGTCTTGACTGAGCATAGGGCTAAGGGTCCCTTTCCAAGTGCGTCTCCAGTCAGCACAGTATGTCTATGAGAGAGCGTGTCACAGGAAATTTGTGTTTGCCCCGCTCTGCATGGGGCGCACAGCCTGTGTTTCATCTCACAACAACTCCTTTGTGTGTGCTGGCATCCTGAGCTGGGGGTCCAGATGTCATACACCAGTTCCTCAGGCTCTGCAGGTCCTCGGGTCCATGTGCACCTACTCTGACCCAAGTGGAATCTCAGTAGTGGTGATTGGCCAGCAGGTCCTCCCTCTGTAGAAGAGAAGACGGCTGGGTACTAAGAGCATCTCCCTGGGAGTGGCCTTCCTGGGGAGTTTTGAGACTTGGGGATTGCTTTCCGTTTGAGCCAGCTGCGTGCTGTAATTCCATGTTTGTGGTGTGGGCCATCACCTAATGCCTGAGTTTCCATGAGCGCTCAGCCACTTCCTTTCTCCCTAGTGTGGTCTCTGCCTGTCTGATGCTGGAGGAGGCGTCCTGATGATCCTCTGACAACTACTCACTTCAGCACCAAGGAGACAGATGGCAATGTCACAGACACAGGACTATGAGTGCAGAAGCCACCATGGAGATGAGCAGGAGCCCAGGATTCCAGGCTCCAGCACCAGGTAAGGAGGCGGGGACAACCCTCCACAGAAGAGGTCGTGAGGCTCCAGGGCTCTTGGCCCCCTGGGAGTTATCCTCCCGGTCGTGTTCGTGTGGCTGCTGCTTGCATGCGCCTTCTCACAGGCTCGCCAGTGCTTACTCTTGCTTCTGCTCTGTGGTGCAGGGTTCCCTTGATGTTCCAGCTGGACATGTGAACTGGGCTCAGTTTCTCAGACACTCTGGGCATAAGTCCATGTGGATACCAGTAGTCATACCTCATTTTTATTTTTCTAATTTTCAGCTTTTTATCTGGAAGTAATTCTACACATACAGAAGAAAATAAAAGATAAGAGCAGTCCAGGGATGTCCGTGGGTTCTTGCTCTGAGTTGTTAGTCAGTCGTCCATCCTCTCTGAGTTAGTTGTGGACAGGCCACATGTGTGCTGTCGTGACTCCATGACTGTTAGGAGATCGCATGACCAGCAGATCAGATCTGATGTTGACCCAAGGCTTTGATCGCCTCTGCCACTCTGACCCATAGTGCCAACCCAGTCCCGATTGTATTTGTAGCACTTTCTACCCCTGTATAGTATACAGCTCCTCAGCCAAGTCTACCTTCTGACTCTCCCCAACCTTTTCTAACCTAGGTGATTTCTACAGCCTTTCTATGGCTTTTGTACCCTTAACCAACATAAAAGTTTCTTTGGACTCATCTGGATAGAGTCCTTACCTGCCGTACACAGAGCCCTAGGTTGAATCGCCAGCACTGCACAGAAAGGGCAGAGTAGTACAGGCCTGTAATTCAGTACTTGGGAAGCGGAGACAAGAGGGTCAGAAGGTCAAGGTCATGTTCAATTCATGGAAAGTTTGAGGCCAGCCTGAGATACATAAATAAGACTCTGTCTCAAAAATCAAAAAACAGTGATGGGAAACGGCTTAGTTAAGAGCACTGACTGCTCTTCCAGAGGATCAGGGGCAATTCCTGGCACCCACATGGCTGCTCACAACCATCTGTAACTCCAGTTCCAGGGCATGCAAAACTGTCTTCTGAACTCTGCAGGCACTGCACAGGCGTGTTTAAACAAAATACCCATACACATAAAAATAAACAACAATGACAAAACCAGGGCTTATGTGTGTACCCACCATAGTCTGCCAACCCCTTACAGGAGTCAGGCGAGCGCCTGCCGAGGGGCTAGGTCTTTGTGCAGCTTAGGTTTTAGGCCTGTGACAGTAGACCAATATAACCTCCTGTATATGTCACAGTTGCTTTTAAGACTTTTTCTTTTATCTTTTACTTCATTTTCAATACTAGGTTAAGTTTTCTTTTGTGACTGGGTGGTGGTGGTAGTGGTGGTGGTGGTAGTGGCAGCTGCGGCGGTGGCGGAGCACACCTTTAATCCCAGAATTTGGGAGGCAGAAGCAGGCAGATCTCTGTGAGTTCGAGGCCAGCCTGGTCTTCAAAGAGTGCTCCAGGACAGTCTCCAAATCTACAGAGAAACCTTGTCTCAAAAAACCAAAAAAAAAAAAAAAAAAAAAGTGTTCTTTGGTGCTGTGAGTTAAATACAGGGCCTTGTGGATGCTAAACCAGAGCTCCACCAGTGGCCACCCTCAGTCCACAGACTGCGTGATTTGGAGTCTGTTCTTGGAAATGGTGTGAAGTATTGGCCTGACTTTTTTACTCCAAATCTGACCCTAACTCCTCTTCCCCCCCCCCTTTTTTTTTTTTTTTTTTTTTTGAGACAGGGTTTCTCTTTGTAACTCTGGCTATCCCAGAACTCACTCTGTAGACTAGGCTGGCCTTGAACTCACAGAGATCTGCCTGCCTCTGCCTCCTGAGCACTGGGATTAAAGGTGTGGCCACTATGGCCAGCTATGACCCAATTTCTTAGTACCTTACTAAAGACTGCCTTTCCCTTTTCTGAGATTTCACAGCATCTGATCATGTCCTGAGACACATGTGCTTCCATTGACTTCTTTATTTGGATGCTGGGTTGGTTTTTTGCAACAGACTTTGTGTAGCTCTGGTTGGCTTTGAACTTACAGACATCCACCTGCCTGTACCTCCTGAGAGCTGGAATTAAAGGTACACCAGCATTTGACACCACCACTCGATCCTTCATGATGGCGGCTGTTGTGTTCCAGGCCTTCTCCGGGCCAAGCTGTTTCCTCTTCCTCACATGGCACAGTCTGGGTAGGCAGAGTTACTTCCAGCAGTGTCCAAGTTTCCCTGTTGTACATAGTGTACAGAGGGCCCTACAGGTCACATTGTCTGAGTCCAAGGTGCCTGTGGGGTCTGCTGTGCTCATTGTTGATCCCGCCTCACCGTGACACCCTGCTCTGACCAGAGTCCTCATCCTAGCCACGGGGTTCATTGCCCATGGATGTAGCATCTGTCTTCATACACCTGATGAAACTGAGTTTCCAGCCCCGCTCTGCTGGAACACTCTTCTGTTAGGAGGGCTGCTTTGGCTTTTCTGGTGTGCGGGGTCCCTGCTTATATGGAAAGCAGTGCCTGCTGAGATCCCATAGAGTTTGTCTGCATCCGGGCTGCACTCCCTGCAGGTTGTGCTGTTTTGGTGGATTCTCTTGGCAAATATGATAGATAGCATGTTCCTTTTTCCCTGGAGTTTTATGTGCTGGTGAAGAAGCCCTCTCCTGCTTCGTGGCTGTTCTTTGAGTGTTTTAAGGTTTTTTACATTTCTTGTCAATCTGTGTGGATCTATGTTTTTTTGTTGTTGTTGTTGTTGTTTGTTTTGTTTTCTTTGTTTTGGATTTTGTTTTTTTCACCGAGACCCAGCAATCCTGACTGGAGTCTTGCCTCACTAATCTGTGAACCCTCCCATTTCTCCAGCCTGCAGATCTGTCAGGGACAACATAAAGGCTCCCTGTCCATTAACCCACCTGTCCCAATCCCAGCCTAAATATACCCCATGAATAGGTCTTCTGTTGGGATTTTAGCTGAAAGTAGACTGAAGTACAATTCTTTTTTGTTGTTACTGGTTTTGTTTTGTTCTGTTTTTTCTGAGACAGGGTTTCTCTGTATAGCCCTGGCTGTCCTAGAACTCACTCTGTAGACCAGGCTGGCCTCAAATTCAGAGATCTACCTGCTTCTGCCTCCCGAGTGCTGGGATTAATGGTGTGCATCACCACCCAGCTGGAATGCAGTTCTTTAGGGAGCTCTACCAGAGAGTGGGGTTAGCGTGAACCTCTCAGTCACTTCAGCCATGTGGAAATCATGGTGTCTCCTGACTGCATGTCTCATTGCCAGGTTCGGGACTTTTAGATGTTTATTGTGGTTTGTTTTTTAGTTTGCATTGAGACATTTTCACTACATAGCTCAGGCTGCCCTTGAATTTGCAGTTCTCCTGCCTGAGGAGTGCTGGGATTATATACATGTTCCACCACACTCAGCTTGGTGCTGTAGTTAGGACTATTGGCCTGGCATGTGCTACATGTACTTTGCTGTTGAACTAAATTCCATCTTTATTGCCTATACTTTTTTCTTTCAGGTTTCTCTAGATAGGATTTCTCTGTGTAACAGCTCTAACTGTCCTGGAACTTGCTTTCTAGACTAGACTGGCTTGGAACTCACAGATATTCTCCTGCTTCTGCCTCTTAAGTGCTGGGATTAAAGGTGTGTGCCACCACTGCCCAGCTAAAAAATATACTTTCCTTTTTTGTTTGTCTTGTTTTGTTTTGTTTTTCAGGATAGGGTTTCTCTGTGTAGCCCTGGCCATCCTGGAACTCTCTCTGTGGACCAGGTTGGTCTCAAACTCAGAAATCTGATGGGGGATGTCCTTCTGTATATATGTTTCTCTTACTGGTTGATGAATAAAACACTGATTGGTCAGGAGCCAGGCAGGAAGTATAGGTGGGGCTACCAGACAAGGAGAATGCTGGGGAGAGGAAGCAGAGAGAGTCTCGAGGAAGATACCATGTAGCTGATAAAGGAGTAACACACTGGAGCATTGCATCACGGGTAAGCCACAGCCTCGTGGCAATACATAGTTTAATAGAAATGCAGGCCTGGGCAGAACAGGACCTCTGTCTACAGAAATCAGCCTTCCTCTGCCTCCTGAGTGCTAGCATTAAAGGTTTGTGCCACCACCACCTAGCTTTATTGCCCATACTTGAATCGTCCTCTTATTATAAATTGTGAGTTCTTTTTATGTTCTGGACTTAAGTTTCTTATCAGACATATATGTTTTGCAAGTGTGTTCTCCCATTTTGCGGTTTTGTTTTCACTTTGTTAGTTGGATTGTTTTTGGCACAGAAGTTTTACCTTTGAAGTAACTCACTTGTCACTTCTTGCAGCTTATACTTTATGACATTTAAGAACACACTGTTGGCTGGGGTGTTGGTGGTGCACACCTTTAATCCCAGCACTCAGGAGGCAGAGGCAGGTGGATCTCTGTGAGTTCAAAGCCAGCTTGGGCTACAGAGCGAGTTCCAGGACAGGCTCCAAAGCAATACAGAGAAACCCTGTCTTGAAAAAAAAAAAAAAAGGAAAAGAACACACTGCTGATTCAAAATCATGAAAATTTACCCGTCTTTTCTTCTAAGCATTTTGTAACTTTAGCTGTTATATTAAGGTCTTTGATCTGTGTATAGAATTAACATCTATGTCTAGCCTGAAGTAGAAACCAGCCTCATTCTTCTGTATGTGAATATCTGTCACGGCAAAGTCACTATACAAACCATCCTTTCCCCGTGCAGTGTCAATGACACCCTCACTGTCAGAGTCTGGAGAACAGGGAGTGTGCCCTTTTACCTGTACACTTTACCTTCTATGTACTTGACTCTCATGTTCATTCAAAAAATACTTGTTTGGACAAATCATTGCTATGAGCTTCTCCAGAGCAAAAACAGGAGCGTTACTCCAGAGAGCCAGAGTACTCCCATCCCTACACCCGAGACTGCTGAGAAGGGGCCATCCCCTGCTGTGCCATCAGGGCCTCAGGTGTTCATGGCCCTTATCCCAACTTGTGACTGTCATCTTCATTATTCCTCCTTAGACACTAGATGGCTTAGTTTTCGATATAGGGCTTCTCTCTGTAGCCCTGGCTGTCCTGGAACTCACTCTATAAACCAGACTGGCCTCGAACTCACAGAGATCCTCCTGCCTCTGCTTCCCAAGTGCTGGGACAAAAGGCATGCACCACCAACACCATCCTAGACAGCCTATTTTTTAATCACAATCAATTTTAAACACTATCACTAAATAAACATTGCTCAATGTATCTCTAGTTGAGTCAGTAGGAGGCTACTAAACATTGGTACCTCCCTGTTGCTTGTGGGGTTGAGGCCTATCTGGCTATGAAGCACTGTAAGCAGGTCTCAAACAGCTAACAAGTTTTTCTTACCTACTCTACTTGCTAGAGAATGCATGTTACACGCTGGACATCAACCCTGGGAGCAGGCTCTTTTCCTTAGCTCATGGTGCCTGCCCCCCCAACTTGCCCATAAGACCTACACATATTATGGCCACTTGCTGGGCCCCTCCATTACCTCAGGGTCCACATAGTCTGTGGGGCTTCCCAGACTGGGCTCTCCTTTTTTCTGAAGCCACTCTCTGTGGACATCTATAGACCCCACCCACGCCTGGCTGTGGATGTCAGTTCCTGGGCTGACCACTCTCATCTACCTTTTACTCTCTGCCTGTCTTGACTGAACGTTGCCCCCCAGGAGATGCCAGGAATGTTGCTGAAGGGCTGGGTTCTGCCTACATGCACAGGAGTGCAGTGCAAAGAGAATAAGACCCCATTCTTCGTTGAGGGAGGATTATTGAATTGCATTCATTTGAAAGGGCTTTTAAACAAATCTAAGACTTACAATTGTTCCTTTTAGGGATTAAGAGATTGTTCTGTGCTTAATAACTTTCTTTTGTCATCTAAGAAGTTTCTTTGGAAAATACCCTGTCTTTGATAAAATCTCAGATAGTTTAGGGAGGTGGTGGGGAGAGGTCACCCAAAGGAATGAGGTGCCCTGAGGCCTCTCAGAGCATTGTAGCAGACTGTGGTGACACCGTGGGACAAGCTACACATGCTGTGTTCTTCCTCAGCCGTGGTCAGTGGGCATATCAAGTTCTGCCCCATGGATCTCTGTGACCCTCATTCTTGTAACCCCTCAAGCCAGAAATCTTGCTTCCCCTTCTAACCCTGCCCCTCTCTCTGCTTACCAGCTCCATTCATCTGTCTAGAAGTTATGGCCCTGTTCCCTATTGACCTTCCATGAGAACCTTCCGGGCTCTAGTTCTGGAGCTCTATGGAGTCCCTGTGCACATCTGTCTTTATATCTGTGTTTGATTTTCCTTCTTGTTCTGTCTGCAAATCTGTCTTCATTAAAGCACCAGCCAAGTCCTGAGGTGTTTGTTGGCCAGTTGTTGCTGCAAAGCTGGGTCCATGCTGACAAGGGTAGGGGTCATGGCTCCAGGATGTGACCTCTGTGGGGAAGCTCTTTCTGCCATGAATGTGCTTATGTCCACTGAGGTACACTGCCTGTGTTATGTGCTTCAGAGTGAGTAAGAGAATGTGAGTGGTCAAGTCTAGGAGCTGAGTGTTGTGATCTCTGCTGGGAGTTCACTCTGAGGTCAGCATGGCCATGAAGGGCTCTAAGATTAAGATGATCCAATTACCAATCCTAGAAGTTTTTGTCCTGCTTCAATGAGAGAATAGCCTGGGCAGAAAGTACAGCAGAGTAGAGGGAACTGAGCATCGGCTGCTGGGAACTTGTCTGCACTCATTGTGCTCAGGTGGCATGCGTGTGGTCATATGACCACCACTCCGGCCCCAGTCTCTGGCAGAAGTTGACTGTGTAGTTACTAGTGTTGGGAAACTTGGTGTGACTGCACAGGGGACATGGTTATGTATTGCTGGCATTTTTGTTGGCATCTTCTGCTCTGGCCCTGTACTTGTCAGGAAGGCCAGTCAAAGAGGGCCAGTAGCCTCAGTTGATAGTTGGGGACCCCAGAGGGGCTCATGTTACGTAAGGCCAGGACCTTCTTTTTTGGTTTGGGTTTGGGTTTTTTGCTTTATTTTGTTTTGTTTTTTTGAGGCAGGGTTTCTCTGTGTAACAGTCCTAGATGTGCTGGAACTCATCTTGTAGACAAGGTTGATCTTGAACTCACAGAGATCCACCTACCTCTGCCTCCCGAGTGCTGGGATTAAAGGCATGTGCAGCCCCTGCCTGGCCTGGTTGGGACGTTCTGAATGGAGACCACGTGTGGCCAGTAGCTGGGTGACCTGCAGAAGGGTCTTGGCCCTAAGCCAGGGGTAATGCATACATTCCTCCTGGTTTGTGGGTCTATCTTGCCGTCTTAGATTCAGGAGGAGCCTTTGTCCACATCATCTGTCCCTCCCTTTGTCAGAAGACTCTTGAGTGAACCCCAGGGTATAGACATCTACACTTACTTGGGGCCACCGTGCATCAGCAGGCCTGAGTCTGTTCTGATCTCTCTGCCAAAGGCTACAGAAATGACACAGCTTTAAACCCATGAGGGGACTCCCCATAGCCCTGCATATGCAACTGTAAGATGCCACCACCCTTCAATCCAGACTTCCAATACCCAGCTATCTACCTCCTGAGTTGGGGTTGGCAGGAAATTGAGCTCAAATGCACCCATCAGTGTTGGAGGGACTCTTTTATAGGTTCCCTGCTGCCCTCTGTCCCTGTGCCTGACCCAGGGAACCCAGGCCAAACAGACCCTGTTCCAGCTCTGAGAGGAGATAGATTATCCTCACTACATAAACTCATCAGATATAAACTTAACATTTAAATTATTCTTTTTGTTGTTTGTTTGTTTTTTGAGATAGTTTCTTTGTGTAACCTTGGATGTCCTAGAACTCGCTCTGTAGACCAGGCTGGCCTCAAACTCACACAGATCCGCTGGCCTCTGCCTCCCAAGTGCTGAGATTAAAGGCGTGCGCCACCACTGCCAGGCCTAAAGTATTCTTTAAAACAAAACAAAAAAAAACAACAATGAAAACCTTGTTATTGACCTGACTGTTCAACTGAGTGCCACCTCCCCAGATGTCCCCTGTGTCTCGAAAACCCACATGACATATTCTTTGTCCTGTACCACGGCAGGCCCTGCATTATGCTCCCCCAGCCTGTGGGTCAGGAATCCAGGCATCAGCAGTTGGAGAGCAACAGCCCACAGGCCCTTAGACCTGCACGGATGCCTCTGGGATAGATGTCAGTGTCACAAAGAGGTCTCTGTTCCCCGTGAGTTAGCCAGTATTAATTCAGAGTTCACAAAGATACCAACAGGGTTGTGTGTGCAAGTTGGTGGGCCGATTCTAAAATTCATGAGGAATTAAAAATAGGTTAAGAATAGCTAAGAACTAGTACTAGCAGGATGTCTTAGTAGGTGAAGGTGACAACTGCCAACCCTGGCAAACTGAGTTTGATCCCAGGGACACATGTAGTGAAAGGATAAAACCAATTCCTACAATTGTCCTCTGATTTCCAAACACAGACATACGCACACTAAATAAGCATGAATATAATCTCAAAAGTTTAAAAAAGAATAGCCTAGAGCTAGATACAGAGGCACATCTGAAAAACCAGCTGTTTGGGGGGAATGAAACAAGAGGATTGTGAATTTAAGGCTAGCTTGGGCTGCATAAGTCTCTTTTTGAAAAAGGAGTAATAGAATCTGAGGCATAGCTCAGTTACAGAACAAATACATGATTATTACATGCAAAGCCTCAGGTTCATCTTTCACACTGAAAAAAAAAAAGAAGAAGAATAACTGGGGGTTGGGGGGTGGGGGGTGGGGGGTGGAGAGATAGCTCAGAGGTTAAGAACACTGACTGCTCTTCAGAGGTTCTGAGTTCAATTCCCAGCAACCATGTGTCAGCTCACAACCATCTGTAATGATATCTGGTGGCCTCATCTGATGTGTCAGCATACATGCAGACAGAACACCGCATACATAATAAAGAAATAAATAAATCTTAAAAAAAGAATAATAACCAAAACATGGCACGATTGTTGATTTTTGCTAAGCTCCCCTGAGCCAGAGCTGGACTGATCCACAAAGGCAGTGGGATCTCATACATAAATGTTCACTTGAAACCTGGACCTGGCAGAGCTGCTCTTGTCCATCATGGAAGAAATGATACTGTTTAGCAAAATAAAATGTCACAAGAAACAAATTAGTCCAGGCAGATCTAAGACTTCAGTATAAATGACAACATTATAAAACTTTGAAAAATCAACTTATAAGAGAATTCACTTGGCAGATTTCTTAAACTAGGAAGAAATAGGAGCAACCATTGAAAGATTTATAAATCCAACTAATTAAGGTTAAAACTTGTTTCAAAGACAAGATAATAAAAAGACAAACCACAGAATAGATACTCATGACATGTCATTGAGAGAGTGTCTGTCCAGAACCGTGTCTAAAATAAAGCTCCTGGGACCAGTTAGGAACAAAGAAAAACCATGCTCCTTGTGAGCTTTTCAGGAATTTGAGAAAAGTGTTTGACTACATTAGTAATCACAAAAAAAATAGAAACCATATATGTAGAAATCATTGTTATGTTTGCTGTATTTTTCACATTTGAAATTTTTCATTATAAAGTCTGAAAAAAGAGAGCAGATCATTTTTAAAGGGAGACAAAAGGCATGGATGGAGAAACTAGCTCTGGAGATGAAGTGAGGACCTAGTTTCAGATCCTTTACACCATGTACAAGCTGGGCTCACTGGGTGGTCTAGCCAAAACAGCAAACTCCAGGTTCAGTGACATACTCTGTCTCAAATAAGCTGAGATGTGATTGAAGACAACATGCAGTGTAAACACGTACCTTCACATGCATGCATGTATACACATGTGCAAACATACATGCATGCACACATACATACATGTAAACACAGTGGGAGGGGAGGAGTGGGAAAGATGCATCAATTCCACTATTCCTGTAAGATCTCTTTTCCTTCTCTTTTTAAAAATTCATTTATATGTATGTGTGTATCTGTGTGTATGCCTGGTGCCCACGGAAGTCAGAAAAGGGTATCTTATCCCCTGGGACTGAACAGACAGTTGTGAGCTGTCATAGGGTGGGTACTGGGACCAAAGTGGGGTCCTCTGCAAGACCAAGTGCTCTTAACTACTGAGCCATCTCTCCAGTCTCCAACCTCTTTTCTTTTTGCTTTCCTGTCTGGTGACTTCCTCCTGAACTGTATAAAACAAACAGAAAATGTATCACTTGCAAAGAAAGCTGTATCGTTTTAATTATTATGGATTGTGGCAGGCCTTGCCTGACACTCTGTATCTGCATCAAACCCTTGCTGAGCCAGGTGTGGTGGCTCATGTTTGTAATTTCACCATTTGGGAAGCTGAGGCAGAAGGATCACAGCAAGATTTTGGGCCATCCTGGGCTTCAGAATCAGACCTATATCAAGGACTTCCCCCAAAAGACTGCTTTAGCAATGTGCCACACAGACCCAAACCAAGAGCAGTTGCTGTGACAACATGGCTACTGCATCTTTAAAACTAAAATCTGGAGACTGAAGAGATGCTTCAGTGGTTAAGAGTGTTCTTCTAGAATTTGCTCCCAGCATCTGCAAGATCCTCTGTCCTCTTCTGTCTGGCCTGTTAGAACACTGCACATATATGCACATACACACGCAGTCTTTCAACAGTTATAGCCAGACTTCAAACATACTGGTATTCAATAGCATGGCCTTGTTTGGAGTGCTTTACAGTACTTTGTGGTCCTGCTGCCCTCAGGGTTCCTAGGAAATACCAGGTACAAGAGCACTCAGCAACTGATGGAAGCCTCTGTCCAGCATGTAAGGTGAGAGCTGAGATCTTGGTTGATGCCTTTGTCCCCTACAGGTTGGAGTGGGTGGAGATCATCGAACCACGCACTCGAGAACGTATGTATGCCAACCTGGTCACCGGGGAGTGCGTGTGGGACCCGCCAGCCGGCGTGCGCATCAAGCGCACCAGCGAGGATCAGTGGTGGGAGCTCTTTGACCCGAATACATCGCGCTTCTACTACTACAGCGCTGCCTCGCAGCGCACAGTGTGGCATCGCCCACAGAACTGCGACATCATCCCTCTGGCTAAACTGCAGACACTGAAGCAGAACACCGAGTCACCGCGCGCCTCTGCAGACAGCAGCCCGGGAAGAGGCAGCCGCGATGGTAGCACCGGCTCCTCGCTGGAGCCAGAACCCGAGGAAAGGGCACAGGAGATGCCAGTTCGCAGCGGGCGGGCAACAACCTTGGTCACATCGGAGGAGCGTAGCAGGTGAGGAGGCAGGGCTGGGAAATGGGGGTGGGGTGCAGGTACTGAAAAGAGGGTGGGACCGAGGTGGCAGAGGACCCCATGTGGCTTGCAAGACTGTTAGGTATCTAGTAATAAGATTTTAAAGTCTTGGATGGGTTGGGTTACTAGGAGGCCAGCCACTCCCTCTTTAGTTTATTGATTGCTCATCTGTGGGAGTGAACAAAGCCTTGGAGAAAGGGAAAGTCAAGTTAGGTCAGGTGTGGTGTTACACGGCTGTTATCCCAGCGTTTGGGGTGTGGAGGCAGCCAAGGGTCAGAATTTGAGTTCAGCCTATGTTGTGAGACCCTGATTCAAACCCGGGAAGGGGGTGAGGAGACAAAGGCGCCAAGGAGAAAAACTAGACACTTGGAGCCCCAGCAGTACTTTTCCAGAAGGCTGTTGATGTATCTCTAGTGTGGACATTTCTCCTAATAGTTGTGTCTTTGGATACTAAGTAACTCATGGAGAATCAAGGGGTGGCCTCTGATTCCTGCAGCATGGGGGATAGAGGGGCTGCCTTCCTTTGAAAAAGCCCTTCTGGAGCCAGGGAGAACCATGGTGTTGCTGGCACTGATTCTCCTGGATCCCCAGAAAGAAAGTACTTCTGTTGATTGCTTGAGCAGATGAAGAGACTGACTCAGAGGGCCTATCTGCCTGGTCAAACAGGTGTGGCAAATGGGCTGCAGTAGGCGCCCTTGAGTCAGCTGTCTCCAGCTGTGTCCTTGTAACCCTGTTTCTTCTCGTGGAAATAAGGCTATGGTATACTAGCTGGCCTTGAAGTACATGGGTGTCTTTCTGTGATGTTGATGTCACATTTTTTGCTGTTTCAGTGGAGGATTTCCCCTGAAACAATACTTAACTGAACCTGGGTTTGCAAGGAGCTATTGAAGCATGGTACTTCCTCCAGGAGCTATTGTGTCTCAGGGACAGAAGAGTGCTGGAGAAAAGGGCAGGCTGGGCTCGGCTCAGTTGCAGTGTGAGATGTGAGGTGCTGAGCACAGAGAATGCTACTTTGGCCCCTCCAGCACCAGTCCAGGGAGAGGGCAGGCCTGGAGCCTCAGTCGGGGAAGGGGACACTACGAGGGAGCTGGTGTAGCTGGTGGAAGCTAGACAGTGGTGTCGTAGTAGGGCATAGCATGGCCTGGCAGGCAGTGGAGAAGTTAGAGACCAAGAGAACCCGACTGACCTCAAGGGTTAAATGCAGCCTCACTGCAGCAGGTATTTCTCTGCTGAGGCTAACTGGGCTTTTCATAAGGATCGTTGTGTTGGGAATTTCCTCTAGTCCTGTTCTCCTGGGATCTTATCAGGAAAGGGTGTGGTGCACATTCATCCCAGATGAACTCCTGGACTCAAGATCAGACTAGTGAGACCCTCCTAAAAATGAGAGGAAAACCATACAGACATTCACAAAAAGATCCAACCAGTAAAAGAGGGTCTAAAGAAATGAAGCCTTGGAGCTAGAAAGAGAGTACGAAGCACTTGTTGCTGTTGCTAAGGATCCGAGTTCCATCCCCAGTGCCTGTGTGGTGACTCACAACCATCCGCAGCACCAATTCTCGGGCATCCAACCCCTCTGCTGACTTCCCTGAGCACCAAGCACACTCGTGGTACACATGTACACATGCATACAGGCAAAACATTCATGCACATAAATAAATAAATAAGAAGAAGAGGAAGAAGAAATAACTCTTGGTAAGGGTTAACTAAACCCAGTGACCATCTGCCATCAGGTCCTGCTTGAACCCTTTCTCTCCGTGTGTAACTTCTGTATGGAAGCCCACATATTTACTATATACATTATGATAAATTCTCATGCATGTACGCACCATGAGCATCACCACAACCAAGGTAGTGATGTCTCTGTTACCCCCACTCCCTTGTTCCTCTTGGGGTGGGTGTGGATCTGCCTCTGCTACAGAAGTTCATCTTGTAGGTTGGGTGTGGATCTGCCTCTGCTACAGAAGTTCATCTTGTAGAGTTTTTAGCTGGACTTAACCTTGTGCGCTCCTTTTTCTGTCATCTCGCTTTCTATTCTTTTAACAACATGTTGTTACGTGTATCAACACTCTGCATAGTAGTCTGTGGTGTGTATTTTTAGATAGTCTTGCTGGCCTCAAGCACAGTCTTGATTCTGCTGCCTCCTCGGTGCTGAAATGACAGGTGTGTACCCTGAACCTGGAATTAGCTGTTCCAACCCACTTTGCTTCTTTTGTTTGAGACAGGGTCTCACTGTGAGCCTCTGGCTGATCTGGAACTTACTATGTAGACTGTGTTGGCCTTGCACTCACAGAGATCCTCCTGCCTATGTCTCTAAAGTGCTGAGATTAAAGGTGTGCGCCCCAGTGCCTGTCCAGCAAGTGATTCTAGCTGCTGAGGCAACTCTTCAACACCGCTTCTGCTTCTCCTTTCCTTTCTTTTTTCTGGGAGAGCCTCATATAACCTAGACCATCTTTGAACAGTCCTCTGACCTCCACCTCTGGGGGACTGAAATTATAGCTACGGACCAACACATCGGTTTTTGTGATGCTAGGAATTGAGATGAACTCGGGCCTTCCCTGCACATACATGCTAGGCAACCACTGCACCAAACGAGTCACATTCCAGTCCTTTATTTATGTTTTTGCTGTGCTTAATTTTTCTTTCTATTTTGGATCTCAAGCAAATAACTGCCCTAAGATTTCATGTTATGGCATCTTTTTAATGTTTCTTGTGCTTGGGAATTCTCTCTCTCTGTCTCTCTCTGTCTCTCTCTCTCTCTCTTTTTTGGTTTTTCGAGACAGGGTTTCTCTGTGGCTTTGGAGGCTGTCCTGGAACTCGCTCGGTAGAGCAGGCTGGTCTCGAACTCACAGAGATCCGCCTGCCTCTGCCTCCCGAGTGCTGGGATTAAAGACGTGTGCCACCAACACCCGGCTCCTTTCTTTCTTTTTTTGAGATGGGGTTTCTCTGTGTAACAGGTCTGGCTGTCCTGGAACTCGCTCTGTAGACCAGGCTGGCCTAGAACTCACAGAGATCTGCCTGCTTCTGCCTCTTGAGTACTGGGTTTAAAGGTGTGCGCCACCACGGCCCTGTTAAAGTAAAAAGGTGAACATTTCAGTTTACAAACTGAAAGATGTACTGGAAGGGCTGAAGAAAAAAACAAGCACCGAGGGTTAGAAAGAGCTCGGTGATAAAGTGTGCATGGGAGCCAGATGAGGCAGTGCACTCAGGAGACAGGGCAGGCAGAGCTCTAAGTTTTAGACCAGCTTCTTAAAAAGAAGTGTGACAGCCGGGCGTTGGTGGCGCACGCCTTTAATCCCAGCATTCAGGAGGCAGAGGCAGGTTGATCTCTGTGAGTTCGAGGCCAGCCTGGTCTACAGAGTGAGTTCCAGGACAGTCTCCAAAACAATACAGAGAAACCCTGTCTCGAAAAACCAAAAAAAAAAAAAAAGAAGTGTGACTGCTTTTACAGGGGACACAAGTTCAGTTCCCAATACCCACACTGGGTGGCCCACTACCATATGTAACTCTGACTCCAGGGGATCCTATACCTGGTACCCCAGGGGCACTTACATATGCACATATTCAAACACAGTCACCAATTAAAACTAATAAAAGCAGGAGCTGGAGAGATGATGGCTCAGTGGCTAAGTGCACTTCCTGTCCTTGTAGAGAACCCAGCGTCTATTCCTAGCACCCACACAGTGGGACACAACCATCTGTAGCCCCAGTTATAGGAAACCTGATACCCTCTTCTCATCTCTGTGGATGGCAAACACACACATGGTGCACAGATATACATGCCAGACACTCATACACATATAAAACAAAGGAAGGGAAAAAGACAGAGAATCGTAAGCGTCAGTGGGCTGAGGGACAAAGGCAACAGTTTAGTATACTTGTAACTGTAAACCTGGGGCTAAAGGACAAATAAAAGCTTAAAGAAAAAATGGCTGAGAATTTCCCAGATTTGATGAAAGCTATATAGCCATAAGTCCAATGCATGTCTGGTGCTCTCAGAGACCAGAAGAGGGCGCCACATTCCCTGTCACTGGAGCTGCAGACCATTGTGAGCGGCTAAGAGGAAGCAGGAATTTAACCCATGTCCTCTACAGGAGCAGTGAGCTCTCTTCCCTGATGAACCCATCTCTGCAGCTCATCTTTTGACTGATTGATTGATTGATTGATTGATTGATTGATTGATTGGTTGAGGCAGGGTCTCCTGGAATCCAGGCTGGTCTTGAACTTACTATGTAGTCAGAAGATGTCCGTGGACTTGTGGTCCTCCGGTCTCTGCTTCCCAAGCACTAAGATTATAGGCATGTGCAGTCCCACTGTTTTACACGGTGCTGGGCTTTACACACACCAACAGGGCTTCATCCCTTGCTCCTCATCTCTAGAACTTTAGCTTTTAGGGTCTTTTTATGGGTTTGTATATCCTATACCTCTGTTTACCTTGTTTAGCTCCCCCCTTTTATTTTGTAATTTTATGTATATTTTATGTATGAGTGCTCTCTGCATATACACCTGCATTCCAGAAGAGGGCACCAGATCTCATAGATGGCTGTCAGCCACCATGTGGTTCCTGGGAATAGAACTCAGGACCTCTAGAAGAGCAGCCAGTGCTCTTAACCTCTGAGCCATCTCTCCAGCCCCCTTCCCCCCTGCTTTTAAACTTTATTTATTATTATTGTTGGAGTATGTGTGTAAGTAGTATGTGTAGGAATAACACACGTGCTACAATATGCGTGTGGATGTCAGAAGGCAAATTTGTGGAGTTGATGCTCTCTTTCCATCTTTACTTGGGTTCTGGGAATCAAACTCAGGTCCTCAGGCGAGCGTCTCTGCCTGCTGTGTCATCTCACTCAATCGACTCAGTTTTATCTTCTAACCTTTTCAGCATATGGAATACACTTTGAATTACTCCTTAATGCCCTCCCTTGCTAATTTCACCATCTGTGTTCATTCTGGGCCAGGTCCAGCTAACTAGGTGTTCTCTTTGCAGAACACATTGTAAGCCAGAGCACTGCCCTATGAGGACAGGCGTGCTGCACATGAAGGAGAGCATCTGCCTCAACAGAGAGCACTTGGGGCCATGTCTGAGAGACAGCCAAAAGTGCCTTGCAAGCAGCAGGTCACCAGTGTGGCTGCTCCAGCGAGCAGGAGCATTGATATTCCCTGACACCAAAACCAATGGTAGGGCTAGGTTGATGGCTCAGTTAACAAACTGCCTGCCATGAAAAAATGAGGGCCTGTGTT
Organism: Mesocricetus auratus; assembly: GCF_017639785.1. NCBI lineage: Eukaryota > Metazoa > Chordata > Mammalia > Rodentia > Cricetidae > Mesocricetus > Mesocricetus auratus. The sequence continues at coordinate 4,361,213 of NW_024429232.1, read as the reverse complement.
TGGATACCAGCACCCACAAAAAGCCAGACATAAGAGCCATAAATGGTGGGACATGCATTTAATCCCAGAACTCAGAGGCAGAGACTGGAGGATTTTTTTGATTTCAGGGTCACCCTGGTATATATAGTAGGCTCCAGTCCAACCAAGCCTACATAGAGAGATCTTATCTCAAAAAACAAAATCATGCATGGCCATATATATGTAACCTAGCATGGGTACAGCAAAGTCAGGTGTCTCCAGAGTCTACTGGCCAGCAAGTCTAGCTCATTTCAGTGAGAGAACCCCTCTCAAAAGTTAGGGTGGACACTGGTCCCAAACAACATCAGATGCCACCCTCTGGTCTCCAGACACAGACACATACACAGACACAAAGAATGTGTCAAAAGAAAACCAGTGGCAAGTATTCATATGTTGTGAATTATGACAAGATTTTTGCCTCTTCACACAGGTAAGTGTTGCCAAGTAAGGAGATCTGTCCATGGGTGTATAATTTGAACTGAGCATAACCATCATTTAGGTGGCAATATCTGTTAGATTCTTCTCTTGATGTTAGATTTTTGTCTTTGTTTCTTTATTTGAGCCTGGATCTCATACTAAAGCTCAGGCTAATATGGAAGTCATTACGTCAACCAAAGTAGCCTCAAACTAATAGCAGTCTTCCTGTCTCATCTTCCCTATTGCTAGAATTATAGGTATGAGCCACCACGCCCACCTGATACTTGTCTTTTAGCATACCTTGTAGATTAACGGGACCTGAATAGTGGTTAGATAGGCTCTCCTTAGTCACAAAATCAGACGGATTTTAAAATAGTTTCCTTTGCATTTTGTCTGAAAATCTTGCAGCCATCTCCACTGCAGGTGTGTGTTGGAATGGATCACACCTCTCTTTATTTTGACAGCTTGGAAAACAAAGCAGCTAAAGTTGTCTATGATTGAGACATCAGTCGTCCTTAAAGTGACTGCTACCGTGTGTTTCATAGGGGAGCACCATTTGCCTTGGGATTGCAGCTCTAATTCACTAAGAAACATTAGCAGGCCAGGTTGTAGTGGCGCACACCATTAATCCCAGCATACAGGAGGCAGAGGCAGGAGGATCTCTGTGAGTTCAAGGCCAGCCTGTCTACAGAGCGAGTTCCAGGACAGCCAGAGCTACACAAAGAAACCCTGTCTTGAAAAAACAGAGAAAGAAAAAGAAAAACATCAGTGATACTGAGTGTGATGGGACACGTCTCTAATGTCAGCATTTGAGAGTCTGACGCAGGGAACCACAAGTTTGAGGCTAGCCTAGGCTACATGACTGAAAACTTTTTCTCATTCAGAAAATTTCAATATTTTCTTAGTCTAAAAAAAATCATAATAATTTTACTCCTTCCAAGCTTTTAGCATGTTGTATGGTGGGGCAAATCAACAATACTTAGCTCTTATTTCTAACAAAAATCATAGTGGAATTACTTAAAGCTAGGTCTATGAGCATCAGTGAAATTTGTTGTTGACACTGGCATTTCCATAGTTCATGATAGATTGGATTTTTTTTCTGCAGAGTCCTTCTACTGAAAAATACAACTTTGAGTTTAAATAAGATTACATTTTTTCGCCAGGCAGTGGTGGCACACGCCTTCAATCCCAGTACTCAGGAGGCAGAGGCAGGTGGATCTCTGTGGAGACCAACCTGGTCTACAAGAGCTAGTTCAGAACAGCCTCCAAAGCCACTGAGAAACCCTGCCTCAAAAAAACCAAAAAAAAAAAAAAAAAAAAGATTACATTTTTTTCAAGTTTTATAAATTGTTCTCCTAACTCTGTAATACACACTGACCCTTAGCATGGTTATTTGCAACACATTTTGGCAATTTTTACTTCAGTTTGCACATAATTAGTGATTTACCAGTGTTATCTTGGGGTATGACATGGTTCTCCTTAAAGGCTCTTGTTTTGCTGGGCAGTGGTGGCGCACGCCTTTAATCCCAGCACTTGGGAGGCAGAGGCAGGCGGATCTCTGTGAGTTCAAGGCCAGCCTACAAAGGCAGTTCCAGGACAGCCTGTTACACAGAGAAACCCTGGGTTGGGGAGGGGAAAGAAAAGTTCATGTGTTGAAGGCTTTGTCCCCACCTAGTGGTGGTGCTGACAGATAATTGAATTATACAGGCCCTGACACCATCAGTCCATTCATGAAATCACAATCTGTTTAAAGAAGGTCCTGAGAGGCTCTCCTTGAGGCGTGTATCTTGTTGCTGGCCCGTGTGCACCGCACCTGTCTCCTTCCTTCCTGCTGCTGCCAGGAGTTGAACAACTCTGTTCTCCTCCCTCCTTTCAGATGTAACCTCTGTCTCACCCTCACGGTAAGCACAGACACAGTGAAGCCAGCTCACCACAGGTAGAAACTTCCCTCCTGTTACACCAGATGTTTTGTCACATTGTAACTAATACACTAGGCTTATTGGACACAGTCTCTGCTGTAGTTTTTACACAGACAGTTATAGAAGGCAGTTCCTTATTATTTAAGCTTAGCTCTGACTCTTAGAAAATTGATCAGTGTCAGTAATGTGTTATGTCATCAGGGGCCAAAGAAGACCATTGAATCACAATGACTGTTATATGTCTCTTGTGGCCTCACCTACAGAAGAAACTGTCTGTGCCAAAGGCTAGTGGTCTTAGGCAAATTTATTATATCTGGACATACTGCAATCAATACAATTTAATTCATCATTAGTGAGCAGCTTTCCCTGCTTGACTAAGAAATGAGACGCTCAGGCTGGGGAGATGGCTTAGTCAGTAAGTGCCTGCCTCCTGGGCACAAGGACCTGAATTCAGATCCCTAGCACCCACATAAAAGCTATGGGCATGGTCAAACACATCTGTATTTCTGGTTAAGTGGGGATGAAGATGGTAGAACTCTCTGACCAGTCATTTTATCTAAGTGAGAAACCCCGCCTCAAACTATAGGTGGAAGACAACCAGCAAGACAGATGATGCCAACCTCTGGTCTTGAATATACATGCACATGAAAGACAGAAAGAGATGCACTTTTCTTTTTTCTAATGGTAATCTTCATTTTGGTCCAGTAAGTGTGCTGTAATGAGATACTCCATTTGAGAGTTCTACTTCCATTTAAAATCACTGGGAACATTATATAATTTGAGAATATTGTGCTCAGTAATGCTAGCCTGTGTTCTCTTATAAGAAGGATGTTGAGTCTCCCTCATGACTGCTCAGCTCCCACACAGTCATTGTGCTAAGAAATTGGAATACCAGGTAACTTCCACATCATAAAGTATTTTCCACCATTTAAAACATAAAACGCATTCTTAGCTCACAGGCCTTGTTTTAAAAAACAGGAAGCAGGCTAGAATTGGCTGTAGTTTCTTGACCCCTGATTTAAACTGTAGCCATTTTTTTTTTAATAGCCAACCCACAGAGCTCCAAGATGTGGCTTGAGTTCCTATTATATCTCAACAAAAGGCTGTATTTCCTTGACTGTGACAGACTCCCCTCGTATTCCTAATTCTACTACTTACTGCTGAAGCCTCCCTCTCAAATGGCTCTCCCTTGGTGCTGCTCCCTGTCTTAGCCCCATGGATGCCTGAGGATCTGGCTGTTATCTAGCAGACTGCCCAGTGGAGTAGGTGCTGCTCATGTCCCTGCCCCAACTCAGGGCCAACCGGGTGTCGGTGATTAATGAGGCCTGGAGATGTGTTCCACCCTTTGGCAAAAGTCTAGAGGACAGGTTTTGTTGCCTCCTTCTACCTAGGCACTGGTCTGGAGGTGGGATGTCAAAGGAAGCATGAGTGCTTAAGGTCCCAGATGCCCTTGGTTGTGTGAGTCAGGGTTAGAGAGCAAGCAGCCTTCAGAACCATGGAGTCTCTGGAACACTGAAGTGAGTAGCAGGCAGGTGGGGTGTTTTTCCACGTGTATCCTGGCAGAGGAGAGGGCACAGAGTAAGGAGGAGGATGTACACAGCGTGCTGTGCCCAGCATGCCCTGTTGCGGTGTAACACAGCAGGGAACACAGGGAACCTGCAGGGTGGCTGATGACTGAGCCCCAGGCTCTGTAAGGTCTTGTGGCATTTGGTGACCAGCCGGACATAACATAACCAGCCTGAAACAGATATGGACATAGACTGGAGTTACGCTTACATGTGCCATTTATTACTTTATAGCTTTCTGCTCTGTATCATAATTTTATGTTTGAAGACACTGACTGCTAGCTTTTGTTAATAATTGTCATTCATTCAGTCTTGAAATCATGACCATCCAGAAGCAAAAATAAAACACCTTAGTGTCACCTATTATTGTTTTTTAGGTACATATCCTTGCAGTTTTTTAAAACACTGTACAGTGCTCTGCACACATCAGAAGGACATGCTGGGAGGCAGAGGCAGGAGATCGTGAGTTCTAGGACATTTTAGCCATTGCAGTCTCAGTGTGGACAGTGTGCTCTCTTGACCTTTAGACATAGGACTTCTAGAAGAATACTTGCTATCCTCCTAATTTTCTGTTGCTGTTTACCAAATTCTTGTGTGTCGCTTCAGACCATTTTTCTCTCCCATAGTAAGCTATTTTTAGCAGGGTGATTCATAGAGGAAACTGGCTTATTTTGGTTCATGATGAAGTGCAGGCAGGAGAGACAAAGGAGCTGACCTACCCCGCCATGCCTTGCTCTCACAGATCTCTTCCAAGCACTCTGCCCCCACAGAAACTCAACAGTGCCCTCATGGGGTGGTCACATTGCCTCATCCTCTTCAAGACTTTTCCTTTCCTTAGGCTGGAGCCAGGTTCCAGCGTGAGCCGGTGTGAGCCCACAGGAGTGTGCACTGGTTGGTACGCGCACTTCCTGGCGAGTCTCTGGGTCTGGGCACTGGTTGGTACGCGCACTTCCTGGCGAGTCTCTGGGTCTGGGCACTGGTTGGTACGCGCACTTCCTGGCGAGTCTCAGGGTCTGGGCACTGGTTGGTTCCTGGCGAGTCTCTGGGTCTGGGCTCTCCCGTGCTGCCTTGCTCTGACCTGGGAGCTCCACACAGCCGTCTTTATGTCCCGGTGCCCTTGGTTCTCCTCCTATACCCTGAACATTTTCTCTGAGATATTTTCACATTTTTCCAATGTTTTTAGTGTGTGGGTGTGTGTAGGCAGATGTGTATGCCTATCTGTGTGTGCTTGCAAGAGGCCGGAGGCCAGAGGTCAACTTCAGGAGTCTTCAGCTTACTTTTTGTGACAGCATCTCCTGCTAACTTAGAGCTTGCCATTTTGGCTGGATTTGCTGGCCCATCAGCTCTGAGGATCCTCCTGTCCCCACCTCCCAGCCTAAGGTTACAGGTGCGGGTCTTCACACATGGTTTTCTATGTGGGTGCGGGGTCTGAATTCAGACCCTCAAGCTCTTCGACCACAAAGCCATCTCCTAGGCCCTCCCTCCTGGATCGAGGCCAAGAATTACTGTTTTGACCCAACACAGTCCTTACATCTATCTGTTTGTGAAGAGGGTCTTTTTGGTTTTTGGAGACAGGGATACTGCTGTCGTGGAACTCGCTCTGTAGACCAGGCTGGCTTTGAACTCACAGAGATCCGCCTGCCTCTGCCTCCTGAGTGCTGGGACTAAAGCGTGCGCATTAGTTCTGTTCAGTGGGATTAACTCTTATACCATGAAAATTCTCCAGCATTGTTGGTTCAGAAATCTAGTGTCTTGCCTAGACCCAAAGAAGCATACAAGGAAAAGTAGGCTGTGTCTTCATTCCAATCCAGGCTGAAGTATGATTTGAGTGATGAATGGGATATGTGTGAATGGAGTACACATATTTTTTATCTTTTATAATTTAGCAATTTGCCATTAAATGTGATATGTATTTTCCTAATAATGCTGTTCTTTAACTTTTTAAAAATAATTTATTTTTATGTTATGTGCATTGGTGTTTTGCCTGCATGTATGTTTATATGAGCATGCTGGATATCCTAGAACTAGTTACAGACAGTTGCGAGTTACCATGTCAGTGCTGGAAATTAAACCCAGAACCTGGGTCCTCTCCAAGAGCAGCCAGTACTCTTAACTGCTAGGCCATCTCTCCAGCCCATGTTCTTTAACTTTTTTAAGTGAAGGGTAAATTATAATACCTAGACTGCGTATGGTGGTACGCACATTTAATTCCAGCACTTGGGAGACAGAGGCAAAAGGAGCTTACTCAGTGAGTATGAGGACAGCCTGGGCCACATAGTGAGTTCCAAGCAAGCCAGGGCTACATGGTGAGGCCCTATCCCCAAAATAATAAAGACTGACGTCTGATGGTGAATTTTATCTTTCTTCCAAACAGCAAACCAGCCAATCCACCTTCTACTTACTACTATGTTGGCTAGCCCTTCCAAAATGGTGTCACATACTGGTGGCAAGAGTCTACATTACTGGCCGGGCATTGGTGGCGCACGCCTTTAATCCCAGCACTCGGGAGGCAGAGGCAGGCGGATCTCTGTGAGTTTGAGGCCAGCCTGGTCTACAAGAGCGAGTTCCAGGACAGCCTCCAAAGCCACAGGGAAACCCTGTCTCGAAAAACCAAGGGAAAAAAAAAAGAGTCTACATTACTATCTTGACTGCAGTGAGTCCCCAGGAAAGTCTCAGTAACGTGTCTCCCTGGTTGTCTATCATTCCTGGTTGAAGCTCTCACTAATCCTGTCTCTGGGTCCCTAGAATAGTGGCTCCCATTCTAGGAAAGGCTGGTGTCCTTGCCTACTTGCTCCATGGCCTCTAGGCAGGCCACTGTGGCTGTTCTTACTTGGAGGAGATGGATGTAGGACAGAAAAATTTCTTGCTTAGATCACAGGAGCATGTGATGCACACTTGTATTCCCAGCATTCGGGAGGCAGAAGCAGATGGGTCTCTGAGTGCCAGGCTGCATAGGACCCTACCTGAAACTAAGAGAAGGGGGAAGGAACATAAGAAGTGCCACCCAGGTCATCCCCAGGAAAGTGAGGGGCAGCTCTATGTGCTTGAAGCATCATTGTAGTGGGATCCTAATTAGTCTTATCAGTAAAAACCTGGGAAATCAAAGAACCATAGCAGCCACCTGGGTCATTCCTCAGACTGAAAGGGAACCTGAGATCCTGTCTCCATCCCACCTTATCACTTCCTGTCTCTACCTCCTGAGTGCCGGGATTAAAGGCTTGAGCCACCACTGCCCGGCTTCTATGGTTAACTAGTGGCTAGCTTTGCCCTCTGATCTCCAGGCAAGCTTTATTTGTCAGAACACAAAATATCACACAACGTACTCACTTAACTCATACCTTTTCCATTCCGCTGTGTTTCAGTTGTTCACCACCGGGTGTGCTCCTGGAGAAGGACTATGAGGTTTACCGAGACTACAGTGCCGACGGCCAGCTCCTTCACTACAGGTAGAACTGCCTGATGCTGGGCATGCCTGTCTACGTCTGAGTGTTCCTGGGTGGGCTGCTGTTGGAATAGCTGGAGAGATACTGGTTGAACAAGAAGCAATAGGAGGACCAGGAGAGGCTGTGAAGACCACCAGCACCCTGGGTGTGGGCAGAGGGCACTTACAATTGCCCTAACTTCACTGGGAATTGTGTTTTGGAAGAACCTTGGTACTCTCCTCAGTCTCTGGCAGAGGGATCCTTAGTGTGTGTTCCATCCCGGGCGGCACTGACCACCCACTTTAGAGCCAAGGTAGTCATAGGGAGAAAGCAGCGCTGGCCTCTTGGCCCCAGGTCCTCAAATAGAAAGGTGGCAGCCACCGATAGTCTTCTTTCTTGGTGACTGGTTTGTTGTGGGAAACAGAGCATAAAGCAGACTGTTATCCCCGAAGGTGGTCAGGGATCCTTATCACAGACTACCTAAGAACAACATTGGTACTGGAAAGAAGTTGAAGACCTTGAGAGGCCAGGAGAGTCTACTTAGCCAATTGGATTTGTTTCCTAAGTAATGACAGGTGTGGAAGAGAATCAGACCCAGTCCTTAATGTAGCTATGTAACTACAGGTCTGTCCCAGGCCTCCCTGGACTTCATTTTCTCATCAGCAATTGGGGTCTGGTAGAGACCTGTCTGCATGGTAACAAATCAAGTCTCAGCTCTGGCCACAAGACTTGAGATTTTTCATGACCCTTACAACACTGTAGAGGGCACTCTTTATGACAGATGTCCCCATCTAGTCTTTGGTTGCCCTATTACCCTTCAAAATCAGGGGCTTGACTCATTAGTAACTTGCCTATCACCGTCTGTAAATAGATACCCGTAATGCTGTCAGGGAAGCAGGAACCCCTTACAGCCACAAGTCCCGGTGGACTAAAGAGGCTCTCTGGGCCTTTCTGGGTGTCTTAGGTATGGGTGTCAGATGGAAGACGCAAGCCCACTCAGGGTCCTTCTACCCATCAGTCCCCACGTTGGCAGTTCAGCTACTCTCAGCCCTATAAAAACACACCAGCCATACTAGCTGACATGTCCAGCCTCTGCAGAGGCCTAAAGGGCCTCCTCAAAGTCCCCACGCTCTTTGCCCGCAGGTCTCCAGCTCTGTCGTAGCTACTGTCTCTGTAGCTACTATCTGTGTTGCATTTTTAAAGATTTCTTTATCATTTATGCAATGTTCTGTGTGCATGTATGCCTGCAGGCCAGAGGAGGGCACCAAATCTCATCTCAGATGGTTGTGGACTACCATGTGGGTGCTGGGAATTGAACTCCAGACCTTTGGAAGGGCAGCCGGTGCACTTAACCACTGAGCCATCTCTCCAGCCCCATGTGTTGGATTTTCATCCCCTTTAACAGTCACTCCCTTTTGCCCGCTAACACAGATACCATTGGAGATTGCCATTAGAACCCCATGTGGTCTCCCAGGTGGATCTGGACAGCACAAAGCAGGCAGCTGCATTTCTAAATCAAGAGGACCCTCTGGGCTCTGCTGCATTCCAATGGCCAGCCCAGGGTACTGATGTCTGATACAGCTTGGAAAGTGTCCTGTCCCTCAGCAGGGGAGATGGTGTGATCTCAGTTACAGGCTGGAGGCTATTTGATACAAGGCATCCCAGCCTTCCCTCTGCACCCTTGTGGTATTTTACAGACCACGGAAATGATTCCACCCAAAACTAACTTAGTGAACATGTCAGGAGTATAAAGCACCCAGAGCATCTGCATCATTGCAAAGCCCTGCCACATCATGAATGATGACCCCCATCCTATATATCCTAACATTTCCCAAGATCCCTTGCAGTAGGAGGGGCAAGCAAAAGAGAGCAATGAGAGGGATGGTTGGAATTACAGGTCAAAGTCCTATGACCCTTCCTTTTATTCCCACTAGGTAGCATTAATAGTCCCATTATGAACATGAGACTATCCCCCCTCCCCCCAAAAAAAGTACCATTCCCAGCCAGGCGTTGGTGGCGCACGCCTTTAATCCCAGCACTTGGGAGGCAGAGGCAGGCGGATCTCTGTAAGTTCGAGGCCAGCCTGGTCTACAAGAGCCAGTTCCAGGACAGCCTCCAAAAGCCTCGGAGAAACCCTGCCTCAAAAATAAAAAAATAAAAAAATTAAAAAAAAAAGTACCATTCCCATATATCAACCTGTCACTGTATTGTTCTACTTACTTCATTGCTGTGGCTTCCAGGCCAAGTTATCTCTACTATAAGAGAGTGATGGAATAATCATGAATGCTAACAAGGAAAAACCACACTACAGCACCCATTCTGTCATTGTTGCCCCTGTCACTGAGACCTTGGCACAAACACCAGTGACATGTGGAGAAAGGTGAGATCACAAGAAAACATTCTGCTTACAAGAGCCCTAGAGCCAGACGTTTGCCTTAGTGGGATCTTTGTGTCCTTGGGTGATGAATACTTCCTAAGAAGTCTAGAGAAAGGGTCAGACCTCATCCAGAGACGCACGCGGTCCTCTTTGCTGAGACTGCAGCCTGTGTGCTTCCAGAGGGGGTGTCATCCTCATGTGATCATTTCAGCTCCAGAGAAAGGGAATTTGCTGTCCTTGGAGACTGGGATCTGCAAAGAAGGAACCTACTTAGGAGCAAACCTAGCCTCCTGAGGGTCAAAGGCAGGGCTAAGCCCCAAGCAGGGAAACGCCGGTGCTCCCAGAGGCCTGTATCAAGACAGCAGTGGGGTCCCTGGGGACCAATCCATGCTGGTAAAGAGGAGGCCTGGACAATGGTATTGTTTTCAGACCTGTATTTTATTCTCAGTTATCAACTTTGGTGCCAAATTTTGCCTCTGAAATCACAGCATGAGTCCAGGGGCCACAGGCTGCTACACTTGTAGATACTCCCCTCTCATCCTGGTCCTCACACTGCCGCATCCACTTAGATGATCCCAAGGAAGCGCTTTCAGCTTTGGTTTCATGTTGTGTTGTCAGGGAACCTGGGCCCAGGTGCGGCACTCAGCAGAGTTATTGCTGGAGCTAGGCAAGAGGTAAGGAAGAAAGACCAGAGAGCATCTGTGCTACAGAGGTGGAGATGAGCTGAGCTCAGGTGGAGACTGTGAGTGCTGTGTGGGGAGGCTGTAGACGTCCTCTGATGCCTAAGCGGGGCTGTGCACAGCAGTGTGTGCATTGGGGCTGTGCACAGCAGTGTGTGCATTGGGGCTGTGTACAGCAGTGTGTGCATTGGGGCTGTGCACAGCAGTGTGTGCATTGGGGCTGTGTACAGCAGTGTGTACATTGGGGCTGTGTGCAGCAGAGGCATTGGGTCTGTGTACAGCAGTGTGTGCATTGGGGTGTGTACAGCAGTGTGTGCATTGGGGCTGTGCACAGCAGTGTGTGCATTGGGATGTGCACAGCAGTGTGTGCATTGGGGCTGTGCACAGCAGTGTGTGCATTGGGGCTGTGCACAGCAGTGTGTGCATTGGGTCTGTGTACAGCAGTGTGTGCATTGGGTCTGTGCACAGCAGTGTGTGCATTGGGATGTGTACAGCAGTGTGTGCATTGGGGCTGTGCGCAGCAGAGGCATTGGGTCTGTGCACAGCAGTGTGTGCATTGGGGTGTGTACAGCAGTGTGTGCATTGGGACTGTGCACAGCAGTGTGTGCATTGGGGTGTGTACAGCAGTGTGTGCATTGGGGTGTGTACAGCAGTGTGTGCATTGGGGCTGTGCGCAGCAGTGTGTGCATTGGGGTGTGTACAGCAGTGTGTGCATTGGGGTGTGTACAGCAGTGTGTGCATTGGGGTGTGTACAGCAGTGTGTGCATTGGGGCTGTGTACAGCAGTGTGTGCATTGGGTCTGTGTACAGCAGTGTGTGCATTGGGGTGTGTACAGCAGTGTGTGCATTGGGTCTGTGCACAGCAGTGTGTGCATTGGGGTGTGTGCAGCAGTGTGTGCATTGGGATGTGTACAGCAGTGTGTGCATTGGGATGTGTACAGCAGTGTGTGCATTGGGGTGTGCACAGCAGTGTGTGCATTGGGACTGTGCACAGCAGTGTGTGCATTGGGGTGTGTACAGCAGTGTGTGCATTGGGTCTGTGCACAGCAGTGTGTGCATTGGGGTGTGTACAGCAGTGTGTGCATTGGGGTGTGCACAGCAGTGTGTGCATTGGGACTGTGCACAGCAGTGTGTGCATTGGGGTGTGTACAGCAGTGTGTGCATTGGGTCTGTGCACAGCAGTGTGTGCATTGGGGTGTGTACAGCAGTGTGTGCATTGGGGTGTGTACAGCAGTGTGTGCATTGGGGTGTGTACAGCAGTGTGTGCATTGGGGTGTGTACAGCAGTGTGTGCATTGGGATGTGCACAGCAGTGTGTGCATTGGGGTGTGTACAGCAGTGTGTGCATTGGGGCTGTGCACAGCAGTGTGTGCATTGGGATGTGTACAGCAGTGTGTGCATTGGGGCTGTGCGCAGCAGTGTGTGCATTGGGGCTGTGCACAGCAGTGTGTGCATTGGGGCTGTGCACAGCAGTGTGTGCATTGGGGCTGTGCGCAGCAGTGTGTGCATTGGGGCTGTGCGCAGCAGTGTGTGCATTGGGGCTGTGTACAGCAGAGGCGTTGGGATGTGTACAGCAGTGTGTGCATTGGGGTGTGTACAGCAGTGTGTGCATTGGGGCTGTGCGCAGCAGTGTGTGCATTGGGTCTGTGTACAGCAGTGTGTGCATTGGGGTGTATACAGCAGAGGCGTTGGGAGTGCTCAAATAGCTTCCCGGTGGTGGAGGCAAGGTCAGAAGGGAACATCACAGGAGACAGAAAGATTGTAAGAGCCAGAGAGCCCAGGATGTCTGCTGTGTCTTTATAAATGTCAAAGATGCTGCACCCATGAAATCTCAACTGTGGGAACACCAGACCTTGAGCAGAGACCCACTTCCCCTTCTGCCTGGGAGCAGGCAGCTGTAAGACAATGTTTACTAAAAACATGTTTACTAAAAACAATACAATGCCCAGGGGCAATAAGTTCCTGGAAAAGGCCTGTCCACAGAAACCACCCTGACCTCGACCTTGTCCAAAGACTAACCACCTCTTCTGCCACGCCCAGATCAGTTTTTGGTGTCAGAGCAGAACCAGCCAGGGGAGAGGAGAGAGCAGAAGCTTCTCTGGTGGGAGCTTTTCTTAGGAAGTTTTTCTTGAACCTTTTTGGAGCCTGTTTAAAGTTCTCTTTATATCATTGAACGAGTCTCTGTGTTTTCAATACCCGACACCCTCCGCACGTTCTCGGACACAGGCCGCGCAGCAGACGTGACACTCAACAATGTGTCTGTCTAAACAAGACTGCACAATGAGCACCAGCTGACATGGCAGTGTGGGTAAGGAAATCTCATAGGCAACATCCCTAGAAGAAAGGTGGCCTAGTTTGCTGTCTGGTGCTGTGACAGAATGCCATGACTAAACCACTAGAGAAGACAGGGTTTATTTGACTCACATATCCCAATCCCAGTCCACCAAAGAAGCAGGGGCCATGGACAGCAGTGCTCACTGGCTTGCTCCTCTGCAAAGAAGCAGGGGCATGGACAGCAGTGCTCACTGGCTTGCTCCTCTGCCATGTTTGACTACTTTATGGCTCCAGGTTCATCTGCCCAGAGTTGACCTTGACCCTCCCTGCCTACAGTGGGCTAGTCCCTCCACATCAGTCATTAGTCAAGAAAATGTTCTCACAGTCTTGCCTGCCAGCCAGTCTAATGGAGACATTTTCTCAATTAATGTTCCCTCTTAGATGAACCTAGTTTGTACAAAATGACAAAAAAAGAAAAAGAAAAAAACAACCAACCAGCACAAAGAACTACAGGCAATCAATCACCGCTGAGAAAGGGAGAACTGGTGTTCTAAGCAAGCTCCCTGATAGGTTATCCAATCCCAAGTGGTCAGCCCTAAAGACGTACATGTGAGCAACACTGAATGAACCGAGTGGGGTGTGTGCATATGTGTGCATAACAATAATTGAAAAACAGTCCTGAATCTGGGGCACCTGCTGGTAAGGGGAGGGTGGTGAATGAAAATGATATAAACACAGTACTCATAAATGAGAGTCTTAAATAAAAACTAGAAAAATATTTAGAATAGAATAAAAGGCTGGAGACCACTTGCTGCTCTTGCAGAGGACACAGAGAACCCACATAGCAGCTCACAGCTCCAGTTATAGGGGAATCTGCACCCTTGTCTGTCCTCCACAGGTACACGTACATGCAGGCAAAGCACTCATACATAAAACAAAAATAAGTATTTAAAATAAAATAGTAAATATAAACCAATTATTATGTATACATTTTGGAGTTACCAGAAAATGACCAATGAATAATATACATATGTGCAGGATATTAAATGGCAATTATAAAGTTAAATAGATGCCGGGCGTTGGTGGCGCACGCCTTTAATCCCAGCACTCGGGAGGCAGAGGCAGGCGGATCTCTGTGAATTCGAGACCAGCCTGGACTACCGAGCGAGTTCCAGGACAGCCTCTAAAAGCCACAGAGAAACCCTGTCTCGAAAAACCAAAAAAAAAAAAAAAAAAAAAGTTAAATAGATACAGGGAAGGGCTGGGGGGGGGGGTAGTGTAGTATTCCTCCCAGCTTGAATGGCTATATGTGATTCCTCCCTTTATTTCCTGAGAGAGAAGGAGGGGGAGGCAAAGCCCCCATGTTTTCACCCCTTCACTGAGGGGAGAGGCAGAGGCAGCGCCTCCAGCAGCTGATACAGCAGAGGACTGAGCACCCTGGGAATGAGCTCTGACGTGACGGTGCTGCATGCCTCATTAGCGCATGGGGTCAACTGAAACAGACCCACAGGGTTAAGCCAGCTTCTCAGAAGTCGCTTCTGACTAATGTCTGCATGAACCCTTTGGGAGAGGGAAGAGCTCAAGAAATGAAGAGCTGTTGATGAGGTGGTTGATGAGTGACTGGGAGGCTGGCACCCACTCTTGTCACTCTTCAGACATTGTGTGGTCTGAGAGTGAAGACTTAAAACTGTTTGAGGAGGTAAGGGTTCTGTGTGTCTGCAGGGATGGATGGACATGATTCCATGTGCAGCTGCGCTGCTCTCAAGGTCCTTACCCACTTCTTATCGTTTTGGTAGTAAGTTGGTGCAGTGGTGCAGGCTGTCTTCTGAGCACTTAGGAGGCGGGAGCAGGATGATGAAGAGTTCAGTGTCATCTCAGCTACTTAGCAAGTTTGAGGCTAGCCTGGGCTACATGAGCTCTCATCTTAAAGGAAGAATGGGTGGGGAGTGGGGAGGGACAGAACAGAAAACAGTAGGGAAGACCAACTTGTTACCACACTGTTTCCTTTCCCACACTGGACTGTGAGTATGCTCGCACAGTGTACTCCAACATTCCAGGGTGAAGATTTACCATGAATCCAGTCCTTACTACTAGACTGCCAAAGGAGGAAGTTAACGTATGCTGGATATCAAGGCACAAAACATTCTAAGATGTGCCTAAAGAAATTAGGAAAAGCCAGACGTGGGGGCTCACACCTCTGATCCCAGAATAAAAGAAGCAGAGACAGGCATATCTCTGTGAGTTTGAGGCCAGGCTATTGCATACTCTACATAGCAAATTCCAGGACAGGCAGGGCTACAAAGAGAGACCCTGTTTCAAAATAGTGATGATGATGATGATGATGATGATGATGATGATGATGATGATGATGATGATGATGATAAATTACAAAGATTTTTTTTTGTTTTGTTTTTCGAGACAGGGTTTCTCTGTGGCTTTGGAGGCTGTCCTGTAACTCGCTCTGTAGACCAGGCTGGCTTCGAACTCACAGAGATCCACCTGCCTCTGCTACTCGAATGCTGAGATTAAAGGCGTGCGCCACCAACACCCGGCTAAATTACAAAGATTTAAGCCAGTCTACACATCAGGGCCTGAAGAGGTAATTCAGTGGTTGAGAACACTTGCTCTTTTTCTAGAGGACCTGGGTTCAATTCCCAGCACCAACATGGATGCTCACAACTGTCTGTGACTCCAGTTCCAGGAGACTCAGTTCTGTCTTCTGGCCTCCTCAGGCAAGAATGTACATGTACACAGATATACATGTAGGCAAAACACCCACACATGTGAAATAAAAAGTTTCAGGTGTAGAGATGCATGTCTGAAGTCATGGATTTCATCTGATGCATTCTTTGGGGGAGAGTTGCTGGGAATCACACCTAGAACTATATGCATACTAAGCAAGTGCTTTTCACTGGGCTGCATCTCCATACCTACTGCATTTTTCTTTATTTTTCAAGGCAGAATCTCACTATGTGGACATGTGGCCTGGAACTCACCATGTAGAACAGGCTGGCTTCCAAGTGCTGCGATCTGTTTTTAATCTACCAAGCCTTCAGCACTTTGTTGTAGTACCCTGAATGGGCAAAAACAGTGTTTTGTTTTGCTTTTCTATATATGAGTGTTTTGTCTGCATGCCTGTATCTGTTCTCTGTACATGACTGTTGTCTGCAGAGACCAGAAGAGAGCAGTGAATCCCCTGAAACTGGAGTTAACAGACAGGGGTGAGCTGCCATGCAGGTGCTAGAAATTGAACCCAGGTCCTTTGACAGTGCAGTCAGTGCTCTTAGTCACTGAGCCATCTCTCCAGCTCCAAAGTGGTGCTTTTTAAGCAGATTAATCTCGATACTGGAGAAGTGAGGCTCGGTGGTTAAGAGCACTGGCTGCTATTCTGTAGGACTTGGGTTCAATTCTCAGTGCCTAGATGGTGACTAACCAGGGTCTGTGACTCCAGTACAAGGATCTGCTGCCGTCTTTTGTCCCCAACGGGCACCGCATGCACATGGTATACAGATAAATGTGCAGACAGTGTGCAGAGAAAATACCCACACACATAAAAAATGAGTAAGGTGAGGGTAGTAGCGTACACCTCTAATCTCAGCACTTGAGGCACAGGCAGGAGGATCTCAAATCCAAAGTCAGACACACAGACAGCACAGTTGAGTAGAGCACTAGTAACCAGAAGACAGATGAGAAGAAAATCTGAAGGGTGGAGAGCTCAGAGAGAGAACGTGAAAACAGTATGGTGCACAATGGCTTGTAACTGGAGTCCTAGAAGACAAGAAATAAGCATGATATTTGGGATCACAATAGCTAGTTTCCCAAAATGCATGCAAGTTATCCAGCCAAATTCAAAAGGTGCTGGAAATCCTAGTTAGAGGTCACAACTCAGCATTCGGGGGAAGAATAGGGACATCTTTGTTGGAACACTGTTCTGTGTGCAGCTTCTTGGAACTTCAAGCATAGCCATGAGATGCAGGGCCTTTCTGACCTCAGCCTGTGTGGCGATGGGACATGCATGAACATTGCGACTGACATTCAGAAGATGCCAGATGTCCACTGTGAGGGCCAGGATTGAAGCACTGTGACATTTGTGAGTGCCCTTGACCTGATGCAGATATTAGCAGGGAGCTTGAGGGAAAAACAAGTATGTTTCTGTCAAGGTGAAAATGGTGACTGGGGACCAAAACAAGGGAAAGCCCATAGGAGCCTTCTATTGAAACTGGGCCCTGAGGTGCTCACATGGCACAGTGCTGGGCTCTTCTGGTACCTGAGCATTGACGGGCACTTCCAGGAGCAGCTCTCTGCCTAGACTGAGCGAGAAACGGCTCTGAGGTGGAAGAGCTCAAGACCATCCCCAAGGGCCTGAGGGTGAGCAGGATGCTAGGAAGCTCTCAGGCGGACGGTGGGGCTGGACTTAACTCTGCCAATAACTGGGTGTCACTCTCCACGCAGGGCCTCCTCGCTGCGCTGGAACTCTGGTAACAAGGAACGCATGCTCATCAAGGTTGCTGACCGTGAACCCAGCTTCCTCGCTCCCCAAGGCAATGGCTATCCCTCAGACAGCCAGCCCGGGGGGCATCACCGCAGACCCTCTGGCAGCCAGCACTCACCTAGCCTGCAGACCTTTGTCCCTGACACTGATGGCACTGTCTTCTTTCCGGAGAGGCGGCCCTCACCTTTCCTAAGGAGGGCTGAGCTCTCTGGAAACTGTTCACCACTGTTGATGCAGCCCCGAAAGCCCTCCAGTGACTCCCAGCCCCCCTCCCCACGCTATGGTTATGAGCCCCCACTCTATGAGGAGCCGCCAGTGGAGTACCAAGCTCCCATTTATGATGAGCCCCCCATGGATGTGCAGTTTGAAGCCAACAGCCCCTACCAGACCGGCTCACCACAGAGGTCACCAGGCCGAAAACCCCACCCATTCCTACAAACTACTAAACAGACCCCAACCTCACCCTGCCAACAGCTGATGCGCACCAAGCAGAAGTGCCCTGAGCGCTTTCTGAGCCTGGAATATAGTCCTGTGGGCAAGGAGTACGTGCGGCAGCTGGTGTATGTGGAGCAAGCAGGCTCCAGCCCCAAGCTTAGAGCTGGGCCCAGGCACAAGTATGCACCCAACCCAGGTGGTGGCACCTACTCCCTGCAGCCCAGCCCCTGCCTGCTAAGAGACCAGCGCCTGGGGGTCAGGTCTGGAGACTATAGCACCATGGAAGGGCCTGAGTCACGCTCAAGCCAACCACCCACACCACTGCCCCAAGCCCAGGAGGATGCCATGTCCTGGTCCAGTCAGCAGGACACCATGTCTTCCACAAGCTACTCTCCAGGCACTCGTAAGAGGAAGAACAGAAAGCCCTCTCTGTGCCAAGTCCCTAGCACCTCCTCCACTGATGGTCCTGGGGACCTGCTAGGGGAGCAGCCTCTGACTGAAGAGCGTTCTCCATGCAGGTCCAGCCTCACCCCAATAAAAGCTGAGGCAGACCTAGTGCGAGGCACACCTGAGCCCTTCCTCGCACAGGCCCGGCTGGCCTGGGAGGCCCAGCAAGCCCACTTCCACATGAAGCAGAGGGGCAGCTGGGACTCCCAGCAAGATGGCTCAGGGTATGAGAGTGACGGTGCTGTCCCCCTGCCCATGCCTGGGCCTGTGGTACGAGCGTTCAGCGAGGACGAGGCGTTAGCACAACAGGACAGCAAGCACTGGAAGAGGAGCACCTTTGAAAAGCTGGGCTTCCCCCAGATCCTGCTGGAGAAGAGCATCTCTGTACAGACCAACCTGGCCTCGCCGGAGCCTTACCTCCACCCCTCACAGGTGAGGGCACAGGGAGGGTGGGCCTCGGTATGCCTGGCTTCCTCGGCAGAGTATGGCCCTGGGAGGTTTTAGAGCCTGAGTCTCAATCCCAGGTACCAGCTGTCAGTGAGAGCAAAACTGTGGAGGCCACTTCAAGGCCTGAGTGTCTGTCTCCACAGCTCTGCCCTCTGCAATCCTGGCACTGACTCTCACTCTTGGTTCTGGCTCTATTATCTATGCTGGTTTGCTACACCTGCCCCGGAGCACCCAAGCCCACAGAGGGTGGAGTTAGAGCCCAGAGGCTTCCTCTAGATGGTGTGTCAGGTTTATCTGTAACCACTGGGGAAGGCTTCAGTGAATTTTGGGCAGCAGCTGTCTTGGGTCTCCATAGGGCTTCAGAGACCTATAAGCTGTGAGAAACAGAATAACCATGGACAAAACTACCGTTAATAAGAGAAGGGGGCTCTAGTTATAGAGACAGAGGGAGGGACCCAGCAGGGTCAAGCACCAGACAAGTGATAAAAGAGCCAGGTCCTCTAGCCCTGACCAGAGCTATGGTCACAGGGTCATGCAGAGGTGGGAATAGAGTTGGTAGCTAGATAGCTTTGCCTATAGGAGGCAGATGCTATTCTTCCTTAAAGGTGTCGAGATGAGTTGGTATCCTTAACCAAGATGTAACTGCCTCGCCCACAGTCAGGTTTCCTGAGAACAAAGACCAAGGCTGTTACTCTATCCTCAGCCTCTTGATCATGTCTGCAGAGGAGGCTGAGTCTCACCTGGCTGGCTGGCTCACCTCTCTTAGGGCTATAGCCCAACTGGGCCTGTTTGCCTGCCCAGCGTACCCTCTGATGTCCCAGTCCCATTTGTCCTTCTCAGTCTGAGGACCTTGGTGCCTGTGCGCAGTTTGAGAGCAGTCGGCAGAACCGCAGTGCAGTGCCCAGCTCCAGCTGCGTCTTCCCCACATTCACGCTGCGCAAGCCCTCCTCGGAGACTGACATCGAGAACTGGGCCTCCAAGCACTTCAACAAGCACACACAGGGCCTCTTCCGGAGAAAGGTGTCCATAGCCAACATGTTGGCCTGGAGCAGCGAGTCCATCAAGAAGCCCATGATCGTGACCAGTGACCGGCATGTGAAGAAAGAGGCCTGTGAGATTTTCAAGCTAATCCAAATGTACATGGGTGACCGACGGGCCAAGGCAGACCCGCTGCACGTGGCCCTGGAGATTGCCACCAAAGGCTGGAGCGCACAGGGCTTACGAGATGAGCTGTATATCCAGCTATGCCGACAAACTACAGAGAACTTCCGCCTGGAGAGCCTGGCCCGGGGCTGGGAGCTCATGGCCATCTGCCTGGCCTTCTTCCCACCTACCCCCAAGTTCCATTCCTACCTAGAGGGCTATATCTACCGGCATATGGATCCCGTTAATGACACCAAAGGTAGGTCCAGCGTGTGGGGCCCCCAGCACCTCAGCTTTGCTGCTGCTGAGGTAAGGACTATGGAGAGGGCTCCTAGCCATGCTGGGTAGCACTGGCCAGTTCCAAGAAGATATACAGTCCCCTGGAAGACCCTAGATCCCTGTTTCCTCTGGCTGCTCCAAACCTACTAGGGCCAGGCAATGTTAAGCTCCTGTACCCTTGTTACACTCAGTTTTGTTATCTTGTGGTAAGAGAAGGTGCCCAGAGAAGCTCAGGTCGTTTTCTGTGTGGGATCTGGGCCAAGGGTCTAAGCAAGGAAAAATGTGGTGACCAGGATGTATCACCAAGCTCCAACCCACAGGCCCATCACAGATAAGTCTGTGAATTCAGCCAGCTAGTGGGCGTTGTGAGCCAAGTTGCCCTGTGAGGTCAGAAGGTGATACTGTCACAGATCACCTGCTTACCCATGGCTGTGTAAGGCCAAGTACAAGGTCCCCAGAGATATGGCAGGGTTCTATCAGCTGGGCAGTTGGTCTGAGCCCTGGGCTAGTTAGAGTGGGCACAAAGTAGAACTTAGGTAGCTATATGGCCGGCCATCTTCCAGCTCAACATTGGAAGTGTCTGTGGAATATAAACACAGAATTCATGTCTAGCTGTACCCACATGCTCAGACACACACATGCTTGCAAGCTAGGTCACAGGGTACTCTACATTGCTCCTCAGAGGAAAAGAGTCTATCTTGGGCCCTTGTCCCTGGCGAGTTCTGGGAAAGCAGTTTTCACAGTGGTGCGGGGCCAGTGTGTACACACAATGACAGAGTAGAAGCTTCCTGGCTGGGGCAGGCTCCTAGAGAAGATGTGCAGAGCATAGGTGCCGTGTGTGCCTCAGCCTCCTGTGAGTGGAAGTTTGAGCCCATGTGGTTTCTGCCCCAGGCATGCGTTTTTGGTGTAGGTGTAGCCTGGCCCTTACTCTCTGTACACTGAGGCCCAGAAGCAGCTTGGGGCTACTACTATAGGCCTTAGTGGGGGGCTCTCCAGTCTCAGGTCCTCTTAAACCTTTCTAAGAGTAGGGAATCCTAGGAGCTGTGTGTGTTCTCATAGATCACTTCCTTGTCCTTTTCTGAGGGGCCTTCCAGTTTGTTTGAGCTACAGCTATGAAAATGGGTCTCCACTGCCTAGCATGGTGTGAGACCCACAGTGCACTACAAGAGTGTACTTGAGTGAGCCAGTGAGCAAATGAGGACTTGGGAGATGGTCAGAGGCCTAGCAATCCCCAGGTCAGCCAGCCAGGAAGAATGTAACCGGGCTGATTCTGTAGGCCTCCTGATGCTGCCCCTCACTCAGAAGTGTCTGTGGATGCCTCTTTTCCAGTGTGTTATACCCCTCGTATCTTGGCTTACACAAGAGAAGGAAATGGATTTAGTCTGGGGGCTGGGGCTTGACAGCACCCCATATAAGGCCCATAAAGCCTCACCTCTGGACTCTGAATGGTGAGCTGCCCACTGGTGGCTTGCATCCAGGGTGTGGGGCCTGGACTGCTCTCACTGTCAACACTTTCATCTCCATCCCTGGGTTGCCTCAGGCTTGCCTGTGTGTAGCTTTGCTTGGCTTGAAGCCTGGAAAGACCTTTACATACAAGCTGACCATCCTTTTTCCCAGGCATGAACAGCAGTGTTCGAGAACATGGGTCCTAGCCAGGCACCTATAATGCTAGCACTTAGGAGGCAGAAAGAGTCTGGAAACTTTTTGTTGTTGTTGTTTCTGATTTTTCAAGGCAGGGTCTCTCTGTGTAGCCCTGGCTGTCCTGGAACTCAGAGATTCTCCTGCCTGTGTCTCAAAGAGTGCTGGGATTAAAGTCATGTGCCACCACCATCTGGCTGCTACTCCATATTTTTTTAAGTAATTTGTTTATTTTTATTTTATGTGCATTCGTGTTTTGCCTACATGTATGTCTGTGTGATCTATACTGGATCTCCTGGAACTGGAGTTATAGACAGTTGTAAGCTGCCATGTGGGTGCTGGGAATTGAACCTGGGTCCTCTGGAAGAATAGCCAGTTCTCCTAACCTCTGACCCATATATATCTCCAGCTCCTGATACTCTGTTTTTTGTTTGTTTGTTTTTTCTGAGACAAGATTTCTCTGTGGCTTTGGAGGCTGTCCTGGAAGTCGCTCTAGAGACCAGGGTGGCCTTGAACTCACAGAGATCCACCTGCCTCTGCCTCCCGAGTGCTGGGATTAAAGGCATGCACCACCATCGCCTGGCACTACTCCATATTTTTAAGAAAGACTTTCCAGTATCTCGCTAAAGTTGGCAAAAGTTGTCTATGGTGGTACATGGCTATAATTCAGCACTTGGAAGGCTAAGACGAGATCACATAATGACTCTAACATAGTTAAAAGCTACATGGCAAGACACATTCTCAAAAACAACAACACATAAACAGGGTCTAGGAAGGTGACTCCATGGTTGAGAGTGTTTAGTGCTCTTGCAGGAAACCCGTTTGCTTCCCAGCACCCACATTTGGTGGCTCACAACCAACTACAGCTCCAGTCCCAGCGCATCTGATGCCTCTCGCTTCTGGACACGCACACCCACATGAGCATACACCACACACACACACACACACACACAGGCACATACGACACACGCGCACACTCACACACAGAGCATATACCACACACACATGAACATATACCACACACGGGCACACACACACACACACACATGAACATATACCACACACGGGCACGCACACACACACATGAGCATATACCACACACGGGCACACACTTTTAAATAAAAGTCTTTAAAATTAGACCTTGTCTTAGTTATCGTTCTGCTGTGAAGAGACACCATGAGCAGGACAACTCTTAAAAGGAAAGCATCTCCATGCTCCCTGTCACCCTGACAACGGAGTGAACCTCTAAAACTGTGATTAGTGAAGAAGAACGTGTTGGAGAACCTCCCACCAGTTTGTGACAGATCTGAAGTAATCAAGTCTGGTCTGCGTGACGCACATGGTAATCTGCGAGCATCACACAGGTCCCAGAAACAATCCTACTCAAAAGCAAGTTGGTTTTCCTCAAAGTTGGAAATGCTAGTCAGTAAAGAAAGGGAGGGCTTTCTTGAATAGTGCAGAGAAAAACTGGACTTTCAAACACAAAAGAAATTAACTTCAACCTTCACTTTGCACTGTATGAAAAATTAACTTAAAATGGGTCCTAACCCAGACAAGCATGGCGGCACACTCCTTTAATCCCAGCACTCGAGAGACAGAGGGAGATGGATCTCTAGGACAGCCTGATCTACTGAGGGAATTCCAGGACAGCTAAGACTACATAGAGACACCTTGTCTGAAAAGAATTAAAAAAAAAAAAAAAAAGATGAACCAAAGCATAAAACCCCAAACTATAAAACTTCTAACATAGGAGAAAATCTTTGTCTCCTTGGGTAAGGCAGTGACTTTTACATAATACCAAGAACACTGTCTTCTGATCGAACTATAAAAATTAAATATCCAGTGAGATATTGTTAAGAGAATGAGAAGCTTATGTGCACCTCAGGGTAGAGCATGTGAGTCTCTGGCTCAGTCCTCAGCATCTCTCCCCTAAAAGAGGACTGACAAAGAACAGAAGCTGTGTCGACTGAGCTACGCGGTGATGGGTTAAAGTGTAATTATTAGTGTGAGCTCACATGTACATACAGAAGTGTTTATAGATATGTATGTGTAAATAGCGGTTTATGGACATGTATTTGCTTGCTCTGTCAGCTGAGAGGCCCTTAGAAGTAAATATATCTCAAGAGCAACAAGCACACCTAATACCGATTGTTTTGATTTCTAAATATAATTTTCCATTAAAGAAACCATAGTCCTGGGGCTGGAGGAATGGCTCAGCAGTTAAGAGCACTGGCTGCTCTTCCAGAGGGTTCTGAGTTCAATTCGCAGCAACTACATGGTGGCTCCCAACTATCTACAATAGGATCTGGTGCCCTCTTCTGGAATGCAGTTGTATATGCAGACAGAAAAATAAGTAAATTTGGCCGGACGGTAGTGGTGCACCCCTTTAGTCCCAGTACTAAGGAGGTAGAGGCAGGAGGATCTCTGTGAGTTAGAGGCCAGCATGGTCTACAGAGCAAATTCCAGGACAGCCTCCAGAGCTACAAAGAAACCCAAATGAATAAATAAATAAATAAATAAATAAATAAATAAATAAATAAATTTTTTGTTTTTTCGAGACAGGGTTTCTCTGTAGTTTTAGAGGCTGTCCTGGAACTCTGCCTCCCGAGTGCTGGGATTAAAGGCGTGCGCCACCAACGCCCGGCTTAAATAAATAAATTTAAGAAAAAAAAAGTAACTACTACTTAAAGAAAAAGAAAGAAACCATGGTCCTTTTTAAAATGGCTAATTTCACCCTGGTGTAGGGAATGTAGATGTGCTGGGATGCTGGCCCATGTCTGTAGTCCCAGCACAGACAAGGCTTGAAGCTGGAGCATCTTGAGTTTGACGTCAGCCCTGAATTATACAGCAAGGGCTCAAAATTTCAAGACCTCAGAAATTAAAGGGCTGAAGTTATAGGTCAGTGCAAAACAATTGCCTGGTTTCACAAAGCTCTGGGTTCAGTCCCAGCACCCAAAATAAATAAAAAGGAAATATAGCCATGCCTGGTAGCGTAGTCTTAGATCAGCTACACGGGGTGCCAAGGCAACATCAAGAGTTGAAGGCCAGCTCTGCCAATTTAAATAAGATCATGGCTCAAAAAGTAGGAGGTCAGATGGTGGTGGCACACGCCATTAATCCCAGCACTCGGGGGCCAGAGGCAGGTGGATTTCTGAGTTCGAGGCTAGCCTAGTCTACTGAGTGAGTTCCCAGACAACTAGAGTTACACAGAGAAACCTTGTTGTGAAAAAACAAAACCAAAAGAAAAAAAAAGTAAAAGGCTGGACAGTGGTGGCACACACACAAATAAACCCTGTCTCAAAAAAATAAAACCAAGTAAAAGAAGGCCAAACCTGTCAGTCAGTGTTAGAGTACCTGCCTAGCACGCACTGAAGCTCTTCGTTCAATCACCAATATTGACAATAGAGGCATAGGGAGAGAGAGAGAATGGGAGCTCTTCAGAACATGAGCCAACTGTGGCAAAGTTTAAACCAAAGTTTAGCTGCGCATTGGTGGAGCACACCTTTAGTCCCAGCACTCGGGAGGCAGAGGCAGGTGGATCTCTATGAGTTCGAGGCCAGCCTGGTCTACAAGATTGAGCTCCAGTACAGCCTCCAAAGCCACAGAGAAACCCTGTCTCCGGGAATATATATATATATATATATATATATATGCACGTTCCTTCCTCATGACTGACTTGCAAAGAATACACGTGAGGGAGCTGGGGGAGAAGGTAATTCCACAGGCTTGACCTCAGCCAGGCGTCAGTCAGTCACCATTTCTGTTGGGTCTGTGGACCAAACACCAGCTAAGGAGCCCATGCTCAAACTTTGTGTCAGCCAGAGAAGTGTGAGACAGTGGCACCATACCTCCCCCTCGCCAGTGTCGTCCTTAGGGCTCTGGTCATGCAACTCTAGAAAGGTCCCAGCACCTCACACTGGCCTGTGTGTACAGCTTGATGGGGACAGGCCCCAGCAGGCCCAGGCGCCTTCTTGCCACCAAGTGTAGGAACCACATGGGCAGTGGTTCTTGCTTGTGTCCGGTGGTCCTCACAGTTCTGTTTGCTCCCCAGTGACACAGCACATAAAAGAGCTTCTGGAAAGGAACAGTAAGAAGAAGTCCAAACTGAGAAAGAAACCCAAGCCTTATGTTGAAGAGCCAGATGGTAGGGCGTCTGCGCCTGGGCGCTGCCTCTGCACCGCTCTGCTCTCCAGCCATGGCCGCCTGGCCTTCTCTCTAACCGCTTCTGGGCTGGGGGAGGGACACTAACCTCAGGCCTGGGGACTCCCAAGCAAGCAGAAACTGGAGGTCTAGGGTGCCAAAATGACCCTAGAGAAATGGTGCATGCCCTGCACCTCTTCTGGCAGTACCCAGGACAACCCACAGCTTGCTTCTTGGTGGACTAACCAGTGAAGGCCTGGAGTCACTCCTCAGGTGAGTGAGTGGGCCTGACGCTGGGGTGAGGCTCACAGGTGCAGGAGATGGCTGTCCTGTGGCGCTCCTCCCTAGCCCTGTCCTCTAGCCTAGTGCCTCTTGGGGCAGGGGAGCCCACCCAGGTATGCTCAGGGAATCTTCCCCCTCCCATGGTGGCCCCAGCAAAGCCTTCTGAAGCCCAGAGTTTCTCTGCCTTCCTCCTCCAGCCTCCTCCTCACTCTTCCCAAGGCCTGTCTCAGGACCGCTCTGCGATCTCCCTATGTAGAGCTCGGTTCAGCGCTGCCACTCCCTCACAGGGCCTCAGGGCAGCCCTGGTCTTCCTGCACCAGCTTAGTCTAGAGCTGCTCCCACCAGCTGCCGTTCAGGGTTTGAAACCCGTCTCCTGCTCTCTGCTCTTCTTCATAAACTCTTGCCCACTGTGTGCTGCCCACTGGAGCTGAGGGACAGGGCTGGGGAGCTTTCTGGAGATAAGCATTGTTTAGAACAAACCGGGCCAGCAGGAAGCTGCAGAGCATGGTGGGCTTTTCTGGCTAGGCCAGGATGACATCTGTAAGGCTGGAAATTTGTCCTTGCTCAGGACCTCCCAGGCTGTCCTACTATGCTCAGACTGCTCATGGGGATAGTAGTAGAAAGAGTCATAAGGCCCAGCTCGCCTAATAACTGGAGGCATAGGAGCTGCATGGATACCCACCATCTGTGAGTCGGGGCCAACAAGGTTAGGGGTCAAGTTCCTGTGGAGAGGAACTGGGCAGAGCCTTGCAGCTGAGACTATGTCAGGAAGAGAATCAGGAGCATTCGTTCCCTGGACCACACAGAGTAAGCAATAGCAGATACAAGAAGCCTTGGGCACACCCAGCAGTCTTTGAGGCTTATAGCCTACCCAGACTCCTGCTATAATAGTAAGAACCTGGAATGCTGCTCTTCCAAGTCTATGGTAAGCAGCTCCTCACACGTAAAACTTTACCTGCAGCCTGGTAGAGGTCTATCCAAGGTTCAGCAAGACTAGATTAGGGGTCCAGGGCAGACCTCTTACAAGTAAAGGTCTCTGAAATGGCAGTGACCCTGCATGATCTTCTCTAGACACTCAGAAGTCACTACCCCTTCTTATACCCCAGCCTCAGTCCTGGTTCACCTGCGGCCACAACACCAGCAGCTGCCTGCTTACCACTGGCTCCCAGTCTCCCAGCACGACCAATCTCAGGCACCTAGGAGACAGCTGTTACCTCAGTCTCCCTCCTGTAGGCAAACTGAAGCACACTACTATCTGGGAAGTGGCTGAAGTAGGCTTATTCTGGTCTGAGCAAGTGTCAGATGAGATGTCCTCCCTCTGGGAGGACTGGGTGGGCAGAATAGGAGGCGGCAGGCTTGCGTGCCTTCCATGACTCTCATCGCTGAGCTGAGTCAGGCGGGGGACTTAAGCACTCTCCGTCCTTACAAGCCATCCTGAAGGGCAGGAGCCTGGGGTAGAGGCTGCCGTACTGTACAGGTGGCTGAGGACAAAAAGATCATCTCCCAGGGTCTGTGGATCCCTTGGGCAGATTCTCTGAAACGTAAATGTCTATGGAATTGATAATCATTTTTGGGTACAAAAAAATCTCCTTACAGATGTGAATAAAACTTTTGTGATAAAGGGTTCTCATGGTTCAAAATATACTTATGGCATAAATATATATATATATATAATAATCTAAGGACCTCTCCAAGACCTCAGGTGTCCATAAAAAAAAAAAACCTGTCTCCTTTTAAAGGCAGAGGTATTTCCAGTCACAGGATTCATTGACCCCAGCAGGTAGCAAGCTGGGGTCACAGGGGCAGGGCCTTCCAAGGGAGGGGTGTCCATTTTCTAGAAGCATGGTCACAGGGGCAGGGCCTTCCAAGGGAGGGGTATCCATTTTCTAGAAGCATGTGGCCGGTGGCTGATCTGTCCATGGCACCTCTTGGCATTTTCCATCATCTGCTCCCTCCTCGTTTGCTGAGACCAGGTGGGTGGCAGCTGACATCATCTTCCATTCATAGCAGGCTAGTGTATCTATCTACCAACACCCAGTGTCTCTAACTCTGCGGCAGGGGTGAGTCCCGGAAAGCTCCCCACCTTGGTGACGAAGCCATGCCCCAGCCCTGCCATTATCTTACTCTCGGTTAGGTAGAGCGCTGGCACGGAGCACTGGCATCTTCTACAAGCTGCTGTCTTTCACTAAGTGCCAAGCCTTGGCCGCTCTCTTCCTGACATTCTGTCCCCAGCCTCCCTCCCTCCCTAAGGAAGCCAGGGCTGCTGGAGAACAGCCTTTGCCCCAGTGCTGACCAAAAGCACCAAATGCCTCATCCAGAAGCCTCTTCCGCTGGGACCGGGGAGGACCAGAGGCCTTGCTAGGGTCACCTAAGGAGGAAAGGAAGTAGGGTGTGAAGGCCTTGGACCCAGGGTGTGCTCTTTCTTGCCTATGACTCCTTC
Organism: Mesocricetus auratus; assembly: GCF_017639785.1. Lineage (NCBI taxonomy): Eukaryota > Metazoa > Chordata > Mammalia > Rodentia > Cricetidae > Mesocricetus > Mesocricetus auratus. The sequence continues at coordinate 4,332,800 of NW_024429232.1, read as the reverse complement.
CAGGGAAGCAGCTTTGCTCCCAACTTGCTTTTCCTAGGTGGCTTTAGGAAGGCTGGCAAAGGGATTTCTACTACCCTAGCTCCTAGAGGTGGGGGAGGTGCCCGTTGCCTCTGCTCTTGGGTCTCTGCTCTAAAGGACTGTGCTTCGGAGAGTATGAGCTACTGTGTAGCTCAGGGGTGGGTGAGAGGTTGGTCATATCCCAGAACCCCTACGGTTGCTATTCTTAGCCCCTGTGTCCTACAAGTCCACATCAGGCTGACTGCCACCCTTTCTCTTCCAGGGGTAGCAATAAGCACCTATGCGAAGTACTGTTACCACAAGCTGCAGAAGGCGGCCCTGACTGGGGCCAAGAAGGTACAGACGCTTCTGGGGGACTCAGGGTAGGGCAAATGATTCACCTGCAGAACACACAGAAGCCTGACGGAGGGACAGTGAGGCTCCGGAGAGCGTTGGCTGGCAGAGTGCCCCAGCCTATGTTAGTGAGTGGCTAGGAAGCCTTACACCTGTGCTCCAGTCTTTGTCTTCGCGGGCCCCTGACTATGCCTGGGCCTCCAGCTGGGGCGCACTGCATGGGTACACATGCTAGACAGGGCAACTGGTAACCTACCCGAGTAAGGTGCTCCATCCACCTGGCCATACCCAGCATTCCAGAGCCTGGGAATTTGGCTACACTGCCCCCTAAGGACTCTACTTGGCATGGTGAGGTGCAGGAGACAGGCACTGCCGTATGCAAGTCTGTGCTGGGGACCCTCACCTCTCCACCGTTCTGCATACTCGTGGTTTTGGGGTGCTACAGGTGGCCTGACGGGAGACTCCTTTAGTGACTTAGTTTAGAATCTGGGTTGTCCCTGATTCTTGTTGGGCCAAGGCCCAGTTTTAGGGAGAATACATAGAAGAACCTGAGCACTGGGCTGTTTCCGCAGGGCCTGAAGAAACCTAACGTGGAGGAAATCCGCCATGCCAGGAACGCAGTATTCAGCCCGTCCATGTTTGGCAGTGCGCTGCAGGAGGTGATGAGCATGCAGAAAGAGCGCTACCCTGAGCGGCAGCTGCCCTGGGTTCAGACACGCCTCTCCGAGGAGGTGCTAGCACTCAACGGTGACCAGACGGAGGGCATCTTCAGGTGCTTTGCCACCCTCGGTTGTGGGTGGAGAAAGGGAGCACAGGAGTGTATGCACTGCCTATCCCTCATATCAGGGACCAGAAAGCCTAGAGGTCCTGCATCCAAAAGAGACAAGACAATGACCCATCCGTAGGAGGCAAGTTGGCTGTGTCACTTCCCAAAGTAGCAGCATGGCCAACCAGAGACAGCCAACAGGAGTCCAGAGTGACCTAGATACCAGTAAGAACATGATCCTTACATGACAAGAGCCTCAGAGATGGTGTGCAGCTGGCCATCATCTTGTGTGTACAGGGATGTAACAGACCCTGCCATGGGGATGGCACTTGCCTGTCAGGACCAGGGATGCCCAAGCCCCCAAAGAATAAGTAGAGAAGCCAAGGCTGCAAGTTTGGGCTTTAGTGGCCTGCAGAGGGAGACAGTTACACAGAAAAGCCTACAGAGTCCATGAAAGGAGAATGGCCCCAGGAGAATCCTACTCCACTGACCCAAGTGCGTGGGCAGGATGTCCCCAAAAGAGCATCAGAGCCCTGAGTCATCCCGCCCCACATGAGAGGACTGATCAGGCTGGTGGACCCTTGAAGCTCTCTGTCACTCCAAAGGCCAGGACTAGGGCAAGACGAGCTCCTCTAGTCTGACACTTGCCCTGTGCTCTCTAGGGTCCCTGGTGACATTGACGAGGTCAATGCCCTGAAGTTGCAAGTGGATCAGTGGAAGGTGCCCACAGGCCTGGAGGACCCCCACGTCCCTGGTGAGCTCCAAGCATACTTAGCGGCTGGGCAGGTGTTTGCCTGCATGCATATCCTAGAAAGTAGACCAGCATTCAGGCCAGGGTACCTGTCCAGTCACCCACACCCACACCCCCGTCACCCTATGCCCTCGTCACTCTGTCCTGTGGCTGCATCTCACCATCTTCTTTTGTCCCCGGAACCTACCTACAGTAGAATTCTCTTAGTGAAGTTACGTCTCCCCATCACTTCTAGATGTCCTCCTACCGTCTCCCACCCTCTCCCACCCTCTCCCGATCTCTCCCGCCCTCTGGACACGTCAGTGTTCGTGGTGTGCCCAGGGTTCTGCCCCTCCAGAGCAACCCAGCCCACAGCTCCTGGGGCGTTTTCAGGCAGCTCACCCCTTCAGCAGCTGCACACCCTTCTGAGAAGTTCTACTCTGTAGTCATTGTGGGTACACAAACACCTATACCGCCCGATGGGTCACAGCTAGCGCCTCTGAGATCTGCCTCAGTGTCGCTTAGGTTTGTACCAGGGGATGCTTTCCAGCCTGCCCCATACCCTCGCACACACTGCACACACCCAGTGTCCCTGGATGTGGCCTCTGGTGGATGCTTGGCTTGGGGGCCCCTATACCAAGACCATCTAAGACACTCTCACCCTCAGCATCGCTGCTGAAGCTGTGGTATCGGGAGCTGGAGGAGCCCTTGATTCCTCACGAATTCTATGAACAATGCATTGCGCACTACGAGAGCCCGGAAGCGGCGGTGGCCGTGGTGCACGCGCTACCGCGCATCAACCGTATGGTGCTGTGCTACCTCATTCGCTTCCTCCAGGTAGGCATGTTCTGCCCGCCACGCCACGCCACGCCAAGGCCCGCCTTTCACCCTACCCGACCCACCTTCCCTGACAACCCCTTAATAGCCACGCCCATCCTCCACTCTGCTCTTCTTTCTTTCGGTTCCCCCCACTTAGGTGTTTGTGCAGCCTGCCAACGTAGCCATCACCAAAATGGACGTCAGCAACCTGGCCATGGTGATGGCCCCCAACTGCCTGCGCTGCCAGTCGGATGACCCGCGCGTCATCTTTGAGAATACACGAAAGGAGATGTCCTTTCTGCGAGTGCTCATTCAGCATCTAGATACCAGCTTCATGGAGGGCGTGCTATAGCACACGGGCTACGGACGCGGCTAGGGTGACACCCAGGGAGGTGGGAGGGAAGACCCCAGCGCGAGGCAGCATGCCAAGCCCCGCCAGACGCCCGCCCTGCCCCGCCCCAGCGCCTCCCGGGCAAAGCAGCCGCCGTATCTCGCGGCCAGTTCCTGCAGGCACCGGCTCGCCACGCCGGCTGCAGGCAGCCCCGAGAAGTGCCTTGTTTGCCGTAGCCGAGCGACACTGCCCTCCTGGTCGGCCGAAGCACATGCCGCGTTGCTCAGGGCAACACGACCTCGTCCCCTCTCCAGGGCAATCCGCCACCGAGGCACTCCTGCCCCATCCCTCCTACCCTAGCCTAGGGGTCTCTGGCCGGGGCCTGAAGGAGACTTAGAGGCGCTCTAGAGAGCTGTGCAGGCCACCACCAGGACGCGGTCCCGTCGGCCAGAGTCCTAAAAGGCCTCTGTGCAAGGGGAGGCCCCACACCAAAGCCTTCTGGGGTGGGGCCAGGGCTAAGCAGGCGTTCTTGGGGCGGGTGGGGGAGGGCAAGGTTTTTTGGGTTGTTTTTTAGGGTTTTTGTTTTTGGTGTGAGTCCAGAATCTAACCCGCACCCAGCCTACTTGTGTATAAAGATATAAATAGAACGAGATGTCAGAACTAAGTTTGCTAAGGACATAGTTTTAACCAGATGCTATTTATCTCTTGAACTGCCATTGCGGCCCAGCGCTGAGCAAGTGAGCACCACCCTGTGACCTTGCGGCCTCCGACCAAACTACACCCGTCAGCGTGCGGATGGGACCTGGGCTCGTCCGCGTTTTCCATTCTGGAATCTGAGTTCCAACAGTTGTCAAACTTCATTTCCCCTGTTTATATATATGCATATATAAATATATTTTTAGAGTTGTTTTTATTTATTAAAAACGAAAGTCCCGCTCTGCCGAGGCCCGCGGTCCCATGGGGCGAGTCCTAGACAACTTGGGCGGCGGCCGCAGGCGCTCCCTCCCTTGGACAGAGGCGACAGCGCTCCGTGTGAATAAAGTTCAAGTGCACACTCTGGTTGCCTGTGCCTCGGGTGACTTAGGACACGGGGGGGGTTGTCGCACAGCGGGGCTCTTTCCGGGGCGGGACATGAAGCCCCGCCCCCAGAACACGTGCCGCCGTCGGAACCCAAAGCGCCCGGCGCTGCGCAGTCTATGTGACCTGTTTCCGGCGTGGAAGGATGTGGCCGCCTCGCAGGTCACTGCGTAACTTGGTTCTGGCTTTGGCGAGGTCGCAGCGAGCTCGGGCACACAGTGGGGATGAACGTGTCTCCTACACACAGGGCCAAAGCCCGGAGCCCAGGACCCGCGAGTATTTCTACTACGTGGATCACCAGGGCCAGGTGTGCGCCCCAGGGAGGCGCCCCAGGGAGCTGCGGAGTCGGCCCCGGGCGGGGAAGGGGTCTAGGGATGAAGCCCAGGGCAGTGCCACGTGTGAACCCAATTCCAAAGCCCAGGCTGGGAGCGGGAAGGCCCCGGGGCCGCCCGTGGCACCCATCCCGGAGCTGCGCGCCCGCGACGCTGGGGACGGCGGTCGGCCCGCTTCGGAGAGGGCGAGCGGGGCGGCGGCGCTGGGAGCCTGCGCAGTGTCCGTGCCCCCGTGAACACAGCCACACAACACCGGGCTCCGCGCTCCCTCGCTACTGCCCCCTGTCTGTCCCTTCTGTCTGCAGCTTTTCCTGGATGACTCCAAAATGAAGAACTTTATCACCTGCTTCAAAGGTATTGCTTGCTGCGCTGCTCCTCGTGCCTCTCTCGGCCCTTCAAGGCCGCCAGGCTGGTGTGCCCGGGAAGAGGCGCCTGTCCGTCCGGGACGCTTGGTCACCGAGCGTTTGTCCCCACAGACCTGCAGTTCCTGGTCACTTTCTTCTCCCGTCTGCGACCTAACCACAGCGGGCGCTACGAGGCCTCCTTCCCCTTCCTGTCGCTGTGCGGCCGAGAGCGTAACTTCCTGCGCTGCGAAGACCGGCCCGTGGTCTTCACGCACCTGCTGGCCAGCGACAGCGAGTCGCCTCGGCTCTCCTACTGCGGCGGCGGCGCGGCGCTGGCCGTTCCCTTCGAGCCGGCTCGCCTGCTACCCCTGGCGGCCAACGGGCGCCTGTACCACCCGGCGCCGGCCAGCGCAGGCGGCGTGGGCCTAGTGCGCTCGGCCCTGGCCTTCGAGCTCAGCGCCGGCTTCGAGTATGGGCCTGGCTCGCCCGTGGTCCCCTCTCACGTGCGCTGGCAGGGTCGCCGCGTCGCCCTAACTATGGATCTGGCCCCACTGCTGCCCGCCGCCCCGCCGCCCTGAGCTTCCGGCCGGGGCTGTGGGGGGAGGGTTAGGGCAAACACCGGGCTTTGTAGCACTCGCAGGTTACCCCTCGCTGCCAGCACTGCAGGTCGACCCAGATTGTCCCCTGTCCCCTGCACGCCGGTGACTGAGTGCGCGTGTGCGCAGAGGTGCGCCTTGGGCCTCGTTAGGTTGGCGCTGTCCAAGGTTCTGGTGCGGCCGTGCTTATCCTCGGTCCCTACATGAGTCCTCTTCGCCACCTCTAACTCTTACACCGGCCTTGCATCCCACGGATTGGCCTGCGCCGGTCACGTCAGGCTGAGCGGCAGTCGCAAGGCGCGCGTGGGCCGGTGCGCGTGCGCGCCCACCCCCGCCCCCCGCCGCTTCTCCAGTCTTGCAGCCGCAAGCGCCGCGGGGAGTCGCTCGCCGCTGGAGCAGGTGAGGGGGATCCTGGCCCAAGGTCACCAGGCTTGGGGGTGGGATCGGGACCCTTCAGGTTCCGACTTTAGCACCAAGGAAAGGTCAGGAGATGTGGCAGCGGGGAGGGGATGGAAGCCACGCCCTCTATGAGCAGGCTCCGACCCACTGGAGGCTGAGGGGGAGGCTAGGGTTTAAAGCGCCTGGTCGCCAGGACTGCAGGACACCAGCTGGGGCTTCGCGCTGCGCAGAGGGAGGACACCCACCCTCTTCCCTCCTGGGTGAGCCCCAGGAGACTGACGCCCCACTCCTGCCTAGGGTTAGGGGTTCATGTCCTGATGAAAGGATTTCTGGGCTCACCTAGTAAGGGGCCCTCATTCCTGTCATGGCTGTCTTGCACTGGTGCACATCTGGGCGACTGCGTGAGCAGCAGCTCTGATCCCTAATACACAGACCAAGGCTTCGCTACTGAAGGCTGCCCAGATGCACCAGGCCGGGAGCCAGGGACCAACCAGTCATTCATGCTCCGGGAAATTAAACCCAGAAGCCTAGCAAACGCCCCGGTTTCTTGGGGCTCCACACGTCCTGAAATCTCTAGGAACTGCCTTTGCCTGTGCCAAAGTTATTCCATTAAAACTTTACTGCTGTGCTGCTGCCTCATCTCTTGACTTTAAATGATCATGTGACTCCAGTTGGTACAAACTGAAACAAACACCAAGGCCACTTAGTGCGGCTCAGCTTGACACACAGCAGAGACCTGGTAACTTAGCAGGTGTCAAGGGGAAGACTGTGCCAAGTGAGGAAAACAGTGGAGCCTTGCCCCTGTCCTCTGCTTAGGAAGCTAGACACCTAGTTGGTATGTAGTAGGCATGTAGCTCGGTGGTGTATTGTGTGCTTAAGCCTGTGCTTAGTGTACAAGACACACTGAAGTCACTTCCCAGTAGGGGGGGCAGTTGGTGGCCTGAGACTTCCTGCCACATCCCAGCCAGGACACACACCATCTACCTCAGAGATAAAGACCTCTTGGGGCCAGACTGGTGTGGGTAGGAGGGCATAGGCTTTTGGCCTCTGAACTGGTTTTCCTGTTTGTCTTAATCCTCAGCTCTGTAAAAAAAAAAAAAATCCCGAGAAAGGTAGGTGTGACGGTGCGCACCTGTAACCTTGCCACTTAGGAATGAGCAGTGGTGTCTCAAGTTCAAGTATCGCTACATATGGCTACATAGCAAGACCCCAACTCAAAGAAATCAGAAGTAACAGCCAGGTGTGGTGGCTCAGGTCTTCAATCCCAGCACTCGAGAGGCAGAGGCAGGCGGATCTCTGTGAGTTCGAGACCAGCCTGGTCTACATAGAGAGTTCTAAGACAAGTCAGGGCCACAGGGAGAAAGAACCTGTGTCAAGGGGATGGTGGTGGTTAAGGGCTCTGGCTGCTCTTCCAGAGGACCCAGGTTTGAATCCTAGTACCCACATGCTGGCTCACAACCATGCTAACTCCAGTTGCAGGAGATCGGATGCCCTTCTGACTAGAGAGCAGTAGGCGTGCATGACATGCACACACATGCACATGACATGCACACAGGCAAAACACTCATGCCCATAAAACAAGGGAGTCCAAGTGAAAACACTTCTGAAAAAGAAAACATTGGACGTACGCTAGGCATGGCCACACAGGCCTTTAATCTCACCACTCAGAGTCAAACACAGAAAGACCTCTGGGTTTTGAAGCCATTGTGGTCCACATAATCAAGTCCAGGCCAAGAGAGAAACACAGTAGGCCCTATTTAAAAGGAAATAAGAAGGTTGAGTTACCTGAGGAAAAATTCTTATTTAAGTAAGCTCTCTACCCACCTCAAACCCTACAATGGTGGGTCATGGATGGACCAAGCATCCCCCTCAAATCGTGACAAAAGCCATGGGTGGGGCCATGTGGGTAAACATGGGGCCCCATGCTCTTGTGACGGGGCACAAAGGTTTCTGCTCATGCCACTACCCACAGAGTGAGACATGCTCTTTTTGGCCCAGGACTGGGTAACTGGACCCGGACTTTGCCAACGTAGGCAGTTCCTAAGCCTAGATTATGTACTGTTGCATCTGGGAACCAAAGAGAGCCCATCATTTGGGTGAAAATGAGCCTGTGTTATACCATCGAATAGCAGGACGCTCTTAGTGCAGGTGCAGGAAGAACACTAGGACTAGGTAGGGACCCTCAAGGGAAGATTTTTGTTTTGTTTTCATTCTAAAAAATATTATTTTAGCTGGGCGGTGGTGGCGCCTGCCTTTAATCCCAGCACTTGGGAGGCAGAGGCAGGTGGATCTCTGTGAGTTTGAGACCAGCCTGGTCTACAGAGTGAGTTCCAGGACAGCCTCCAAAGTCACAGAGAAACCCTGTCTCAAAAAAAAAAGATATCGTTTTGGGCACATGAGTCAGGGTTGGGGCACTCATGCCCATGGAGGTCTAACACACCTCTGTGGCATCAGTCCCCTTCCTCCCCCCGTTGCCAGGCAAGTGCCTTTACTTGTATAGCATCTTGCCTGCCTTTACCAAGGGAAGAAATTAGGCTTTTTTTTTTTAAGTGTCTCACTAGGGAGCCTTGACTGGCCTGGAATGAATTGTGCGAACACCTTTCTGGCCTCAACTCACAGAAATCCACCTTCCTTTGTCTCCTGAGTGCCGTTTGTAAAAGTTACACAGGGGTTGTGTGTAGACTTCCATCTGTGTTAGTTGTTTCTTAATTTGTTTTGTATTTTGAGACAAAGCCTCACTACAGTCCAGTCTGAACCATATTGCCTAGGCCTAATTTACAGCGATCCTGTAGCGTCAGCCTCCCGCGTTAGGATTAAGAACATGACCCAGGATGTCTGCTCATGCGCTGGCCTGCTAACCTGTTTCAGGAGCCGCATCCCGAACGGGTCCAGCCCTTGGGGAAGCCACAGCTTCCTGGTGGGGCTCTTCGGAAATGGCCCCAGGGGCGCCCCCACTGCTGCCGCTACTGTTGGGGTTGCTGTTGCTGCCGCTGCTGCCCGGACTCCCGCCCCACGCCACTGGCTGTCCCGCCGCCTGCCGCTGCTACAGTGCCACAGTGGAGTGCGGCGCCCTACGGCTGCGTGTCGTCCCGCCGGGAATCCCCCCAGGGACGCAGGTGGGCACTACGTGGGACTGGAGGGTCTTGGGTTGGAGTAGTGGGCACGCGTGGCATGGAAGAGATTGGTGAGCACCAGAGGTGTGGTGGAAGGTCACGAGGGTGCAGAGGTTTACCGGCAGGTGGGACGGGGCGCTGCATGGGACTGGGACCTGCCCCACGGTGAAGTAATCCTCTGGTCCCCCCATCTTCAGACGCTGTTCCTGCAAGACAACAGCATCGCGCACCTGGAGCAAGGCGCCCTGGCGCCACTCGCTGCCCTGCGCCACCTCTACTTGCATAACAATACCCTGCGGGCACTGGAGTCGGGCGCCTTCCGTGCGCAGCCCCGCCTGCTTGAACTGGCGCTCACTGGCAACCGGCTTCGGGGATTGCGTGGCGGTGCATTTGTGGGCTTGGTCCAGCTACGTGTGCTTTACCTGGCTGGAAACCAGCTGGCGAAGCTGTTGGATTTCACCTTCTTGCACCTGCCGGTGAGCGACAATTGCCAAAAGTGAGGGATCTTGCTGTGATGTCAATAACTACCCTACAAGCCGGGCGGTGGTGGCGCACTCCCAGCACTCGGGAGGCAGAAGCAGGCGGATCTCTGTGAGTTCGAGGCCGCCCTGGTCTACAGAGTGAGTTCCAGGACAGCCTCCAAAACAATACAGAGAAACCCTGTCTCAAAAAAAAAAAAACAAAAAAACTGCAGAGGTTGGGGGGTGGGGAAGTCAATATTGTCTAGCTTCCCAGGGTCCTCCTTCCTGATGATCTGCTGTTCCTACTTCAGCGACTTCAGGAGCTGCATCTTCAAGAAAACAGCATTGAATTACTGGAGGACCAGGCTCTGGCTGGGCTTTCCTCCTTAGCCCTGCTGGACCTCAGCAGGAACCAACTGGGCACCATCAGCAGAGAGGCCCTGCAGCCCCTGACCAGCCTGCAAGTCCTGCGCCTCACAGGTAACTTCTCCTTTGGCAAGGGTCTCATCTTGCACCAGTAGGGAGAAGCAGGCTGAGGTAAACACAGGTTTCTACTACTGGCAGTTCATGGCAGGAAGAGAGGCTGTGGCCCACTGTGCCACATCAACCTGGGGTTCTCGTAATTTTCTACAGACCTGACCCAGGCAGCTCCTCCACATCACTGCAGCAGGGTTCCAGAATGAGCCGAGATGCCACAGAGCCGGGGTTTCTAAAGGGGATGTAAACATGGGTGTAACGTCCTTAACCTGTCCTTAACACGGGTGTAAAGCCTGAGACAGGCGCTGTGGGGGAAAGAGCTTCAGAAAGTGCGTCTCAAACAATAAAGGACCTAAGTGAGCTTTAGTCCCAGCACTCACAAGACACATGCAGGAGAATCTCTGAGTTCAAGGCTACAGCCAGGGCTACACAGAGAGAGCCTGTCTTGAAAAACAAACAAACAAGTTTTCAGTGAGACTGTCCCTCTGTGCTGGATGGGTTACAATGGATAGTGCACATAAATCCCTAGGAAACATGGTAGTAAGGGAAGATGCCCTTAACTGTAAACAAGGTTTAGTCTTCTGATTACCCCAGAAATCACCTACAAAAGGAGTTAGGTCATTCTTTTTTTTTTTTTTTTTTTTTTTGGTTTTTCGAGACAGGGTTTCTCTGTGGCTTTTGGAGGCTGTCCTGGAACTCGATTGGTAGTCCAGTAGTCCAGGCTGGTCTCGAACTCACAGAGATCCTCCTGCCTCTGCCTCCCGAGTGCTGGGATTAAAGGCGTGCGCTACCAACACCCGGCGAGTTAGGTCATTCTTGAAGATCATATTTATATATGCTTAGGCTTTAAGCACTACTATTTTAACATTCCTCTATATTTAAAAGGAATATGGTTATGTTGACAATCTTCAAGGAAAATGTTAATTAATTCTGCTGTAATCCTTGAGTCTCACTTGGTGAGAAGCTCCAACCAGAGTCTATGGAGATTTGCCTTCCTCTCTGTCTTGCTCCACTATGGCAGTCCATGGCATGCTCTGCAGAGTCACACCAGAACCGCCAGCCCTGGTGTGGGACCACCAGGAAGTGCTGGTAGAGTAACAGTTCACGCACCTTATGAGGAGTTACTAGTTCCACAGCGTGACTTAACGGGACTGAGGTCTTGCAGCTGGTCCTCGGAGGGCAGGCAGGAAAAACTGGAGAGCACCTTTGGCAGCAGGGTTTCGGTGCTGCCAGGACATGGGAGGACTGGAGGCTGGCAAGGGGACTTCAGAGACGCTGGCGCTCTCTCAGGAACTGGGATCTCACACTCCTAGCAACCTGGACTGAGGGAGGAGGTGGGAAGGGTTCCGGGGCCCCATAGGCATCTGTGAAAGGTGGGAAAGGGCTTCTGTCTAGAGCAGCAGGACCCCGTCGACCTAGGCTGTACTCTGCCCTACACAGAGAACCCATGGCGTTGCGATTGTGCCCTTCACTGGCTGGGCTCTTGGATCAAAGAGGGGGGCCGGCGGCTGCTGAGCTCCAGAGACAAGAAGATCACATGTGCTGAGCCCCCACGCCTGGCGCTACAGAATCTACTAGAAGTATCTGGTGGTAGCCTCATCTGCATTCCTCCCTCTGTGAGCGTGGAGCCCGCGGAGCTCACAGCTAACTTGGGGGAGGACCTGCAGGTAGCCTGTCAGGCGTCAGGATACCCACAGCCCCTGGTGGTCTGGAGAAAGGTGCCCCAGCCTCGCGATGGCAAGCCTCAAGCCCAAGCCCAGCTGGAAGCTGGAGCACCAGGCCTGGGTGGGCATGCGACCCGTGACACCGGCAGCGGCATGCTGTTCCTCACAAACATCACACTAGCTCACGCGGGCAAATATGAATGTGAGGCCACCAATGCTGGTGGCAAAGCGCGTGTGCCCTTTCATCTCCTGGTCAACGGATCCCGGCAGCAGTCACAGCAGACACCGGCCCCGCAGGCCCCGGCTGCACGCCCTGTGGGACATGAGCCCCGGCACCAGGCAGGCAGCATGGCCTTCCGCGCCCTGGGCCTAGCAACGCAGACGGCGATTGCAGCAGCCATCGCGCTGCTGGCGCTCACTGCGCTGCTCTTGGCCGCCATGATCTGCCGACGCCGGCGTCGGCGGAAAAAGGTGCCTGTGCCACCGGGGGAAGGCACACTGTTCGTCAACGACTATTCAGACGGGCCTTGCACCTTCGCGCAGCTCGAGGAACTCCGTGATGAGCGCGGACACGAGATGTTCGTCATCGACCGTTCCAAGCCTCTGTTTGCAGAGGTGCCGCCTGAGGAGCCGGCGGAACAAAACCCTCCCGAAGGACTCATGTCTGGGCTACGCCTCCCTCCACGTGTTGCCTATGAGATCCATTGCTAAGCCTGCCGTGCGTGTCAATGACGTGGACACCGGGAATTGGCCAGTGCCGCCCGCACATGCTCATTAGTAAAGTTGGAACTGCTCTACAATGCTGAGTGGTGGGTCGGTAACTGTGGGTCTATGAGTGACCGGGCCACAGATTAGGCGTCCCCAGCTGCCAGCTCTGGCGATCCACTCTGGCTCTGGACGGTAGGAATAATGGGATAACCTAGTGAGGAACCGGGTCAGCTTGGATCATACTTGGCAACACCAAAAATGTAGGCAAGTCTTTCCCATCCAATTAGGACACACACACACACACACCAAAAAAGGCCCATAGATTCAAGTTCCGGACACTGCACATTCGTACCTTGCTCACACCCTACAGAGACAGGTCAAGATGCACAGCCGAGGGCCCCAGGCCGCGTGGGGGACTCCCCGAAGCAGATCATAGCATCGACCCCAGTGCACTGCACTCCTTCTAAGGGCATGGAGTGTGCCAGGGACTGCTGCAGAGGCTGCGACCCAGAAGAGCAACCAACGGCGGCCGTACAGAGCAGGGGGAGTCCTGAGACACCAACAGTCAGATACTGGGAGCAGGCGAGGGTACTGCAGAAAGTAGGTGACTCGAGGTACACCCGGGAGTCGAGGTACACCCCAGAGTCACAGTACACCCGGGAGTCGAGGTATATCCGGGAGTCATGGTACACCCGGGAGTCGAGGTACACCCCAGAGTCACAGTACACCCGGGAGTCGAGATACATCCGGGAGTCATGGTACACCCGGGAGTCGAGGTACACCCGGGACTTGAGGTACAATCGGGACTCGAGGTACACCCCGGAGTCACGGTACACCCGGGAGTCACAGTACACCCAGGAGTCACGGTACACCCGGGAGTCGAGGTATGGCCAGGAGCAAGGCAAATCGCATACAACCTAAGAAAGCCTTTGTGCCAGGCCTCCAGCAGAGTCCCAAAGGCTCTTGGAGTGTCTCTCATCAATGCCTTGGAGATCAGAGACTGAAATAGTCTGCAGCCAGGCGCCCATAGATGTCCGTGGTCCAGAGCACATGGGCGCGGCCTGCAGCTAACAGCAGCTGGTGCAACTCAGCCTCTACACAGGCAAACTTCTCCTCATTGATGGAGGCTTCCAGAAGGACAGAGGCAGGTGGCGGCCAAGGAAGGCCCTCATAGCAATCCACAGGGAAGGGGTGCACCACAGTGCGTAGCTCAGCCTGAACCACAGAGTCCCGAAGCAGCTCTTTAAGTCCTGCCATAGACAAAGGGTTGCCATAGAGACCAAGGTAGCGAAGGCTGGCACATCGAGTTAGGGTGGGCAGTGTGGCCAGCAGCTGGGCGTCAGCCAGTTGACACTCAGTCAGCTCAAGATGCAGCAATGTGGCTGCAGCTGCCTGCAGCAGACCCTGCAAGGGCATCAGCCGGCTGCCTGACAAGTCGTTGCCACTCAAATCCAGCTTCTTGAGGTGGGCAGCGTGACGGCTCTGAGCCAAGAAGTGTAGGTCCTCGGGCAACAGTGCACAGAAGGCCAGCTCTAGGCTTTCCAGGGGGCTCTGCAGGGCGCTGCGGGGACAAAGGAGTTACAGAAAGTCACGGGCAGGCAGGCCAAGGGGAGTCCTCACACAGAGAAGGGACAGAGCAATGGCAGAAGCCACTCACCTGAGCAGTTGGTCCAGCCTGCCCGAAAGGAGAGAAGAGCCCATGCTGAGCTCCCGCAGACAGATAAAGCGACCCATCTGGGCCAGAAAGTAACGGAAGTTGTCCTCGCCATCCACAGAAGGCTGCCTTGAGTCCCCATGCACGTAGTGCAGCCTCAGGCTAGCTAGGTGCTGAAAGCGGGCCACATGTGGGATGATGACAGACAGGCCACGCAGTCCCAGATTATTGAAGCGCAGGTCTATCCGGCGCAGACAGCCTGCATCTAGAAGCTGCAGGAGGGCCACAGTGTTGTGCATGGGCAGATCCTCAGCCCGGAGGTCCCGGCAGCAAAGCCGCAGTGGGCTGTCCATGCTACTCTGGAGTGCCTCACGAAGGAATGTGTAGGAGGCCCGGTTGACCCGCAGGTCTACACGAACTTCCACAGGGACCGGCAGTGACAGCCCTGGCTCGGCAGGCCCACCCTGCTGCTGGGCAATACACGTTCTGGCCACAGCAGCTGTGCAATCCCACATACTCATGGTTCCAGGGTCCTGGTCCACGCCGTCATCCAGGAGACCAGTCATGTCTAGCACCCGCAATGCATGCTTCCTGGGAGCAAGGATGGCCAGAGGCAGGAATGAGGGGGTCAAGGCCTACGTCCCTCCCAGCCACCTTGTACAGAAGCAACAAATATGCCTACTCCCACACCAAGCTCCTTTTAACCTCAGGACCACAGCCTGGGGTCAACTCGGTGAATACACTTTGCATACCTGCAGAAGGGTTGTGTGGCAGCCTCCCTTTCTGACGTGTGAAGCCGGGCAGTCAAGCCCAGGATCACGGCCTGCATGCTTTCCGTGCTGAGCCGCTCCTGCAAGGCCCGACTGCAATGGGCACGCTCCTGCAGCAGCTGCTGGAAACTGAGCAGCGGGAAGGGCCATGTGTGCACCAGCTCACGAAGCACGGCCGTCTTCTTGTCCATGAAGGCCACCTTGAACAGCAGGGGGAAGAGCTCTCGGGGCAGCAGGGGCAGGGCCTGGCAGGCTGCCGGCTGGCACTGGAGCACCTGCCGTGTGCTGAGGAACACAAGTGTGTGCATGGTGCTGGCCTGGGCACAAGGCCACCTGCAGGAGAGGGATCTGCGTTAGGAGACACAAACCCTGAGCCAGTATTGGGCCACACCCTCTCCAAATTATGCCTGGCACAGAAGCCCATCATGGGCTGCCAGTTGGTGGAGAAGAGTTGCACAAAGGAACCACCCTTCTTTGTTTGGCTTGCGGCAATCCTTCTGCCTCTTCTGGGATTACAAACTCAGGCCATCACACCTGGCAGGGGTAATCTAGCAAGTTCTTAGAGCTATGCAGAGTGGACAGGACACAAGTTCATACCCCCAGAGGCACAGGGAAACCAAACTGCCCAGCAGAACAAGAACAGTGCAGGCCTATCAAAAATCTGCTTGTTTATTTGTATCTGCTGAGTCACAAATATGACTCAGAGACCCTTCCTCAAAAGTAAAATAAGGAGCCAGGCGTTGGTGGTACACACCTTTAATCCCAGCACTCGGGAGGCAGAGGCAGGTGGATCTCTGTGAGTTCGAGGCCAGCCTGGGAAACCCTGTCTCGAAAAACCAAAAAAAAAAAGGAAAGGAAAACAAGGGACTAGGGATGCCTTTCTATATGGTGCTTGCCAAACAAAAGTGAGCACCTGACTTCAGAGATCTCAGAACCTATATAGAAAAGGGGTATGGGTGACTCAACTCTGTAAACCCAGCACTGGGGTCAGCGGAGGAGAGAAAGACCGTGGAGCTCCCTGGCTGGCTGGCCCAATCCTTGAGTTCTAACAGGTCTGGGCTTTGTCTGTAAGACGGAAGGTGGAGAAGGGGCTCAGTGGTGAAAGAGTGAAAGAGTGTTTGCTGATCTTGCAAAGGACCCAGGTTTGGTGTCCAGAGCCCACATGGTGCGCCACAGCCACCTAAACCTCCAGGCCCAAGGGATCTGATGCAGATGCCCTTTCCTGACGTCAGAGGGCTCCAGCATGCACATGGTGCACGCACACACACTCAGACACAGACATACACAACCAGGGCAAAGTAAATATTTTTCAAGTACAAGAAACTACAGGCCTGTCTTCCCGTCAGTACAAGAACAGGTGGAGAATTCCCACAAAGCCAGTAGCCACAGCCTAACCCTCCACACGCTGTGCCCCTGGACTTAGGGAAATCTAAGCATGGTTTACAAGTGCCGGGGTTAGTTTTGCTAAAGAGCATCCTGAGCACTTGATGCTGGCTGAGCAGCCTATGAGATCAAGAGCGTTTAGTATGAACTCCGCAGGTAACAGTTTTCTAGGGTATAACTAGGCACAGAAATCCCCGAGGAAAAGTAACTCTCACCCTCTGAGGTCCTTGCCTCCTGTTCGAGAATCCTCTCCACTGAGAAACCACTGTACAGAGACGCCAGCAAATTCACGGGCTTCACAAAGACCCCGGCCAGAGACGGTCAGAGCATTCCAGCTTAGAAACCGCATACAAAAGACCCCTAAAGCTAAAGGATTCCTGATGCACAGGGCCAGTATACTTCTGGGGGCCAAACACCTTGCCCTCAGAACCACACCACTGCCCTCTCCCTGCAACGGACTGGAAAACTAAGGCCTATGCCTTGCCTAAAGTTACAGCACGGGACAAAGGGAAAGGAGCAGAAAGGTTGCAGAACCCGGGGTTTGCTTACTTCTCACACCTTGAACAGCCCTTACGGCACAAGTCCCTGGGAAACCCGGGATGACTATCGTCGATCTGACTCTACCTAACGGTAATCTCGCAAGGACTGCCTCGCTGTCAGGATGACCGGATCGCAACACCTGTCATAAGAGGAAAGCCCCCGGCCCGGCCTCCAAGCAAGGATTACTTCTGGGGATAACGCCGCACGCAGAAGACAGCAGTCTCTGTGATGAGACACGCAGACATGCACGCCCGGATCCTTCAAGAACCCAGTCCGGAACCTCAACTGACACGGGCGAGCATGTCCCTGCAGGTCCAGCACATCCTCACCTGCCCCTAGGTCGCCCTGCAGTTGCGGGGCTCACCCGGGCCCATCCCCGCGCAGCGGCCCCTCCCGAGAATCCGTTGCCGCCGGGGCCTTAAAGCGCCATCCCTCGTCGATCCGGACGCCCAAGCGCCCTGACCCTTACGGCTGCGGACTCTTCGCCCGGCTCGGATCCCAGCCCAGCCGCCCCAACTCACCCGCCCCTACCACCAAAGCCTCCGGCCCCTGCGCTAGGCTCGCCCAGCGCCGCGCAGCACCGTGGCGCGCCGCGATGACGTCACGCCCGCCGCCAGCTCCCATTGGCTGAGACCGAGACTTCCCCGAGGTGGCGGGAGATTCCCTCGCCTCGGCTCCCGGGTGCCATGGAAAGACTGGCGAGCGTTCGCGCGCGGCTGCAGGAGTGGGAACGCGCTTTCGCGCGGCTGCACGGGAGACGGCCAGCGCGGGTGAGGTAGGGTGGGGCGGGCAGGGCGGTGAGTGGGTCCCAGGCGCCGGCCGTGGCTGACGAGCTTCTCTCGTAGGAGGACGTGGAGGCGGCCCCTGAGGACACGCGCGGTGAGCGCTGGGCTGCGGGCCTGGGACCGGGCTAACGCTAGTAGGTGTGCCCTGACCCCCGACCCCTGCCTTCCCAGCGCTCTACCGTGAGTACCGCAACCTGAAGCATGCAGCGCGCCAGGCCGGCGACGGACACCGCAGCCTGGAGCAGTCTCTCGCCGAGACAGCTGAGGAGGTATGCTCACCCTTGATCCCCGTCAGCGTTCTGTGTGGTCAGATGGCAGGAGCCTACAGCTGTTGCAGCCATGCGCCCTGGAGCACAGGATTGGGTGGCCAGGTCCTCCCATGGGGGTTAAGAGGAAGCTTTGGAGCACTTCGGTGCCCATGCCGTCTTGTAACCTGATCTAGGCCGCTGCTGTCACTGCAGGCACAGGAACCAAGCTGCTGGGGTCCCCACCTGAATCGAGCCGCAACCCAGAATACACAGCCTACGCCCAGGCAGGGCCCACTGGGTTCAGTACAGGACTATGGGAAGAGGCTCAAAGCCAATCTGGAAAGCAACCCGAAAACAGCAAAGCTGCAGGTAAGAAGTGTGGGTGACGCCCGAGCTGCCTGTGGCTGCGGGTAGTCTGCAGGGCCCGTGTGTGCCCACCCTCCTACAGCGTGCACACACAGGCACAGGTCCCAGCCTGAGGGAGGCTACGCTGCTGAGGACTCGTGGGCACCTCACCCTCAGCTTCCTGTGTGTTCCAAACTTAGGCAGTAGCCCGGGATCCCGAGGTCCTACCTGATCTTCTGTCTTCCCCAACCTAGACTAGGCCAGCCCTGAGCCGAAAATGCCAGCCTCGGAAGAGAGCCTTGTCCACCGTGCCCACCCCAAGGCCCCCAGGCCCAAGGACCTGTCCAGACGAAACTAATGATGTACTTCCCAGGGTTGCTGAGCCCCAGCCACGGCTAGGCCATCTCCAGCAGCTTCAGGCATCCCTGAGTCTGAGGCTGAGTTCCCTAGATCCTGGCTGGTTAGAGCGATGTCAAGACAGAGTTTCAGACCTTCTAGAGGTCCCCAGTGCCTGTGGGCTTGACCTGGATGGAAAGGAGTCACAGCCCCAGATATCAGGCAAGGTGAATGTCCTTGATCCTGGTACCCGTTCAGAAGGGTCTTCACAGAGCCCAGGGGGCCTAGCCACACAGCCACAGAGCCCCAAACCCAGCAACAAGACAGACAGGAAATGGACGCGGAATGAGAGTTCGGAGGACCGTGCACAAGCCCAGGACAGTGGCCAAGCAGGACTGCTGTCTGAGGGAGCCCGGGCTAGCGCACATGAGAAAGACCCTCCAGGAGAAGCTGCGAGCGCGCCCCGGCCCCACAACTCCTCCAAGAGGGCCAGGACAGAGACGGCCAAGGACAAAGCCCACGCCTCCACTAGACCCGCTTTCCTGGACAGAGGGAACTACATCCGACTCAACATGAAACACAAGTGCTATGTACGAGTTGGCGCCAGTCGAGGCAGGCTTCTCCGGAAGCAGGTGAGAGAGATGTGGCGAATGGGACAGGCCGGCCTTTCCTGTCTTGTCATCTCCCTCTCGAACAGTCTTTGTGGGCCTTCCCCAGGTGTGGAGGCAGAAGTGGCGGAAGAAAGCGGGGCAGTTTGGGGGCGGCAGAGCCGGAGCCGAAGCCCAGGACGCCTGTTTCCGGTGTGGGCAGTGTGGTCACTGGGCTTCCCAGTGCCCCCAGGCAGGTGAGCCTCCGCCGTGAGCACTGGATCATTTAGCCGCTGGGGGGTGGAGGTGGTAGGGAATTACTTACGCACACGCAATGATCTTAACCCTGGCCCAGGCTCCACCCGGACCTTCCAGGAAGACAGTGGCAGGGATGACAAACGGCCCGTTCCCACTTTGGAAGAAGAAGCACAGATGGCAGGCACTCCTTCCTGTCACCTGCCTGGTGAGCCAGGGAGATGGGTGGGCGTGACCAGTGGCCATTGTGCCAGGGCGGTCTCTGTCCTGACACTCCCACGTCACCCGCTCTCGCGTCTAAGCAGGTCAGGACACAGACCCTGATGGGCCAAAGCTGCAAGTCCCCTGTCCTCCCCGCCCAGTGCCGCCCCTCTACCCCCCGGGGCCCTTGGGGCATACAACAGGTGAGTGAAATTTAAGCCCCGGGGTCTTTACCAACACATAGCTTTTGTTTGGTTTTTCCAGGCAGGGTTTCTCTGTGACTTTGGAAGCTGTCCTGGAACTAGCTCTTGTAGACCAGGCTGGCCTCGAACTCACAGAGATCCGCCTGCCTCTGCCTCCCGAGTGCTGGGATTAAAGGCGTGTGCCACCAACGCCTGGCACCAACACATGTCTTAGTCACTGTTTATTGCTGTGAAGGGGCACCGTGACCACAGCCTCTGATGGTGGGAAGCAGAAAGGCAGGCATGGTGGTGGAGAAGTACCTGAGACTTTACACCCTGGTGGACAGGCGGAGAAAGACACTGTACCTGGCCACCCCCAGTGACACACTTCTAACAAGGCCACACCTCCTAATTCTTCCCAAACAGTTCCCCAAATGGGGACTCAGCATACACATGTATGAGCCTACAGGGGCTCTTCTCATCGAAACCACAACTCTATCCACAGAGACCCCTGCTGAGGTATTCCAGGCCCTGCAGCAGCTGGGGCACCAAGCGTTCCGCCCTGGACAAGAACAGGCAATCATGCGGATTCTCTCAGGTAGGTGTGGCTGCCCAGGGACTGCACCAGGCTGTGTCTGGCTGATTGAGCCTCATAAGCTGCCTCCTGTCCCGTCCAGGCATCTCCACTCTGTTAGTGCTGCCCACAGGCGCTGGCAAGTCTCTGTGCTACCAGCTGCCAGCACTGCTGTATGCCCAGCGAAGCCCCTGCCTCACCCTGGTGGTCTCCCCTCTCCTGTCACTCATGGATGACCAGGTATGTGGGCAGGCTGCTGCTACCTGGGGAGTCTGAAAACTGACACCTCTGATACCCTTAGGTGCTTCTTGTTTCCTGCACACACCAGGGGCCAGCTGACCTTCCTAAGGGTGGCACAGCCTAATGCCCAGTAGTCTCCATCCAGTCCCCTATCTCCAGGGTGCCCAGGCCCATAGCTGGCTGGCTCTGATCTTGTCCTCCCAGGACCCAGCGTTTGATGCTTTTCCCTGCAGAGGGTTGAGTAGCTCTGAGAGAATTTAGCGACAGCCTTGCATTTACAGGTGTCTGACCTGCCCGCATGTCTGAAGGCAGCCTGCCTCCACTCGGGTATGACCAAAAAACAACGAGAAGCTGTCTTGAAAAAGGTCAGGAGGGCCCCTGCGGGTGGGTGGTAGGGGGCACCCATCTGGACAGCGCCCATAACCCTGTCCCCTCAGGTAAAGGCGGCCCAGGTGCATGTGCTGCTTGTGTCCCCAGAGGCCTTGGTCGGGTGTGGGGCTAAGGGCCCTGCCAGCCTCCCCCAGGCCTCTGAACTGCCTCCAATCGCCTTCGCCTGCATCGACGAGGTCCACTGCCTCTCCCAGTGGTCACACAACTTCCGGCCCTGCTACCTGCGTGTTTGCAAAGTGAGCTTTTGTTGGGCTCCAGATGGCAGGTGGGCTGGAGCTCAGGGGTGCGAGGTGACTCAACACTACCCCTGCCTGCCTCAGGTACTTCGGGAGCATCTGGGCGTGCACTGCCTTTTGGGCCTCACAGCCACAGCCACACGAAGCACTGCCCGTGACGTGGCCCAGCACCTGGGCGTAGCCGAAGAGCTGGAGCTCAGTGGGTTAGCCAGCATCCCTGCTAATCTGCACCTCTCCGTGTCCATGGACAGAGACTCAGACCAGGTAGCTATGTACAGACCAGAGACCCCTTCAAGAGACCGCGGTCTGCCATGCTAATACTAACTCCTTGTTGCCAGGCTCTGGTGACACTGCTGCAAGGTGACCGCTTTTGTGCCCTGGACTCTGTCATCATTTACTGTACTCGACGAAAAGATACAGAACGGGTGGCCGCCCTCCTCCGGACCCGCCTGTCTATGGCGACAGAGCCAAGGCCTAGAGGTAGGCGTGTGTAGGGCTGGCCCCTGGGGACCCTTTCCTCCGCGTGCCTGTGACCCCACCAGTCGTTGGTACACTTTCTCTATAGGTTGTGGCCCTGAGGCTCTAGCTGAAGCATACCATGCTGGCATGTGCAGCCAGGAACGGCGACGCGTGCAACAGGCCTTCATGCAGGGCCACCTGCGGGTGGTGGTGGCCACGGTAGCCTTTGGGATGGGGCTGGACCGGCCAGATGTCCGGGCCGTGCTGCACCTGGGACTGCCTCCAAACTTCGAGAGCTATGTGCAAGCTATTGGCCGTGCAGGACGTGATGGGAAGCCTGCCCACTGTCACCTGTTCCTGCAGCCCCAGGTTGGCACTCCTGTCTT
Source organism: Mesocricetus auratus (assembly GCF_017639785.1). NCBI lineage: Eukaryota > Metazoa > Chordata > Mammalia > Rodentia > Cricetidae > Mesocricetus > Mesocricetus auratus. Next base: position 4,311,061 of record NW_024429232.1, on the reverse strand, counting down.
CCCAGACCACGCCAAACCCAGGGTTACACTATTCCTGTACCATGCCCCTTCGGTCCCAGCTGGTCTCCTGATTTACTTGTGGCTGCCACTCTAGCCCCAAAACTATAGCTGTGTGCTTATGACTGTCTCAATACAGGGTGAAGACCTTTGGGAGCTGCGCAGACATGCCCATGCCGATGGCACTGACTTCTTGGCTGTGAAGAAGCTGGTGCAACGTGTATTTCCATCCTGCACATGCACCCAGAGGCCTATGTCCAAACCCCTGCTTGAGGAGACCAAAGAGCGCGACAGCCAACAAACACACCCTGCATTGCGACAGGCCTGCCCGGGCCACACGCGGGCATTCCCAGTGCAGTCTACAGTACAGGCTCTGGACATGACAGAGGAGGGTAAGGAGCCAAGGAGATCGGGTACAGGAGGGGGAGACTATCCCCACAGCCCCTGAGCCTCCCTCTGCCTCCAGCTATTGAGACTCTGCTGTGCTATCTGGAACTCCACCCTCGGCGCTGGCTGAAGCTGCTGCCATGCACTTATGCCCACTGTCACCTACGCTGCCCTGGGGGCAGTGCTCAGCTGCAAGCTCTGGCCCACAGGTAAGTGTACTCACCTCAGACTAAGGATAAAGAGAAAGACCATGACTGCCGGCCACATGCTCCTTTGTCTCCTGGGCACAGGTGTCCCCCATTGGCTGCATGTTTGGCCAAGTACCCACCTAAAGACACGAGTCGGGGCCGCAGCTCCTTAGACTTTGACATGGTGGAGCTGGCAGACTCGATGGGCTGGGAGCTGGCTTCTGTACGGCGGGCTCTCCACCAGCTGCGGTGGGACCAGGAGCCAAAGAAAGGTATGCCCGTCCCTGCCCCAGCCTGGCTTGTGCTAGCTGCCTGCCCGCCTCTGACTGACCCCTGCTGACAGGTGCACCACGGGGCACAGGGGTGCTGGTGGAGTTCAGCGAGTTGGCCTTTCATGTGCACAGTCCTGGTGACCTGACAGATGAGGAGAAGGACCAGATCTGCGACTTCCTGTACAGCCGTGTACAGACTCGTGAACACAAGGCCCTGGCCCATCTACACCAAATATCTAAGGCCTTTCGCAGGTGGGAAGAAGGTAGCAGGGCCTAGGCCATGCACGCTGGCCTCATGGGCACTCTTAACAAGTGTGTCTCATCCGCAGTGTGGCCTTTCCCAGCTGCGGACCCTGTCTAGAGCAGGCTGATGAGGATCGCAGCAACCAGTTAAAGACCTTGCTCAGCCACTACTTTGAGGAAGAGGAAGAGGAAGCTGTGAAGGATGAGCAGGGTCCAGAGCCTGGGCAGAGCGAGGTAGGTGCCACCCTATGAGGGTGATTCCTCAAGCTAAGGACAATGACATACCCATATACAATCCACACAGTTCAAGCCTTGCCTGGCTCAAGGTTTCTTGGGCTGCTTGGGGTGTTATTTTATGTGACAAATGCCATGGGGGCTCAAAGGAGATCACATGCCATCTTCCCACAGCTTCAGGACTGGGAGGACCATATTCGCCGTGATATCCACCAGCTCCTGTCCCTGAGGCCAGAGGAGAGGTTTTCAGGACGGGCTGTGGCCCGCATCTTCCATGGCATCGGTGAGGGCTGCAGGGCTGCCTGATGGAGGCAGGGGTTGAGCACTAGAGCCAGCTGAGTCCTTAGGCCTGTGTTTCTGTTCCATCATAGCAAGTCCCTGCTACCCAGCCCAGATATATGGGAAGGACCAGCGCTTCTGGAGAAAGTATCTGCATGTGAACTTCCATGCCGTGATGCGCCTGGCCACAGAAGAACTGCTGAGAGGCCGGTGACCGCCCTCCACGGGAGAGCGCTACACGATGGAGACATGAGGCAGGCCAGACGTGGCCACCACACAGGGCTCAGGTTCGTCTGCCCACCAGGGCACTGATGTAGCCATCACTGACCATTAGGCAGAACCTCCTAGGTTGCAGGAAGGGGACAAGAAGATCCAAAGTACAAAATAAAAAACATTCAATCATTTTATGCCCTTTCTGGTAACAGTCCTCAGTTTGAAGACAGCTACATGTCCTGTGCTCCAGACACCCAGGACACACAGGGCGCTTCTGAGTTTGCGGACAGCTCAGGTCAGGTTACTGGGTGCCAGGCTGAGGTCCAGAATGGGCAGGCCTGAGAGTGCGAGGAAGGCAGCATAGCAGAGGTGCGCGCCCAGGCCATCGGCCAGCGCTCCAGCCAGGGCACCTGGCAGCAGCTTGCCCAGCAGTTCCAAAGTGGCCAGGAGACTGTAGTGCGTGGCCTGGGGGTGGTAACACACATCAGGCCTAGTGGCTTCCTGGCCCTGCACCCGAGGGCACCTTGCGCTGCCATCTCACCTGCAGGGCTCTGGGCGCCAACTGGCTACAGTGCATCATGACAGTGAACGTGGCCGTGGTGACCACACCGCCAAGGAACTGCTGGAGACACAGGCTCACCAGAGCTGCCCCTAAAGAAACGAGGTCAGTGGGGCCCCAGGCTCTGCTCCCTCCTGCTCTCCTCAAAGCTCACCTACCTCTCGTGATGGTACCCGGGGCCAGACTGGCCCCTGGGGTGCTGAGGTAGAAGAGCAGAGCAGTCTGGCAGGCCAAACCCCCAAGGCGAAGCTGCAGCACCGACCTCAGTAGGGAAAGAGGTTGCCTGGGGTGGGAATTGGGGGACTGGATATGGTAAGATTCCCTCGGAGGCAGTGGACATGAAAGTCCGATTAGGGCTGGGGCGTGCTTACCAGTGCCTGGCCAGTAGAGCCCCGCCCAAAGAGGAGCCAGCAATGGAGCATGTCACAGCGCCCAAGCCACTCCACATTCCCAAGTCTGAGGCGGAGGCGCCATGGTCCAGCAGGAGAAGTGGGAACAGGCTGCCAGCACCCTGCTCACCTACAGGAGACCAGAAGCAAGCATGATCCCCTTCTCCTTTCTCCCGTCCTGGGGCCTCAGTTCCCCAACCAGCCAGGCCCCCACATGTTAGACAAGGCTGGGCGTTCCGGCCCACTTAGTTTGAAGCAATACCAGTGGGCTGTGCCTGAAGCCTAGGGGAGTCCAGAAGTGAGGCAAGACTGAGCTACAGAGCCCCAGGGAGGGCTGGGCTGACACCCAGAGTAGGGCAATACCCTAAGTGGGTCTCAGGGCCATAAGAAATTAGGGCTCCAAGGTTGATGTCTTACTCAAAGCCGCACTCACCCAGCTTGTAGGTGAGCACAAAGCCTGCTGTCCAGAGGGTTCCAGGCACAGCCAGCAAATCTTGTAGATGATAGGATTTGTGGGGCGTATGCTCTGAGACCTGAGGCCAAGGCAGCTGTCCCAAGGCTGGTGCAGTCCAGGCTAAGGCAGCAGCCAGCCAGTAGGTGGCAGCTAGGAGCAGGAAAAGCAAAGGCCAAGAGAGGGTGGGGAAGAGGACCAACAGCCCACCCCCAGCCAGTGCTGACCCCAGCTTGTAGGCCACCACCTGGACGGTGTTTCCGGGTCCCAGCTCCTTTGGCTCCAGGAGTTGCACAGCGAGTGTGTCCAGAGCCACATCTTGCACGGCTGCACCCAGGTTCAGCAGCAGTAGCAGCCCCATCATGATGGTGGGCAGTCCTGTCTGACCAGCTTGCAGGGGAGGCAGCACAGCCAGCATTCCACACACCACGCCCAGGGACACTGTGCTGAGAGTTAACCAGACGCGGGGGGAGCCCCGCCTGCCCACCAGTGGCGCCCATGCCAGTTTTAACAGCCATGGAGCATACAATCCCTTGGTCAGACCCACACGCGTCAGGGAGAGACCATGAGCCCGCAGTAAAATAGGCAGCAAGCTGGACTGCAGTCCATAGGGCAGACCCTGCACAAAATAGAGGCCGGCCAGCAGCAGCAGCTTCCCATGCATGACCAGCTCGTGGTGGGATCGGATGGCTCCGCGTGGAAGGCTAGGGTTTAGTCCATATACATAGGGTCAGGAACAGTCATACAGTGATCCCAACGCGCACACGGGGGGCCCCAGATGCCGGAAGCACAGAAGTTAAGAGAAAACCGCAAAGGAATAAACCTGAGCGTGGTGAGCGTGCGCGCAGCCCATGGCTACCAGCATGCTTTGCGCAGGGGTCGACTAAGGGAGAGGCGGGGCTCCTTTAGCTGGGGGTGGAGCCAACTCCCGGTTCATTCTGCAGTCTAGTCTTCAATTGGCAAAAACTCGAGACCGAGATCATCTGCTCTGGCGCCCCTGGTGACAAACCTGGACACAGCGGCCTGCTTTTTGTGCTCCCGGCCAGGGTGAGTGGCTGAGAAGGAAGCTGTGCTAGGCAGGTCTCTAAGGTGTCTGGCGTTCTGCTCAATGGCTACCAGACTCGCCCCAGAGCACTTCTTCCGTTTGTTTTTCAAGACAGGGCTTCTCTGTGTAGCCCTGTTGTCCCGGAACTCACTCTGTAGACCAGGCTGGCCTCGAACTCAGATCTGTCTGCCTCTCCCTAGTGCTGGGGTTAAAGGTGTGCGTGTTTCTAATACTCAGCTCCCATGGAGGTGGCAGTACTCTACTCCACGGTGCTTCTAACACTGCTCGCCATACCTTACTATGATTCTGGCTTTAGAATCTCCGCAAGGCAGTGACCTCAGACCCCGGAGTTTTGTGGGAAAGGTCAGAACCCAGTCAGATACGCCCATGATAGCCCCCTCCCTTACAGTGTTCAGTGAGGGTATCTAGTCCAACCCGCGTGATTCTGGTCCTGCAAGGAAGGCTCACTCTCGCCCAGTCTCTTCCCAGAGTTGTACCCTCCCAAGGCCACTATCGGGCTGTTAAACGAGACCATAGTGAACATATGGGCACTGCTGTTGTGTCCATTTGCACACATGGCCCTGCGTCCAAGTCTGAGCACCCTGACGGTGCCTTGCTTCCACGGAGGGCTGTCCTGTCACTTCCACATAGTCGAGGGCTCCAGGTTTCCATATCTATAAAATGCGTTCTACTTTTGGGCATGGTTGTGAACGCCACTAAATTCAGCTATTCAGGCAGAGGCAAGAGTATTGTGCGTTTAAGGTTGACCTGGATTAATTTAGCGAGACCATGTCTTAAAATTGAAAAAGGGTGGTGGGCAGGATATAGTTCAGGTGTCCTAAAGTCAATCTCTAGAAGCACAAATAACTCAGGGGGTGGCGCATGCCTTTAATCCCAGCACTCGGGAGGCAGAGGCAGGCAGATCTCTGTGAGTTCGAGGCCAGCCTGATCTACAGAGTGAGTTCCAGGACAGCCTCCAAAGCAATACAGAGAAACCCTGTCTCGAAAAACCAAAAAAATAAAAATAAAATAACTCAAAAACAAAACAAATAACTCAGGGGGGAGGACTGCCATTGCCTACTTCAGAGGATAACTGCAGACCCAACAAGTGAATCATGGCAGCACCTACTGCGCACAGGGGCTCATGCCTTCCTGAGTCTGCATCCCAGGATACTTTCTTCCATAAGCAGCACCTACTGTGTTCCTAGAGGTGATCTGCAAAAGCATACCCCCACTCCTCCCCACCTGCATCCTGGCTTTGCCGTACACCAGTCTTCTCAAGCCCTGGCTGTCTGGCTGTCTGCTCCTAACTTGGTGGTAACACCGCTTACAGCTCCACCCGTAGTTGGCACAGGAAGTGCCAGAACGAAGGACACCATTGTGTATCCCAGGGGAAATTTACTATTTCTGCTGCAGCCTCTAAGATCTCTTTCCCCTGGAATACCCTGCAACCCCATCCCCTCCCAAGTGGCTCTGGAGTGGCTGTAAAAGGCGGGTGTGATCCACGTGTGCCTTCACTCTTTACAAGCACGTTACCTGGTCTTAAGGGGTCATCACATGCCCCACATTCAAGACCGTAATGAAGACCTAGCCCACGATGTGCCTGCCTCTCAAGACAAACCTTTCCTGGGAACTGCCCTTAGCAACTCCTTTAGGTGATGAGTCTAGTGTCCCTTGAGTGGGGTCCAGGTGCCTATCCAAAGTCAATCAGGTAAATCAAAAGCTGGGGCTACCCAGGCAGCCACTTCAAGTCAGCGGACACCCAGCTTTATTAGGGACCTGCAGGAACAGGTACCCAGACCTAGGCAAAAGCAGCAAACACTCATAGAGCTCGCTCGGGTAGAGGCCGCCCACTGCGGTCCTGACTGTGACTTCAGGAGTACTCATTGGTGAACTTGGCATGGAAATGCCTCAGTTTTTCCAGCAGCAGCCTCAGCTTCTCCATGGGGGGCAGAATAGTCATCCTGAAAGGGACAAATAGTAAGCCTGGGGCACAGGCCCGTTTGTGGTGGGGTCAACACATACCAGGCCTCACCGGAAGTGATAAGTGCCCTCCTGCTGCCCAAAGCCACTTCCGGGTACCACGCAGATGCCAGTCTCCTCCAGGAGGCACAGGCAGAAGAACATGTCAGGGGCCAGGCCCAGTTCCTGGGGATCAGGAGGGTGGTCAGGTCACAGCACCCGGGCCAGCACCCCATCAGCCCCCACATGACTCTGCATGCCCCACCTGAGCACGCTGCACGGCTCTCGGGGGCAGCTGCACCCGAGGGAACGAATACATGGCGCCCTGCACTGGGTTGCAGCGGATCCCGGGAGCCTCGTTGAAGATCTGCTCCGTGAGTTTAGCCTTGGCTGCCAGCTCAGCCAGCACCTCCTGCCTCTCCTGCAGCCACAGGAGGGAATTACGGAAGTGGGTTTCAATGTGTCCCCCTACAGTCCCCCCCCCCCGCCCAAAGCTGGATCACCAGAAATCTTGGGCCCGGTCTGAACTGCTCACTGCTTGAAATTGCCTGAAGGATGGCTCAGAGGGAGATGGCGGGCTGACCACCAAGTCCAGGAGGGCCTGGCCCGGCACCGGAGGGCACAGCCGCACACTCATCAGTTTCCCCATCTGTTTCTGCACCTCGGCGTCCATGTTTACCACCTCCACATAGCCACCACGGAAGCCGCATCTGCCAGCGAGAACAAGATGCAAGGCGCGTCTGAGGAGGTGCGGAGCCATGGCATGGGCCGCCCCTACTTCACCACCACCACAACCTGCACCTGTACGCACTCGCCCATGTAGCCCTTGGAGACTGAGTGGAAAGACGCAAGCTCCTGCTGCGACGCATACGGTGGCCCCATCTCCATGAGCACCTTCTTGAAGGAATGGAACTGAGAGCCCTCGGCATACACGTTGTCCTGGTACACCTGCAGGGACAGCAGTGTCACTCGAGGGCTGCTGAGGGGTCACCACGGCCGGGTGTGCGCCTGTGCATATGTACCTCATCAGCCATCAGAAAAAGTCCCTCTTCGAAAGCGAAGCGGATCACGGCCTCGATGCACTCACGGGTCTGCACCTGCCCTGGAGTGTGGAGATGCAGCACTGACAGGGTCAGCCAGGGCCAACAGTGAACCAAGTTCACATGCGTTCGGTCCGGGCGGGCGGCGCACTGGGGTCGGGAGAGCTAAGGCGGGTCCCAGAGGAAGAGGCGGGGCTGATAGGAGGAGCACTATGAGGCGGAGCTAGCAGGGAAGGTTAGGTGGGGCGGAGCAGACGGGAGGCTTACCGGTGGGGTTGCCAGGGTTGATGACGCACAGTACGCGGGGGCAGCAACGGTCACGTGCCTGGCGCAAAGCGCGCTGCAGCTCTGCGATATCTAGAGCCCAGGCCCGCTCTTCGTCCAGGTAGTAGTCCACCTGCACCGCGTCCAGCTCAGCCAGCGCGGCCGAGTACAGTGGGTACTGAGGAATGGGAATGAGGACACCCGTGCGCGCACGGCCTTCGCCAGCCACCAGCAGCTTGAGCATTGTCTATGGTGGGATGGGGCGCACAGCGTTAGTGCAACCCAGGGTTGCACACCTTACCGCGCCCCCACGGCTACGCAGAGCTGCTGCTGCTGCTGCTGCTGCACCAGACTGCGCCCAGTTTAGCCTCACACGTAGAGCTGCTCTGGCCTGGCCCACCCTACCACAATGGCATCGCTGGCCCCGGTGGACAGAAATACGTTGTTCGGGTCTGCGGGGATGCCTCCATCTCGCCTCTCAATGTACTGTGCCACGTCTTCCCTGATCAGCTGGATGCCAGAACTAATGGTATAGGCGCCTGAAAACGGAACAAGCTAGTAAGGGGGGGGGGGGGGCAATTCCCACAATCATCCCAAAGGACTCATCTCTGCCCCTCCCTAAGGCTTGGACTCCACTGGAGCAGGCACTCACCCAGGCTCTGGCCCCCGCACGCCTGCAAAATGCGTTCTGCCCTTCTCTTGACATCTTCTGGGAAGTCAGGGCTGTTCAGGAGACGGGGGTAGACACAGAGGGCCAGGACCTGGAGAACCAAATACTAAGGCCAGAGCAGTTTTGGGGGGGAGGGGGTGTGACCACAGGCAGTGCTGCTGCCTTACCTGGCGGAAGAAGGTAATGGGTCTCTGCCCCATGGCCTGTGCATCCCCAATATTGGCACGGATGACTTCTGTAAAGGGCTTCTTCACACCCTGGGAAAGTAGGGGAGCAGGCAGTGAGATTATGGCACAATCACCTCAGTGCTGCTGTCCCACATCCCACTGCTGGGGACCAATTCAGCAACCCAAGTTTAGCAGAAGGGCAGCCAGCGGCCGGAAGCCATACCTGACGCAGCTCCTGCTCCAGCTCCAAGGCACGCTGCACTATGGGTCCCCGAACCGCATACTCCACCCTCCGAACACATGGGTTCATGGTATCCAGGGTTAGCACCTTCCCCTTCAGTCCATTGCTTGAAGCCCGGCTTTGATCATTCACTCTTGAGGCCATGAGTGTTCAAGCCAGGCAGGATGTTGGCTCAGAAAGTGAAGTGTCCAGACGGGAATCGGGGCCGGGAACGGGGAAGTCTGCTGAGGTGAGACACCCTCTTCACCACAGCCTTCTGGCCCTACTGAAAGGGGCAGAAAGGGCCCAAGGAGCTGGAGCACCCTGGGCCCCGCCCCACCAGTCTGGGCGCAGATCTGCCCCAGGGAGACAGAGGGAGTTGGTAAGGCAGCAGGCGGGGCTTGGGGCGAGTCCCAGTGCCGCCTAATGTCCCCACGAGGGAGCAGGAGACCCACTTGGGGAGTAGGGACAGACGGATGGCTCAAGAGCTGACACGCTGGAATCTGGGAGAAGAGGGCAGTCAGCATCTGGGCCTACTGAAAGCTGAGCCAGGGGCTGCTGGAGATTGACCCCAGCAATGCCCAGCTGAGGCCTAGCTCTCTCAGACCTCACACACACACCCCATCTTTACTTAGGCAAGTGGACTGGTCTCCTGGGTAACTGGGCCAGGTCTCAGGAATTCTGGGGAGCACTGCAGGAGGAGGTGTTCAGTCTCTGGGTTCCATGGACACTGCCAGAGTGCTGGGGTTGGACCTTGGTCCCTGATGAGCACTGCAAGGGTGGGGGAGGGGCAATGACTGGAGACAGGACACTTAGTCCTGGACACCTCACCCTGGACTGCCCTCATGCCCTTTCAATACACACCAGCCTGAGGCTGCCCTCAGGGCCACATCCCAGCCCAAGGGTAACTAAGTCCTCTTCCTTCTTGCTCCTGATTGGTACAGGGAGCAGGAAGTGAGCTCTGATAGGCTCACAGAGCCCCACTCCCACTGGCCTTGCTGGAAGCTTATAGGCCATGCTCAACACTGGTCATCTAAGGCCACAGACCCATCTATGGCTCAGGTTGAGGGCTGGGGAGCCTGACTTCTAAGGAGGGCAGGCCACTAGGAAGGCCTGAGGTGAGCCATGATCCCTCTGTCCCCGCAGGCTGGAAGAAACACATGAGGCCCTGTGGGGACACTCACCTCTGATCTGGCTCTGATGCCACAGTGACCTCCCGGCTCACCGGCCTGGCTCCGGCCCTCAGACCAGAGCACGGATTAATATAGGCCTGGCCTGGGCAGCTGCCTGCTCCCCACCAGCAGGGGCCCAGGAGCAGCAGTGGTGGCAGGTGAACTCCAGGCAGCAGCGCAGCTCTAAATTTACCCGGCAGCCACCACCAACCCTCCCCCAACCCTTCCAAGGATACTAACCCTCCAGCCACAGGTGCTAGAGGAAGGACAGGCCCTTGGGATGGACACAAGGCTGGCCAGGTCAGTGCCCATGTCACCTGGGAGGTATGGCCATGCAAAGCCAGATGGACATGATTTGGAGTTGCCTTCTTCCCTCTGGCTTGAGGCCCCTAAAAGGGCCCCTCTCACTCTGGTGCACTGTGCCTAGCCAGCACAGCCAGAGTGGCCAAGTGCTTGTCACCTATACCAGCACAGGCAGAAGCTGGCAGATACGCCCCAGGATCAGGGCTACATGCCAGGAACTGAGACTCTGACCCTGGGAAGTGCCTCCTGCCAGCCTCCAGCCCGTTTCACCGTGCTGGCTCTGGTCCAGTGCTAAGGAAAGCATCCTATCCCTTCTAGCCAGGGTCCCTGTCCCTCTGCATGGTTCCTCTCTGCACTCCCCATCAAGTCTTCGTCCAGAGTTTCCTGCTGCCTTCAGGAAAGTAAAGGGTTACAGAGGAGCCTCCAAGAAGCTGAACCGGCCAGGTGGAGGTAAAGGCTGGGCTTCCTGCCTGGAGCCTGGAGCTTCCCTCCCACAAGAGCTGGGGCTGCCACCTCCAAGCCTCAGCACGCACCTACAGGTTTGGGTGCTCCTGGGCATGGGTGGCTCCTAACCCAGCAGCACCACCGGCCCTGCCCCAGCGAGACACATAGGCAGGCTCAGTGGCAAACAGCCTTTATCAAGGTCACGGATAGCAGTCTGTGGCCTGAGGCCCATAGGTACAGCTCTGCATAGTCCATCCCTGAGCAAGGTTGCCAGCAAGGCTGGAAGCGGGCGCAGGGCTCTTGTGCTGGCTCCCTACAGCACTGGGGCATGCGCGGCAGCGGGCCACCAGGCCAGAGATCATGAGGAAGCCTCTGGCTGGGCATGGGATTGAACCCTGCCACACTGAGGAGTCACATTTCACATGAGCAAACAGCATGGCCTCTTCTCCACGGCAGCCTCCTCCAAGGGGGCGGTGAGCTTGAGCAGGGGCGGTTCCCCAGTTCTGAAACCACAGTCAGGCTGGGAAGTCTCAGTGTCCACTGGCAGGCCAGGCTCCAAGGTCTCCGGCCCCTCAGGGGTGGGCCGCTGAAGTTTTGCAGCTGCTCGCTGTCGTTTAAGCTCCGCCAGCGTGTGGTGCGCCTTGTCCCGGACGAGGGCATCAGGGGCACTGTTCTCCAGAGGACTCAGCTGATAGGAGACACTCCGATCTAGACGCTTGGAGTACAGGTGCCTCCCTGGGGAGGCCCCTGCTTGGCCGTTGTGTGGCCTGGTCAGCTCAGAGCTGTCTTCCTGTGGGCAGAGCCAGGACCCAGAGGCCATCAGTAGCCAGGACACAGCTCCAGGCTGTGTAAAGCTCTGGCAGATGGACAGACATCAGAGTGGGAAGGAGGACAACCTATGTCTGAGGGGCACTAGTCCATCTAGGAGCACAGGGTCACGGGGCCTGTCCCCTCCACAGGGGGCTAGCGAGGACGACAGAGGATAACAAGATCACATGCCAAGACTGCTGCACGTCTGGACAGGACAGAGGCTGCATGCTCACCTCTGGGGGCTGCAGCTGGAGCTCCGCATCCGTCTGCCTGTCGTCATCCTCCAGAGGCTCTGAACCGGTGAGCGGGGACTGCTGCCACACGATGGCCTCCTGGGCGTGCTCCTTGCGGTACAGGTTGGTGCGGTGCGTCAGGCTCACTCGTCTCACGACCTTCCTGGGGAGAGGAAGCTGAGACATCGCCATCCAGCTCACAACCTCTGCCCACAGGTCCTACTGGGGCTCTGCTGCCCCTGACATCCACAGAGGCCGTGACCCGCAGTAGGGGGCTTACCCACGGCTGCCGGCACTAGAGGTCCGCCGGTGCAGCAGGGAGCGCTGGCGGCCCTGGGCCCGCAGGAGTGCATCTTGCTTGTGTTTGAGCTCTAGCAGTTTGGCTCGTACCTCCTCATCGCCACACACATCTGAGAAGAGAGGACAGAGGTGTCACAGGCATCTTCATGGCCTGTCCCTTCTGCCGGAAGTAGGCAACCCCACACTCACCGAGGGGCGTCTCGTCCACCAGGGATTTTCCATTCAGGTCAGCCCCATGGGCCACAAGCAATTCTACCAGGTGCACCTGCAGGCAGCCAGCAGCAGCTGCTTGGCTGAGGGCTCCCGCCAGAGCCCGGAACCGCCCCTCTCCCTGCTCCCGAGTGCACTCACCTGGCCCCAGTAGGCAGCAGCATGCAGAGGCTCCCAGCCATCATGGTCCTTAGCGCTCAGGCTGGCTCCTTGCTCCAGTAGCAGGGTAGCCACCTCACTGAACCCATTAGCAGCGGCGATGTGCAGCTGCAGGCAAACCACTCAGCCCTGAATCCCAGCCCACACCCCTTCAAGTACCTGCCCCAGGACAGACACCCCAAGTGTCCGAGTCCTCACCAGAGTGGCCCCATGGTCCAAAGGGTCATTGAGGTTGGTCCCAGCATGCAGCAGGCTCTGGAGGTCATTCAGCATGCACAGCTCTGGCACTGCCCGGGCCTCCTCAATGCTGTCCTGGGTGATACCTGGGGGGACACGCTGGCTCAGAGAAAGCGTGACCTAGGGCATCACCTGTTGTGGGCAGGCGCAGCACACTCACCACGATTGGCCATGGCAGTCTCGAGGCAGTCCAGTGTCTGCTCATCCTCACACAGGTCGTAGGGCATGTTCCCATCAGTATTGACGGCCAGGAGATCTGCGCCACTACGAGGAAGATTGACAAGCCGCCGGCCTCAGTACTTCCATACAACAGCTCCTCACTCAAGGATCCTCAGTCCCCTTGCAGCAAGTGTCCACTCCACAGAGGCCCTCGGCCTAGGACTGTCCTCAGGAGGGGAGGGCAGGCAAGGGCAAAACAAAGCTCTAGCTCCTGATAGAAAAGCTGGCCTCGGGGCCTGGCTGCTACCCCTCAGCCCTAGATCTTGTCTTCAAGCTAGACTTGGCAGTCTCTACCCATCTAGGCCGCAGGGTTATGACTCCCATCTACTCCCATAAATATAGTAGAGGCACTTGCAGATGAGGAGCTCCACCAGAAAACAGAAGGGTGCCTATGCCTGGAGGAAGAGCAGAACGAAAAGAATGCCTGCAGCTCCTCACCAGCTCCAAGAGGAGGCCCAGGAACCTGCTGGCTATACACCACTACTCCAATACAAGACAACTATGTGGCACAGAGACTCGTCTACTCAAACAAGGGTGACCAAGCTTCTACACTGACCTACTCGAGAAGTGCTTGAGTCTAGAGAAGCCACTAGCCTATGTTCTGCCTTCCTTGTTAGGGGAAAGGCCTCACCTGTACCCTGGCACTTCCTCCTAGACACGGATGGTCTCTTCAGTCCCCTTCCCTCCTTACCAAGTCCATCCTCACACTGACCACATGGCACTCTCCTGTGCAAACTGTGGAGAGACCCTTGGCTCTGAGTTGGAAGTCTACCCTGCCAGGCAGGCCAAAAAGCACAGTGAACACACTCTTCCCCCTGGGACCCCAGACAGGGTTGACAGAGGAGGTAAAGGCAGAGGAAGCATCCCAGGGGCCACCTGAGTGACCACCTGGACACCATCAGGTCCTACCGTGAAATGAGGAGCTCCACCAGACGCAGATGGCCACAGGTGGCTGCAGCATGCAGAGGCGTCCAGCACTCAGTGTCCCGAGCATTGACATCAGCCCCATTCTCCAGGAGCTGCTGTGCCATCTCTTGGAAGTCGTCAATGCAGCACTGCAAACAAGCAGCCTAAGCCCCACACCCGACCCCCAGCGAGCCAGCCAGCCCCACCCCACTCCCGCAGGGGCTCACCTGGTGCAGGGCAGTCAAGCCATCTTCATTGGCCAGGTTGGGACTAACCCCACTACTAAGGAACTGACGGACTGCAAGAAGAGGAAGGCAGGAAGAGTCCTCAAGAGCTAGCAGACGCCTCTTCCCCCAGGCCCCAGAAGCTACAAGCACAGGGCACGGCCAAGCACAGGGACCTCCTAAGGTCAGACTTGTCTTCGTTCTAAGACGGTTCCAGTCAGAGGAGAAAAGTCAAAGGCAGGCCTGGGGAAGTGTGTTGTAGTAATGGGTCGTATGTGCTCTAGGACCCACACTGGCCTTGGCCGACACTTACTCCCCATCTCTAACAAGAGGTGAGCAATGCTATGTATGCCACGCTCCAGGGACTCAGGGCCATGCATAATGGGAGAGGACCCACAGGCAGCCCACACACTGTTTCTCTGCAATCCCCAGTGCATCTACCCTGTGGTCCTGCCATCCCATAATTTGGCTTTCCCTCAGAAAGACCCCTGCATGCACCCCCCTATTAAGGGCAATTGACTATTAGAAGCAGGGCGGGGGTTAGAGTCCAGGAGCTACAGACAGTTCTGGGCCAGGTTCGGAGCCAACACAAAGCAGGACCACACCCAGGCAGATGGGAGTGCCTGCTGTGTCCTGCCCGGGACTCCAGCACACTCACCCTCCTCCAGGTCGTTTCGGGCAGCAGCCTCCAGAAGAGCAACGCTGGGAGGGAAGAGGACCTGCTTCCGAGGCCTTAGGCCAGACGCCTCCTTCCACGGCCGCGCCCTCTGGCCCTTCTTGCCTTGGGCCTCCTTCTCAGCCTGGGCCCACATCTTCACCTGCTGGGCACGCCGCTTCTGGGCATGCTTCAGCCGCTCCTGGGTGCTCATCCTGCCCACCATGGGCATCTCTGCCAGCAGCTCCAGGTGCTCGGCCATGGTGGTGGAGGTCTGCCCACACAGCTGATTGGAGCACCACAATTCGGGTCTGCAGGGCCAGGCCAAGCCTGAAGGGTGGGGCAGCTGCCTGGACTGGCACCCTTGGGGGCATCCCCTTCCTGAGACTTGGTGTCCTCTGTCCCTCACAAGGCTGAGATGGGAGGCCCCACACTATGACCAGGCCTAGCTGCCCTAAGGGGCAGAGCCCAGGCAGGGAGGGCAGTGTGGCAGGGTGGGGTGGAAGGTGTGGGGGTGCCAGCAGTCGTTCCCCAGGCAGGACTGGCACCTCAACCGCTCAACGGGCAGGACCTCTGTACACAGCGCCTCGCCTCCCTCTTGGGGTCAGGGTGCATAGCCTGTGAGAAGTAGCCCTAAGACCTGGCCGGCCTCAGTCCAGGGTCTGAAGCTAATTACCCAGATAACAAAGTTCCAGCTTCCTGGCACCCTGCCTAGGAGAATGGAGGGCAGGGCCAATCAGCAGTAAGCCCCTGGCAGCCCCTGGGAGTCTCTGCTCTCCTTCCATGCTGGCTGGTTTCCAGTAGCACAGCTAGGTCTAAGGAGATATCGCAGCAAAGACCAGGGCGTGTGGTCAGTCCTGGGGTCCCAGCTTCCAATGTTCAAGGATGACAATCTCTAGGCAGCTAGGAGACAGGAGGTCTGTCAATATTTTCTCAGGGGAGCCTCCCCTTCCGGCTGTCACACACACCTGAGGAATAAATGCGAATAAGGAAACACATCAAGGTCAGCTCATGGGGATAGGCAGGGCTCCAGGGGAGTCCTGTGTGGGATCCACCTTCTGACCACAGCACACTGAGTCAGCAACATATCCTAGGGGGCTGTTCTGCCCTATTCCTCCCCATACACTTAGGGAAGAGTAGGTAGGACAAGGGGTATCTCAGGCCCCTATCCATCCTTTCCAGAAAGGCTGTGCAGGCTAAACAGTAAAACAGCCAGGACTGCCTACACCCAGCTAGGCTGCCTGTGGGCCATCGTATGGCCAAGCTCAGAGTCCTGGGCTGGGCTGGGCAAGGGTTCTTCCCTGGGGTTGACAGACTCTGCTTCCTGAGTCCCTTGTGGCCTGGCATCTGCCCTGCTCCCACCAGGAAGCCAGTCAGTATTTCTGCCATCCTGAGTGAAACTCATCTGAAGTCATGGGGACACCAGCATCTACAGGGAAGAAGAATTAAGAGATATCTCCCCTGCCCTCATCATTAAACAAGAGAAAAAGTATCTTGATGCCCTTGTCCTATAGAAGAGAAACAACCCAAGGACAGAAACCACATTTCAACTAGAAAACACGATGGCTTCTGGTTTTCTCGTCTAAGGTGCAGTGAGAAGATGTGGACAGCTTATGGCTGCCCCAGGCTGCCCCGAAGGCCATCTTCTCCACTACATAGCCCTTAACTTCCATGGACCCATCTTCCGGACCTTTCTGGAATGTGCCTGAGGACAGACTCTGTGTGATCTGGGATAGGACTCCAGGGGCCCCCAGTGAGCCCAGGCCTACCACACACACAGGCCACCAAAAGAGTTCTTACTCCAAGGCCATTCTAGCACAGCTCCCAGCAGGATGAAGCTTTCAGTCCCGACTCCAGGAGTTCTGTCTGGCTTTCCACAGAAGCCAGTCTCAAAGGGAACAGGGCAGCTGGAAGCTGATGGGCTCTTCTGACATTCTAGGAGGAAAGCCACCTCCGGCCTACCTGAGTCTTGGCTGACCCAGCTGGCCCTGACTAAGGTGTGGTTCGTCTCCCTAGTCTTCGAGAGTCATGAAGACCAGCTAAACTACTAAGATGGCCAGACCAGCATTCTACCAAAGGGCCACAACAATACACCCAGGCAAAAACCAGGCTAAGGAGGGCATCTCCTGCCCTACTCCACAAACCCTTCCCACAGCCTCTCTGGAATGTCAAAGAGATAATTTGGTTGATTTACTCCAGATCTGGGCTTCAAGCCTGGCTAAGCTGAGTCACGAATGTGGGACCCAGCACAGGGAAGCCACCTCCTCTAGAGACTTTGACCCTAATCCTTACCCTTCAGCCTGAGCAGCACTGGACTGACCCAGCCTACGGAATACCCCATAGGGTAGCTGGCCTTCATCCTATGAGGCCAGCACCCTAACCCCAATCCATTCTCTACAGCTCCAATAGGAACACAGCCAACCTCTTGGGGCCCTCACCTTCCCGACCCTTCCCAACTATACAGTCCTTAAGCAAGCACTTACTATCACCCCCAGTTTATACTCAGGAAAGCCAAGCTATGACAGCTTTTGCTATAGACAAAACCAATTCCACTGGCTGAAAAAGCTATCCAGTAGGCCTAAGTGCTCCAGCCGCAAATGAAGGGCTGCTGAGATAGCCCTGTCACACCAAGAACTCCTTTATCAGCTGCCGAAATGCTGCCCACTCTCCTGCAATGACAGCTTCCCATCTGATGTGCTGCCAGCACTGCCCTGTTAATCGCCACACCACAGTGCCTTTTAACCTACCGCATGGCACCTATCTGTAGTGAGCCTAAACACATGGGGACAAGGAATGGTATGCATGGAGGCAGATGACCCAGAAACAGGAACAAGGGCTCGGTGTCCAGAGAGGACAGAGAGGAGAGAGAAAGAGGGACAGGTTCAGAGGACAGCCAGAGGGGAAAACAGCGGCCCCGTCACAGGCCCAGATGCTCACAGATGAGTACCTACAGTGCACCTCTCTGAAGGTTCATCTGCAGACCCAGGATGTTCCCTCTGGTACTGGTCAGTTAGGACACCCTGTTCCTAAAGCCCATTCAGCAAGCCAAGGAGGCAGAGAGAAGAGAGCCTTGTGCCTCTGGCTGCTCATCACAGGGGATGCTGCCCCCTGAAGACAGCAAAGGGGCAGTCGATGAAGAGTCCCTGGCCGCAACAAGATGAAGTCAACCCAGTGGGGTGTTGGTGGCGCATGCCTTTAATCCCAGAGGCAGAGCTCTGTGAGTTTGAGGCCAGCCTGGTCTACAGAGCTAGTTCCAGGACAGCCTCCAAAACAATACAGAGAAACCCTGTCTCAAAAACAAAAACAAACAAACAAAAAAAGATGAAGTCAACCAGTACAGTTTATTCAGTCTGTAGCAAGAAAGGTGCCTCCTTAGAAATCCACACTTAGTGGGCAAGTAAATAGTATCTGTATGCTCATCTCTGTCACAAGGCAAAGCAGACCAGCGTATGAGGAGAGCAGCTGTAAGATGCTGACATGGATACAAAAGCTGACAGGACTCTGCATAACCAAATATCTATCAGCAGTCAAGAAAATGGCCTACAGCCAGGCGGTGGTGGCGCACGTCTTTAACCCCAGCACTGGGGAGGCAGAGGCAGGCGGATCTCAGTGAGTTCAAGGCCAGCCTGGTCTACAGAGCGAGTTCCTGGACAGTCAGAACTGTTTCACTGAGAAACCCTGTCTCAAAAAAACCAACAACCAAACAACCAAAAACAAGACTAAGCACTACAATGATGCCCCACCCGGGCCCTCCGTACCTCCGTATAGCCAACAGCCCACTGAGACTCCCTTGTGCCACTTCTACTCCCAGACAGCCTTGCTGGGTGTGAAATAAAAATGTCTGTCCAGAAACAGCTATGGGAGGGCGCAGCCCACTGAGGGCAATGGCACCCTGGGGCAAGTGGTCCTGAGTTCTGTAAGTAAGCAAGGTAAATAAACCACAGAGATCAAGGCAGCGAGCTGTGTTCCTCTGAGGAGTCCTTCGATGACAGACTGTACCCACCTCAAGTTGTTTCTGTCCAGTGTTTTATCACAGCAACAGAAACCTAACTAGAGCTCTAGAAATAGTGCTTATTCAGTTATTAAAAAAAGAAAAAAAACCATATGCTGGCCAGTGGTGGCACACACCTTTAATCCCAGCACTGGGGAGGCAGAGTCAGGCGGATCTCTGTGAGTTGGAGGCCAGCCTGGTCTACAGAGTGAGTTCCAGAACTGCCTCCAAAACCACAGAGAAACCCTGAAAAACAAAAACAAAAAAGAGTACAAAGACAAAGGAAGAAAATGGAAAATGTTCCATAACCCTAACACACACAGAGAGAGAGAGAGAGAGAGACAGAGAGAGAGAGAGACAGAGAGAGAGAGCTTTCTAGACACGACACAGAAACTGAAAGGAAATCCCACAAATGCGATTACACGTTGTTTTCACAAGGCTGCATTATAAAAAGGAGACAAATTAAAACGTACATGGTGCACTAGCTGTGGTGGCTCACACCTGTAATTCCAGAACTCAGATTTGAGGCTCTCAGGGAGTTCAAGGCCACCCAGAACATTATATCTACTATTTAACACTATATAAAATGCACTTATTGGATTAAGACACAGGCAACACAGAGGCCCTCACAGCTCTCAGAATGCTGAGCTAGATCCCTGTTGCTCAGCAGCAGCCTTGCAGAGAGAGAAGCCACCACCAGAGCATTGGCTTAAATGGGAAGGAAGCTTTTGACCTACGCCCCACATGTCCCCAAGACCTAAAACACAACCACGGCTTTTTGAATTGTTTTATTTTGTTTATGAAACAGGTACTCATTATGTAGCCCTGGCTATCTTGGAACTCTCTTTAGAGACCAGGCTGGCCTCTAACTCAACAGAAATCCCCCTGCCTCTGCCTCCTGGGTGCTGGGAATAAAGGTATGAGCCACCACCTCCATGCTGCTTTAATGGTTTCTGATGAGCCCACACCCTCTCTTGAGGAACTGCAATTTCCCCTGGCTGACCTCTCAGTGGGTTACTACCTAACCCCCACAGAGGCTTTGTTCCTTACTATATTTGCAAAGCCCCATCTGCTCTCCATGGAGTCTGGTCCCAGACAGTAGCTGAATTCCTGATGGTCTGAGTATTCTCATGGATAACCCTGCAGGTCTCTGCCACTGAGAAACCCTTGACCTCTTCTTCCTGCTAATACCTCTGTCCCAAATGTACCCTCCACCTAAGAGCATCACCAAAGTAGATGCTCTCACCCACACATAGTCTCAATGCAAATCCCCATTCCTTTCCTGTCACTCCTAAGACCCGGGACACAACCCCAACACTCCAACATTCACACATACACAATCCTGTTCACCCTGCTTTCTACCCACCACCCTGACCAGCCTCAGTTCTGAGCTCTCTGACGCTTGCATCACTGAGGGAACCAACAGAGCTCCTAGCACAGATCCAGCTCTCTGGCCCTCAGTGTTGCAGCCTAGATGCCACAGACATCCACTGCTTCCCTTCCTTTTCCCTCCCTCCAGTGAAACATGAACCCTGAGAAGACAAGCACCAGCCGAGCCCTCTGTCTACTATCAAGAGAGTATCCCCAAACACAAACAGTACTAAGGAAACTTAACCAAAGCCTGCACAGAGAACCATAAAACAATACTGAAAGATAAGGGACAAGAGCTAAGTAAACAGAGGGAGACACCTGGTTTGTGGTCGGCAGACTCAGACTGAAAGGTGAGTGCTTCCCCACATTCATCTGACTCTGGGCAGTTCCAACAGTGCATCGGAAACTCACAATGCAAATGGGCATAAACAAGCAGGATAATGGTGAACAAGAAAGTCTCTTTACCTATGCTATTACATATTACAGTTTATTATCAAACTCAGTAGCTGAGCCCCTGAGTGTTTGCTTAGGGATAAAGAAAGAAAGCAGGGAACTGGGAAGAAGCTTCAGTCTGCGAAGTGCTTGTTGTGCTAGCATAAGAACCTGAGTTTGGGTCCATAACATCCACATAAAAGTCAGAAGGTGTGGCATGTGTCTGCAACCCCAGGGGGGTGGAGCAGGGGCTGACAAGCAGATCTTGTAGCTCACTGGCCAGCCAGTTTAACCAAGCCACAGTGCCCCAGCTTTTTTTTCTTTCTTTCTTTCTTTTTTCTTTTTCTTTTTGTTCTTTGAGACAGGGTTTCTCTACATAGCCCTGGCTGTCCTGAAACTTGCTCTGTAGCCCAGGTTGTCTTCAAATTCAGAAATCCACCTGCTTCTGCCTCCTAAATTCAGGGATTAAAGGCATGTGCCACCATTCCTGGTTACTGAGCTCCAGCTCTAGTGAAAAACCCTGCCTCAAAAATCAATACAGAGAAACCCTGTCTTGAAAAACCAAAAATAAAATAAAATAAAATAAAGTAGATGGGCTGGAGAGATGGCTCATCGGCTAAGAACACTGGCTGGTCTTCCAGAGGTCCTGAGTTCAATTCCCAGCAACCACATGATGGTTCACAACCATCTATAATGAGATCTTTTGGCCTGTAGGGATACATGCATATAGAACACTGCATACATAATAAATAAATAAACAAACAAACAAATAAATAAATAAATAAAGTAGAGTCGGCATGGTGGTGGAGACCTTTAATTCCAACATTTAGGAGGTAGAGGCAAATAAATTGCTATAAAGCCTGGCCTACATAGTAAGTTCCAGGTCAGCCAGGGTTACATAGTGAGACCTTGTATCAATAAACAAATACATACATAAATACAGGAAAGCAACTATGGCTAGAGCCAATCTATGACCTCTACAAGCACATGCACATGCACACATGTGTGTACAGACACCATTGTACACACACACTCAGAGAAGTGAACCTGGACTGGGAATGTAGCACAGCTGGTAGAGTGTTTGACCAGCCTGCGCAAAGCCCTGAGCTCAACCCCCAGCACGTCACAAAACCAAGTCAAGTGTATGTCTATCAAACCCAGCATTTGGGAGGGAGAGGAAGGAGGATCAGAAGTTAAAAGTCATCCTGGTCTACATAGCAAGTTTGAGGTTACCATAGACCACATAAGACCCTGTCTTAAAAAATAATAAAGCCGGATAGTGGTAGTGAACACCTTTAGTACCAACACTGAGAGGCAGAGGAAGGAGGATCTCTGTGAGTTCAAAACCAGCCTGGTCTACAAGAGCTAGTTCCAGGACTGCCAGCGCTACACAGAGAAACCCTGTTTCAAACAAACAAACAAACAAGCAAAAACAAAAAATCCAAAATAAGAATAGGTCTGGAGCCGGGTGGTGGTAGTGTACACCTTTCCCCCCAGCACTTGGGAGGCAGACCAGCAGGGCTCTGTGAGTTTAAGTCCAGTCTGGGAGTTCCAGGACAGGCTCCAAAGCAATACAGAGAAACTGTGTCTCCAAGGGGAAAAACAAAACAAAAACAAAAACAAAGATAATAATAGGGCTGGAGAGATGGCTCAGCAGTTAAGAGCACTGACTGCTCTCCTAGAGGACCCAGGTTCAACTCCCAGCACCCACACAGCAGGTCACAAACATCTTTAACTCCAGTTCCAGGTGATCCAATACCCTCTTCTGGCCTTTGCAGGTACTGTACATGGTGTAAAGGTAGGCAAAACACCCATACACATAAAACAAAGAATTTAAAAGACACATGTAATACCAATAGCTTGGGAGGCTTAGGCAGGAGTTCATACTCAGTCTGGGCCACAAAGCAAGACATTACCTCAAAAAAAAGAAAGAAAAGTTCTTGCTGCGGTGGTTAAAGCTTATAATCACAAAACAGAGCTTAGGAGGCTGAGGCGAAGATCAGGAGTTCAAGTACTGCCTCACTCTCAACCACACAGTAAGGTCCAGGCTCATCCTCACACCCTGGGCTACAGAATGATACCCTGTCTCAGAAAAGGAGGAGGAGGAGCAGAGCAGGAGCAAGAAAAATGGAATGGAATACTGGAATACTTAAAAGACCAAATGATTAGGCCAGACCTGGTGATGTACGCTTTTAATCTGAGCACTCTGGAGGCAGGTGGATCTCTGTGAGTTCCAGGGCAGCCTCGTGTACAAGGCAAACTCCAGGCCAGTCAACAAACAATGAAGATTAGACCATGGGATGTACAAATGACAGCGACTGCTCATGCCACCACAGGTGTCTGTGGGACTGAGACATGCCCTAGCCATCCTGCAGGTGCTGCTCTACAGAATCACAAGATCCAGGCTTCCCCGCACAAGGTCACTGAAGCTCATCAGTGAGCTGTCACATAATGAGGACATAAGGAGTCTCCAGAGTGCCTGGTCTCACCAACAATAAGAACCAACAGGATGGCCGGGGCAGCAGAACCGTGGAAAAGAATTAGTTGTCATAGAATCCCGAGCAGACAGAACTGCTATCAGAAGGCACCTGAAGACAGCCCTGGGAGGCCAGAAGAATAAGTATCCCAGTTTCAAGCCAGAGAAAGCTGAGAATCCACAAGAGAGAGGCTTAGGTTTCTGGGCTCACACTGTAGAGTCCAGGCAACTTCACGCACAACCGCTGCTGCAAGCCAACAAGTATCTCAGACCAGCACAGGAGGTTGGTTACTAGCCCAATCAGGCCCTCCCCCACCCCACAGTAGGGCTCCACTCCTGCAGAGCAATAGCTCCTTGCCCCGCCCCCATGTTCGGCCTCAGCCACTCACCAGGCAATGGACAGACCCTTAGGAACAGGGCTCACAGCTGGGAGTGTCCTATATTAGCAGCATCCTTGCCATGCGTCCCTCCATTGCACCTCTGAACTCCACCACAGTGACCTCCACTCAGGTGGTCACTCAGGTGGCCCCCGACCTAGAAAGCTGCACGCTCTGCCCTTCCATCTCATTCACTTACTCACTCCCAAGGTGAGCCTCTTCCCCTGAGATGGAGATGGTCCTGGGCCCCAGCATCATGTAAGGGCTGATCACAGAGCTAAAATGTGCTCAGCGTACAAGGGACCCAGAGAGTGGAAGTCTCATCAGCAAAGACACTGTGGCTCCTTCCCCATGCTCCCTGCAGACCATCCACTCTGCAAGAGGCCAGCTGTCCTAGAGACACCCCTAGTCCTAGGGGAGACCCACTGAAGGTCCTGAGACTCCATCTCACAGCCCTAAGAGCAAGCAAGCCCTCTGGGAAGCCGGCCCTCAGTCCCAGTTGAGCCTCTAGATGACACAGTCCTGGCTGGAAGCATGGCCACAATCCTGGAACAGAGCCAGACCAGCCAACTGAGCATTTCTCACATCCCTGACCAGAGACCTCGGAATAATCAGATTTCTGTTTGCTGTTATTTGAGACAAGGCCTCACTTTGTAGCCCAGGCTGTCCTCAAACTGACAGAGATCCACCTGCTTCTGCCTCCAGATTACTGGAATTAAAGGCATGCATTACCATCGCCCAACTTCCACCCCACCCCCAATATTTTGAGACAGGGTCCCTTCACTGTAGCCCAGGCTAGCCTGTAACTATGGAACCCAGGCTGACCTAAAATTTATAGGAATCTTCCTGACATACCCTCCTAAGCGAAGGGATTACAGGCTTGAACCAACACACCCAGTTCAATGTTAATTTAAAACACTACATTTAGAGCCAGGTGTTGGTGGCGCACTCCTTTAACCCCAGCACTCGGGAGGCAGAGGCAGGCGGATCTCTGTGAGTTCAAGACCAACCTGGTCTACAAAGAGAGTTCCAGGACAGCTTCCAAAACAACACAGAGAAACCCTGTCTCGAAGAAAAACAACAAACAAAACAAAACAAAACAAAAAAAAACACTACATTTGGGAGTGGTCTGTGTCTAGCCAGAGGACACCAGACTTCAAAGCGCCCTGCCCGTCTCTGCGACCCAACCATAGCTGGCATGCTTGCTGGGATGCTCCCTTGTTCACAGAGTCTACCCCAAGCTCCATTCTTTCCCACTGGCTCACTGTCAGTTACCGGCCTGAACTATATCCTACTGTGTGCTGAGCACTGCCTAGAGTCTCCTCTCTGGGCAAGTGGATCTTTGTGAGCTCAAGGAAAGGTTGGTCTACAAAGCCATAGTAAGCTCCAGTCCAGCCAGTGGTGTGTAGTGAGACCCTGTCTCAAAAAACAAACAAACCACCTGGAGGTGCATATCTTTAATCCCAGCACTAAAGTTCAAGGCCAGCCTGGTCTACAGAGTGAGTTCCAAGTCAGCCAGAGCTGATTTACATAGAGAAACTGTTTCTACCTCAGGGAAAAAGAAAAGAGTTTCCTCTTTGAGAGCACAGCTCAGTTGGAAGAGTGCTTGTCTGTTATGCATGAACATGGATGAGTTCAATATCCAGTACTACATAAGCCAAGCAGGGGCTGGGCATTTGGCACACCTTTCATCCAGCACTCAGAAAGCAGAGGCAGGTGGAGCTCTGAGTTCAAGGCCACCCCAGTTTACAGAACAAGTTCTAGGACTGCCAGGGGTACACAGAGAAATAATGTCTCAAACAAGAACAAAATAAAATAAAAATAAAAACAACAACAAAAAACCAAGGTGGTACATTCCTAAAACCGTCTTACTGGAGTCAAAGTCAGAGCCTATGGCCTGGTTGCCCTAACAAGCCACACATGGCCACCTACCCTCAATAAACCAATTGCTGAATCTAGCTATCTACTGAGGGAGGGTGCATGCCAAGAAGCACATGTGGAGGTCAGAGGATGCTTCCAGGAGTTGGTTCTCTCCTTCTACCACAGAGGTCTCGGGGACCGAACTCAGTCATCAGCTGGGCATCAAGCAGCTTTACCATCAATAAAGCAACTAAAAGAACCAGATTAAAAAAGAAATGATTTAGCCGGGCGTTGGTGGCGCATGCCTTTAATCCCAGCACTCGGGAGGCAGAGGCAGGCGGATCTCTGTGAGTTCGAGACCAGCCTGGACTACCAAGCGAGTTCCAGGACAGCCTCCAAAGCTACAGAGAAACCCTGTCTCGAAAAACCAAAAAAAAAAAAAAAAAAAAAAAAAAGAAAGAAAGAAATGATTTACTCAATGTGACCACACTGGGAAGAAGAACAGAGATGTCCAGATATAATCCCCTCCCAAGGAAGTCCCCTTCTCAGTGGGTCACACAGAATGCACCTCCTTTGGCTTTTTACTGCTACCCATTTGTTTTAATTGCCTTAGTAAAGTGTGACTAAACCCAGTTTATTGGGACTGTTAGGGTCCAGGCTCTGACATTGTCTTCAGTAGCAATTCTAGCACTCCAGAGTTGAAGGTCATCCCTGAATCACAGAGCCAACTGGAAGCCAGCCTGGACTATGAGATACTCTGTCTCAAAAGATGTTTAAGTCTCTTCTCCGATCTGTGTCATAGCCAGCTCCCACCTGCCCACGCCCGGGTCTCAGCTGCTCTTCCGGTTCTCATCTAAGGCTCTGCTGCGTTCTTTTTCAGTGTTCCCACTTCCCTGACATTAGCAGGAGAGCCACACAAAATTCAATTTCCCCCTATTTTTTGATCTAAAAAAATGAATGTCATTTAGCTTAGTAACACTACAGGGCTAATTGTCCCATGGGAAGGACCGGACCCATATAACTGCACATACAATACCTCCAGCCAGCCCGAGACCCGTGGCTGAGTGAAAAACTGGGATGGCCTCTCCCAGATAGCAAAGAGACTCAGTCTTCCTCATCAGCCGCCTTCCTTTTTGCCATCTGGCTCCAAACTAGACCTAATTAAGCCAAAGCAGCAGCATGTCAAAGGCTAACGGTAGCAGCAGACATCTGCTTTTGACACTGAGTGAGGAAGGCACACAGAGAAGGATCCAGTAGCCTCAGGCGCTACTTCCCAAGCACTGCCCTGCTCATGTCACTGCAGGACTGTGGCCCCTTACAAATGGGAAACTCAGGTCTGTCAGGCACAAAAGTGACAAAAGATAACAAAAGTGAGCTTTGAAGAGCAAACAAAAGATTGTTCTAACTCAAACTTCAGTCCCAGAGAGACCATGACTCAAATACATACGAGGCAGGTCAAACCCCCCTGGGGGCCAAGTTGCCGGCTATGACACCGGTTTTGGAGCAGTGGACACAAGCAGCACAGTCAGAAGGGTTCCAGACTTAGAACAGGAGCATAAGGTCCTACAATGAACAATGTTTGTGCTTCTGGGTCTCCCCTTACAGGACATGATAAAAATAGAGACATCCCTCCCTCCCCACCCCTGCCAAAAAAATTACAGTTTCTTAGCAAACTCCTGGAAATGAGATGGGAGGGAAAAAATGGTGGGAACTGGCTAGACAGTGATCTGGCCCCAAAGTCACTAAGGAAAAGAAAACAGTACACAGCATGATGCAGTTCAACTACCTTAAGGAAGTCGGCCATGGTGGCACACAGAGGTACTTAAAAGACCATCAAAGTCAGCCTCAGCAAGTCTGAAGCCAACCTAGACTACACAGACCTTGTCTCAAAACAAAACACACTCAAGGCACGGTGCTGCACGCCTTTAATGCCAGCACTCGGGAGGCAGAGGCAGGTGGATCTCTGTGCATTTCAGGACAAGTTACACTGAGAAACCCTGTCTCGAAAAACCACATGTAACACCCATACAAAGTCCCTCCCTCAAGATTGCCAAATGTGGTGTAATCCTAGCACTCAAAAGATCATCACAAGTTCAAAGATAGTCTGCTCTACACACTGAGTTCAAGAGCAACCTGGACTACACAGTGAGAACCTATCTCACACACACAGGACATCACAAAGAGGCTGGGGATGAGTGAGAGAGCAGCTTCCCTTTGAACACAGTTGCTACTCATGGGTTACAGGAGGTAAGAAAACAGACCCACAGACAAAATGATCTAATGTGCACACCTGGTTCTAAAGAGAGAAGATAATGTTTCCATTTGCACTACAGGACTTCCAACATCAATTAAAGAATGAGATGTAGCTCTATCAACCCAGTGGCAGAAAAGGAAAAAGGAACAACAACAGTATTTGGTTGGTACATTCCCAAAAGAAAAGCTACAAGCTGGTTACCTACACAGTCACAGTCACAGCAGCAGCGTTCACAACAGAAAGGAGTGAAAGCAACCAGACCACCCTTCAATACAGGAACAGACAAAACAGGAATAAACTGGGCACAGTCATACAGTGAAACACTACCCAGATATAAAAAGGGATGGAATTCTGATACATGCTTCAAAAATGTAAGACATGAAAGGCCACATTTTTTATGATTCAGCCTATGAGACGCACTTATACCAGGCACACTCCTTGAGACAGGATACATACAGCACAACCCTCCAGCACTAGAGGAGGGGACAGGAGTTCCTGCTTAACGAATACAGAGTTTCTGTCTCAGGAAGTTTGGAAACAGAAGCCAGACATAGTACTCTACTCCTGTAACCAAAGAATTTGGGAAACTGAGTTCCAGGCCTGCCTGGGCTACACATTGCAAGACCTCATCACAAAATAAAAATCTGAAGCCGGGCGTTGGTGGCGCACGCCTTTAATCCCAGCACTCGGGAAGCAGAGGCAGGCGGATCTCTGTGAGTTCGAGGCCAGCCTGGTCTACAAGAGCTAGTTCCAGGACAGCCTCCAAAGCCACAGAGAAACCCTGTCTTGAAAAACCAAAAAAAAAAAAAAAAAAAAATCTGAGTGCTGGGCCAGGGTATGATGGTATTTGTACGTAATCCCAAAAAGGAGGCACAGGTGGATGACAAGTTCAAGGCCACCCTTCTTATACAGTCAGATCCTTCCTCAGACAAAGAAAGGCTGACGTAGTGGGTGACAGAGTACTTGCCTAGCATGTGAGAGGCCCTGGGTTTCTTGCCCAAGGTTCAATCCACAGCATCACCAAAACCAAACCAAACACACAGACACACACACACACACTACACACACACACACGTACACACACACCACACACACACATACACAAGACACACACACAAGACACACACACACCACACACACACATACACACACAAGATACACACACACACACACACAAGACACACACACACACATACTACATACAATTCCTATAGACCATGAGAAGGATAAGAACAGGACTACTTCAAATAATGTTTTCCTGGTTTTTCAAGACATGTTTTTCAAGACATGGCTGTCCTGGAACTTGCTCTGTAAACCAACCTGGCCTCAACTCTGCAGAGATCTGCCTGCCTTTGCTTCCGAAATGCTGGGATTAAAGGTGTGCATCATCAAACCCAGTGACCATAAAATATTTTGAAACTTTCTTTCATTAATAATAGTAACAATAGCTGGGCAGTGGTGGCGCACGCCTTTAACCCCAGCACTCAGGAGGCAGAGGCAGGTGGATCTCTGTGAGTTCGAGGCCAGCCTGGTCTACAGAGCAAGTTCCAGGACAGCCTCCAAAACAATAGAGAAACCCTGTCTTGAAAAACCAAAATAAATAAATAAATAATAATAATAGTAACAATAAGGTAACAATACCATTCAGTATATGACAGCAGGGTCTTGAAGATCATGTGGCTGGAAAATCTGAACCATGTTGACTTTCTAAGCCCAAGCCTGTCACGGTTATCTGGTACTACCACCGCCACCCTATCGAACCTCCAAATCACTGTTGCTTCTGTTGAGTTCTCTCACTGTATCTTAGAAGCACCTAGATCACACCTTAATCTTAGGCGTCACCTCTTCAGGAGTCTCCCATGGCTACCTTGTAACTCTCTTATCTCATGTTTTATATTTAACATGTCGTTTGCTCTGGATTTATTGCAGTTCCCTTAGAGTTTAGCCCAGTGTCTGACTTACAGGAAGCACTCAGTAAGTGATGAACAGTCACCTGAGTATGTCAGTGCCATGGGTACAGCACAGATCAGGACTCACGGATGGACGGGACATGCACAGGCCTTGCTCTGGTGTGTATGTTACTGTTCGTGGGGCATGCAAGAGGGAGTTCCAACAGAGCCTAGAGGTGGGCAAAGAGCCCGCGGCTGCCTCAGAGACCAGGAAGTGGATGGGACAGAGAGAGTGTGGAAGTCAGGGCTGGGAGCCTGGTCGTCTGTGATGGAGACTCTTGAGCCGCCTATAGTGAAGGCCCTGCTGTAACCAGCTGGTGAGACAGATCACAGCATAGATTCACGAATCCCTCAGACAGAGCCCCAAAACAGAGTCCAGAGTACAGAAGTCCTGCTGCAGGATGGCTGCTAGCACAGAGCAGAAGCCAGTTCTCCCCCATATGCTCGTGAGGACCAGTCGAGAGAGAAGGCAGGCAGTGGTCCAGACCTGTACCCACCTGCCCTGTATTCTGGAACGGGGAGGGATAAGTCCCAAGGCAGCTAGGTTACACACTCAAGTCCTGTCTAAACTGGTGAAAACTGGGCTGGAGAGAGTTTAGCAGGTAACCCCATCTGCCCTGCGAGCCTGAGTTCAACTCCCCGGAACCCACATTCAAGGTGGAAAGAGAGAATGGGCCAGGCTTGGCTGGCACACATTTTTCTTTTCTTTTCCTTTTTTTTTTTTTTTTTTTTTAGTTTTTCGAGACAGGGTTTCTCTGTGTAGCTTTGGAACCTGTCCTGGCGCTCACTCTGTAGACCAGGCTGGTCTGGAACTCACAGAGATCCACCTGCCTCTGCCTCCCGAGTGCTGGGATTAAAGGCGTGCTCAACCACTGCCCAGCCAGCTGGCACACGTCTTTAATCCCAACACTTGGGACGCAGAAACAGGTGGATCTCTACGGGCTGGTCTACATAGTGAATTCCAGGACAGCCAGGGCTATAGAGAGAGACCTTGCCTCAAAAAAAGAGACACAGAGAAAGAACGGACTCCACAAAGTAGTCCTCTGACCTCCACATGAACACCGGGGCATGCACCCGTCCCAAACAACGATAAATAAATAATGCTTAAAAGAACCAATCCTTTCAAAAAAAGAAAGGGAGGACAGGAGAGCCTGAGCTAAAAGGGAAGAAACCTAACCAAGGCATCAGGAGAGGCAAGGGCCGAAAATAAAAACAAAAAAAAAAGCCTCCTTGGGCAAAACTTGGAGCCAACGCAGGCAAGTGGCCCCTCAGAGCTCTAAAAGTCCCATCACCATGATAGTATGAAGTCAGTTAGGGCAAGCCTCACCAGGCCAACAGTCCCTCAACCTACTCAGCTCTCACGCTGGGCCAGAGGCAGCTCTGGGTCCCCTGAAGTGAGTCAGGCGGCCTTCTTGAGAGCTAGGGTGCTTGCAGCAAGACAAAGCCTATGAGGGAATTCCTGGAGAGCAAAGACTCCAAAGAGGGCTAACTGAGGTACTGATCCCCCGCCTCCACCTGCACCCCCAAGTAAGGACCAGGAGGAAAGGAGGGCTTACGGGTCGGAGAGCTTTGCCCTGTCTCCCGAGTCTGGCTGGGGCAAGCCAATACACACCTCTCTTCGGCACCCGTAATAAGTAATCCTCTCCCTGCCTCAAGCCTCCGGCACTGGCTCAGCCAGGAACCCAAAGAAGCCCGCACTCCTTTTCGCAGGCTGGTCTGCATTCCTCTCCTAACCACAATTCAAGAGGCACAGCCTCCAGGCGGGGACACTAGAAGCCCCAAGAGGCTGGGGCGCGTGCTTCGCCGAACTCGGAAGCCCACACGAAGCAGGAAAGTCCCTCGGCTGTCCTGTCAGCGTGAAGGCTGTGGATCGATCTCCCTCAACTACCTGTGCTGTGAGGTTTGACAAAACAAACAAACAAACAAACAACCCTCCGCGGGCCGCCTCGCTGGCGCCCCTTCTGCAGGCCCCTCACGACCCCAGTCCCCTGCCCGGCACGGCCAGCTCCGGGCCGCAGGGGCAGCGGCGCCGGCTCACCCGCCATGCCCCGCCCCATCGCGCCGCGCCCGGACTGCTCCTACGTTCCCACACAGGACTGACCCTCACTTACAACCGCCGGCCGCCTCATCCGGAGCCCGGCTAGCCGCTTCCCGGACCCTGCCCGGCCGACCCTGAGGCCCGGCGCTGCTCCAGGCGCCACGGGGGCGGGCCCCGCGCCCATCCTCGCCATGGCAACGCGACACTTCCGGCCCGAGGTGTCCGGAGCGGAAGCCGCGGTGCCGGGTGGGAGTCCCGGGCAGAGCCACTCTACGAGGGGCGGAGCCTGAAGAGCGCCCTCCGGTAGCGGGGTCAGCCCCGGTAGACGAGATGACTCTGTGGAGGGCTGTTCCGTGCTCTGTTCTGTGGCTCAAACATCCTGACGTCTCGGGTGGAGCGGGAAGGGCGAGCGCTCAGGTGTTCCCGGAAGGGTGATCTCTATCCTGGTCACTGAAAGAAAGGCCGGAGTCTTTCCTTCAAAGCAGACCCATGGCTGGTCACAGGAAGGAGCCGCGTTGGGACTTTGTGGTCAGGGAGAAGCAGCCAGGATGAGGACCCTTGAATGTCAGACCCGGGAGCCAGGGCTTAGCCTGGAAGCAAGGAAGGGCCAGTGGGAAGGGGAAACCTCAGGCTTGTAGGAGAGAATTGGGTTCTTTGCTGAGTTAGGGCGGAGGCGAGCCTGGTGAGACACAGGAACCCTCAGCTGGAGTCCCGAGGGGCAGGGGGTGATAGGGTTCCAGGGGAAGGCAGGTGAGGACTGGAAGTGCAGTCTGGGCTAAGACCACAACTCAGCCATGGGTGGGACAGTTAGGAGAAGTGAGGTCCCACTGCGTTTATCGTCAGTGTGTGTGCCGGAACCCACCGCCTCCGCACCCTGCTCCCTCCTGCACTCATGACCGTGCCTTCGTTGGTACCAGGAAGGGTCTGAGTCCGTCGTCCTCTGATGGTGCAATGGGGGGGGGGTGCGCAGGAAAAGGTGAATTCCCCAGGAGTTAGTGTTGATGTAGGTCTGGGACCATTGACTCTGGTACTAACCTTGCTGTCTGGTACTAACCATGCCACTAACCATGGCAGTGAGTGCCATGACCCAGACCCTCACTGCAGACCTGCCCAGTGCAGTAGGCAGGAGAACTTGGCTAACAATTAGAACACAGTAGGTGACTGAGCCCAAGGGTACAGCCAGCGTTAGATGGCCAAGGAATAGGTAGAGGCCCACATGGGCTCCCGTAGCAGACCCCTGGAAAAATCACTTACATCTCTGCTCCCCTTGTTTATGGGGGGTCTGGGAAGTCTTCCCTCAGCCCATCCGCCTATCTGCCCCCACCTCCCCAGTCAAGACCTGGGTTGCAGACCCCCTACCTAGGGCATGGCTTCTTTTAGCTACTTCTTCTTGAACTCCTGGAAATTTCCCATTCCTCTTAGGGTAATCAGACTAGGGAAATCACTTCCCATCTGTTAAATGGGATCTAGGGACCTGACCCAGGCAGATAAGGTATCCTGAGGTAGACCTTTTCCAAGGCCTTTTCCTTCCAGGTTATAGGGGATGCCCAGGCACCCAAAGGCAACCTGGAAGTGGAAACTGATCTCAAGAGGTCACCAAAAGTCCCTACTGGAATCTTCTCTGCCCTTCCCTCCAAGATTAGCTGAACCCTGCTAATTGTGGCAGCCCTCACATGTTCCCCTCCCCCACAGCCTCTTCCTCTCACCCCTCCCCCTTCCATCAGAATGATAAAGAAAGGGACTGCCAGGCCAGTCCTAGCATGGCCTCTGGCTGGGACCCAACCTCGACTTTCAGTCCGTCTGCCTTGAGCCCCTTGCTAGCCCAGACCCCAGCCCAGGGCTGCCTCCCCTGCATGGGTCCCTGCAGCAACTCTCGTCCGAGGCCTCCAAAGGCAGAGTCTCCCCCCAAGAGGAGGAAGAAGAGATACCTGCGGCATGACAAGCCCCCCTACACCTACTTAGCCATGATCGCCTTGGTAATCCAGGCCGCACCCTTCCGCAGGCTGAAGCTGGCGCAGGTGAGAGGGTCCCTCATGTTTGTGGGCCGTAGCTGTCCCAGGCCTGCCCCCCCTTACTGTAGGCCCAGGCTCCCTCCGCCTCTACCTAGTCCACATCTCCTAGCCAGTGGGGCCAGTCCTGAGAGCAGCTTCCACCACCCCCGCCGACTCTGCCCTCGGGCACAGAGAAGGGGTACCCTGCTGCCGGCTGGGAGGGAGGGAGGGAGGGGGCACTGTTCCTATCCCTGTCTCACCTCCCAAACACTCTGCCTGGTTTCAGATCATCCGTCAGGTCCAGGCAGTGTTCCCCTTCTTCAGGGATGACTACGACGGCTGGAAGGACTCCATCCGCCACAACCTCTCCTCTAACCGGTGCTTCCGTAAGGTAGGGAGGTCTATGGCCAAACTCTGGGGGCGGCCGGTGTGGGCACGGAAACCCTGAGCTTCTGGGTGGGTTAGCCACACCCAAACCAATCACTCTCCAGGTGCCCAGGGATCCTACAAAGCCCCAGGCCAAGGGCAACTTCTGGGCAGTGGATGTGAGCCTGATCCCCGCAGAGGCGCTGCGCCTTCAGAACACTGCCCTGTGCCGGCGATGGCAGACCCGGGGCACACACAGAACTTTCGTCAAGGACCTGAGCCCGTACGTGCTCCACGGCCGGCCATATCGGCCGCTCATTCCCTCACCACCGTCCAGGGAGGGCTTCAGCATCAAGTCCCTGCTAGAGGACCCTGAGAAAGGACCGACGCGGCCCCAGCAGCCTGCGCCAGCTGGACAGAGCTCCTCAGCTCAGGCAGGCACCTGGTCCAACGGGGAAGAAGGGGTGTGCACTGTATCCCCTAACTCCTCTGAGAAGCCTCTGTGGCCTGTCTGCTCCCTTCCTGGGCCCACAAGAATAGAGGGGGAGACTTCCCAAGGGGAAGTCATCAGGCCTTCTCTCTCCCCAGAGCAGGGTAGCTGGCCGGTCCACTTACTTCAGGGTTCCCCAGATCCCATGGGAATGACCAACAGCGGGTGCAGAGCTTCCCTGTGGGGTCAGCTACCCACCTCGTACTTGCCCATCTACACTCCCAACGTAGTGATGCCCCTGGCCGCCCTCCCTCCCACCTCTTGTCCCCAGTGCCCATCTTCAGCCAGCCCAGCCTACTGGAGTGTAGGTACTGAATCCCAAGGGTCCCAGGACCTGCTCTGTGATCTGGACTCCCTCTTCCAGGGAGTGCCACCCAACAAGAGCATCTATGATGTGTGGGTCAGCCACCCCTGGGATCTGGCGGCTCCCGCCCCGGGCTGGCTGCTCTCCTGGTACAGCCTGTCGTAGTTCTAGGCAGGCAGGGGCTGCTTCTCCCTTCCACCCCTGGACACCATTTTGATGGGGAACCAGAACTAGGAGCACGTCCACAGCAACAGCTTTAAAACACCAGGCACAGGCTTGGTGAAAACCCACAACTTTAATTGGGCTACTCCAGAAAGGGTTTTGCCTCTGCTAGACACAGCAGGTCTGGCCAGTCCTGCCTGACTCTCCTCCACACAGGGCTCCGGTCTGGGGAAACATTCGCAGCTAGAGTAGTGCCTCTTTTCTTGATCTCACCTTCTCAAGCCTCCATGCCATCCATCTGTCCTTCCCTGTCACCACGCCTTCCTGGCTCCAGGCTGGGGGAGGGAGAGCCTAAGTGGGTCCAGTCTGAAATCCTGCCCCTGCCCCTCAGCTGCCTGAGTAGGAGGTAGCACCTTTGGGGTAAAGGGTTAGGAAATGGAAGACTGGACCCTACATGATTTGGGGGTGATGGAAGGAGGGGGAGAGGTTAACAGTAAAGGAATTTACAACACTTTAATTCCAAGTCTGATTTTGGGGGCAGGGTGGTGACTTGGGAAACCACTTGGCCCGGGGTCTGCTTCCTGCAGCTCTGGACCCCCTGCTGTGAGCTTCGATAAGGGCAAATGGTGATAAGGTTAGGGTTAGGGCCTGTGGCCCCGCTGGGGGTGGGAGGGTGGAGGCAATCATTTCTCCCAAGCACAACATTCCCTGGCCAGATCAAGAAGGGAAAGGGGAAACTGTTGGGGGCCCTCAAAGGCCTGAGTTTAAAAAAAAAAGTTGACCTAGGAGGTGGGGTACAGGAGCGTGGCCGCGCCTCTGCCAGCAGAGGTGTATTCTCCTGGCCCAGACCTAAGCAGGCAGGTCCCCTGGAGGCTCCAGAGTCAAGCCAGAACAGCTGTTGGGGCCGGGACTTGGAGGGCTGCCAGGAGATGGTGTAGGGGTGCAGGAAGTCCCAGTGAGCGGGGTGTCGGTACTGAGGGAAGAAGGGGTTCCAGAGCGCGGGGTCCTACGTCTCCGGGCTGGCCCCAGTTCCACTTGACCCACTCGCTCAGCGAACTTGAGCGAGCAGATGGTCTCCCCGAGATCTTCAGTCCTCGTGGAGATCTACAAGAGAGGGCACTCATCCACAGTCCCGGAGAGCAGTACTTCCGACCTGCAGCAGCTCAGGGACCCACCTGCAGCAGCAGCACTGCGGTGGTGCCAGCGCCAAGCGCCGGCTGCAGCAGGCGGGTGAGCTGTGAATCTCGGAAAGGGACGTGCGGCCGCCGAGCTCGGAGCGCGGCCATCACTCCTCCTAGCGCCAGCAAAGAGCGGTTGATTGACTGGGCTTCCCGCAGACGCCGGGCGCCGTTGGGATCTCTTTGCAGAGGGCTGACCACCCCTGCTTTCCACACGCGCTCGGATCCTGCCAGGTCCACCAGGTGCAGTGTGCCTGCGGGCGCAAATGAAACCCATGCGGAGGGAGACCTCTAGGGAGCCGGGGAACGATCAGGACTTAAGCACAGTCGGTGGTACCTGTGATACCCTGGGCACGAGACGGAGGTGCCCCATGCAAAGTCAGCGTAATTAGGGCGTGGGAGCGTGAGCTGTGCTGGTTCATGACAGTGGATGCCGTAGCTCGGTTGCTCCTCCCCAGACTCAGCATCTACATATATACACACACACACACACACATATATATATACTCCGAGAGAGATCTATAGATACAGACATGGCCCCAGGTGGGAGCAGACAGGGGCTCTGAAGGTCTCACCTGGTGCAGGGTTTCCAGGTTAGGCACATCCCAGTGTGTGAGGCCAGTCACTTGAATCCCCCCCTGTCCTGCAGGTCCCTGCCTCACAACCAGGCGTTCTGGAGGCCCTGTAGCTAGGAGGTCCCTGGTAAGAAAGGGCGGGTTTGGTCCACGGGTTCTAAAGGTGGCTGTAGGACCCGGGGCAAGGAGAAAGCCGCCCACGCATCCGCATCCCTGACCTGACTGCCTCGTTGTAGATCTCCACCATGCTGAGGGTTACATGGTGGTGCCCTCCAGTCCCCATCTCCCGGAACAGCAACTGCAGTGCCCTAGGAGCTATGCCAGGGTCCTCAGGTGGGCCCTGAGGAGTGTGCAGTGCCACATTGGACTCTCATACAAACCCCCGGTGCTCCCCACCTTCCACCCCCAACTGTGAACTCCAGCTCACCTCCATACTGTAGGTTTTCCCAGTCCCGGTCTGACCATAAGTGAAGATGCAGACACTGTACCCCTGGAGGCACGACAACACAGCTGGCTCTAACTGCCTGAAGACCTAGGGACAAAAGACATGGGAGAAGGGTCAGCCCTTGTCTGCGCCCCTGTTGGAGACCTGGAAGGGGAGATGTGCAGTTAACAAGATGCGGGCAAAGTGTAACCCTCTGGGAAGAGGCCCCTCCCTCAGATAGAAGTGTGCTAAGAATTGGTGGGAGGGGCCTAACAGAAAAGATCGGTTTAGGAGAGAATGTAGAGTCCCAGAGGCCATTAGGAGGTCCTGGGGGCAGTGGTCAGGAGCTTAGATGCCAGGGCTAGACTTCCTGGTTAAAGCCTGAGGCGACTAGAGACCAGACACTAATTAACCATCCTTTCTATGCTTCTCGGGGTCACCCCTCTCTATGCCAACTAATGGGAAATGCGTGCTGGGGAACCTGAGTAACCCTGACAAAAAAAGAATGAACATAAACACGGAATGGTGGCTCATGCCTTTAGTCCCAACCCTCAAGAAGCAGCGGCAGAGCTGGGCATTAGTGGTGCACGCCTTTAATCCCAGCACTCTGGAGGCAGAGGTGGGTGAATCTCTGTGAGTTCAAGACCAGCCTGGTCTACAGAGTGAGTTCCTGGTCAGCATCCAAAGCTACAGAGAAACCCTGACTCAAAAAAAAAAAAAAACAACAACAAAAACAAGAGGGTCTCTGTGAGTATAGGGGTTAATTACCAGGCCAGCCAGAAATACACAGTGAGACCCTATCTAAAACAACAACAGCAAAACAAACAAACAAAAACCCAGCCTGATCTATAAAGCAAGTTACAGAACAACTAGGACAACACAGAGAAACCCTATCTCAAAAAAAAAAAAATCCAAGAGGGTCTCTGTGAGTATAGGGGTTAGTTCTAGGCAAGACTATGGGAACTCAGGCTCTGAGATGCAGCTGAGGGACACATGGGGTTGGGCAGAGATATGGACACAATTGATAGCCTCTTCAGTAACTACATAGCCAACGTTCGTATTAGAAGGTCCCCAGAAACTGAATGGCTGTCATTTCTGATTGATGTCTTGATGATCATATAAACAAAGTCTAGAATTACCAGAGTGAGGATGAAAAGTTCAGGACTGGGTGGTACAATGGTGTATACTGGTAAGGAACTTCATGAGAGATACCTTTGGAGCCGGGCGTTGATGGCGCACGCCTTTAATCCTAGCACTCGGGAGACAGAGGCAGGTGGATCTCTGTGAGTTCAAGGCCAGCCTGGTCTACAGAGCGAGTACTAGGACAGCCTGCAAAACAATAAAGAGAAATCCTGTCGAGGGGGGGGGGACCTGGTCCAGGCTGCCCAGAGTATAGTAGAAAAGTATAGGAGCTGTGCATGGATGCACTTGGGATGGGGTGGGAGATGAGGCCAGAGCCATGTATAAGACAGAGATAAATGGGAAATCAAGTCAGATGGGTCCATCCCTGCTAGACACTACATTATACCACTTCTGAGAACAGCAGGTAGCCTGGGGCTTCTTTGCCAGCTCTGTCCCTTACCTAATCCCTCCTCAGCTCTGAGCCTCCACCTCAGTCACAGAAACTCCAGCAGCACAGTTACTGTGCAAATGGAGACACGAGCTTGGGGGGGAGGCTGCTTTCCACTAGCGTCTGGCCAGAGAAGAGGGCAGTAGTATAGATCAGAGCAGGCAGTGGGGGAGCCCTCGGCAGCTGCCCTGCTCCCTTGTCAGCTATGGGCTCACCTGACTGCCTTGGGGTCACAAAGCAAGCAGAGGTTCTGCCTTCCCCGATGGGCAGAGCCTGGGTTATAAGAATGCTGGGTGGTAAAGGCTCCAAGCCATCACCCATAGGACCACAGGCCTGTCTTCACCATTGTGCACCCATCCATGCTCTTGTACACTTGTACACAAACAGTAACTCGCCTTGGACGGGTTCATCTTCCTTAGTCTCTGTTGGGCAGCCAATCCTGTCTCCACAGACTTTCAGTGGTTCCCTTCCCTGAGGAAGCCCAGCCTCCCACCTCCTAGATACTAGATACTCAGACAGTCATGGAAGAGGGGATGGGCCTCTTCTGGACCCAGGGGACTTTGAGGAAGGGTCAGGAAAGATGCAAAGTTGGCGTCACCTCCTCCTGGCTGGCATCTGGAGGAAAGACCCAGTCCAGGCGAAAGCGGTGCTGGCGCCCTCGGTAGCAGGTGGCGATGGTCCCCCCTTGTCCAGGCTCCACGCTCACCGGGCTGGAAGGTGTCCCTTCTGCTGGTCTCAGTCGACATAGCACACGTATATTCCCTGCATCGGGGACCACAGCAGCAGATTGTCTCCTGAGCCCTGAAACGCAGACAGCTCTTCTGCGCTGTAGTCACCGCTGCTCCACTCCCAAAGTCCATCTTACCCTTGAGTTCCAAAAGCCGTCCTGAGCATCCAGTTGGGGGGCCCTGCTGTGCCTCTGAGAGCTGATTCCTAGCTCCTCCAGCTGACAGAGCCCCAAGGGCCCAGGATACCTGTGAGGAGAACAAAGACAGGTGTCCAGGCAACTCTAAGTGAAGTCGGGTGCTGACAGCTGTCCTTTTGGCTTCTCAGCAATGCCAGTTTTCACAGCACAGAAATGAGGACACAGAAATGATGTATGAGGTGGAGGCAGAAACAGGTGGATCTCTGCGTTCAAGGCCACCCTGGTCTACAGAGTGAGTTCCAGGAGAGTCTCGAAAAACCAAAAAAAGAAAAGAAACGAGGACACTTTGAGGTCACTCAGTAATTATTGCAATCAATCCAAATGCCTACGAGTGACCTATTGGTACAGGGAGCTCCTGAGGGACAGAGTGGGAGAAACAATAAGAGGCTCCCCTAGGAAGAACAGTGAACAGAACAGGCTGCCCTCAGAGAAGGTACTGGGAAGGGAGAGGTCCTCACCTGGCCCTGGGCCTCACTCAGCGAGCCCTGACAACTCTGGGTAAAGGTGCTGACCAGTCCTCGGAGGTCCCCACAGCCCTGACGAAGGCTGGCCATCCGAGCCCGAAGTCCTAGAGGAGGAAGGCCATTGAGAGGAAAAGAACAGATTCCAGAGCTTTCCCAGAAACTGCTTTCTCCTCGCCCTTACCTGCCAGCTGTCCATGGACTTGCTGCAGCTCCTGTCTGCAGTTCTGTTCTGTGTCCTGCTGGAGCTGCTGGAGGGCCCCTCGGAGGCCCTGCAGCTGCATCTCCTGCACCCCCAGCTGTTCCCCCAACCCCACTTCTGTCACTGGGGAGACAGGCACCAGGCCCTGCCCCAGACTTCACCTCCCAGCGCCACAGCCCTCCTGATCCCTAGGTCCCCTAGCCCACCTGGACTCGGAGGGCTTCTGTGGTGTCTTGGGCCTCTTGAAGCTGGCCCTGCAGCTCCAACAGAGCCCCTGCCTCCTCCTGTAGGAGAGCAGGAGCCAGATGGGCCACAGAGCCAAATGGAAACTCAGGAAAGGGTTTCTTACAGCTCCATTTCGCAGATGGGAAGGCCAAATCAGGAGTGGCAAGAATGCCTAACCCCACGTACTCAACTCCACGCAGGGCTCCCTGTCCCCGGCTCTCTTTTCTCCTAAGGTTACTCAGAGAGACCAAAAATGGGGTGAGGGGTTTTCTGTGAGCATCAGCCTCACTGATGGGCTGTCCTACAAAGACTGTCCCAGAGTTTCTCCACAGTTGGAGACAGTCCCCTACTAAAGCAAACACAATAGCAGCGAAATAGAGTACCTGTGGGGCTCTGGCAAGGGGGCCAGGGCCCCAGCGCAGCAGGAGGTCCTGAGTAAGACTCAAGCTCTGTTTCAAGACTTCATTCTC
This sequence comes from Mesocricetus auratus, assembly GCF_017639785.1. Classification (NCBI taxonomy): domain Eukaryota; kingdom Metazoa; phylum Chordata; class Mammalia; order Rodentia; family Cricetidae; genus Mesocricetus; species Mesocricetus auratus. The sequence goes on along the minus strand of NW_024429232.1, from coordinate 4,270,518 downwards.
CAGCGTGAGATGTTGAACTCTTTTCTCTGAATCTGTCACCCCCTGGCAGAGAGGGGTGCCATCAGGACTCCCCTGAAGTCCCCTTGGCTTTCCAGTCTGTTCCCCGTGCTCACCCCATAGCCTCACCACTCCCAGGCGCAGTCTACTGAGCTCTTCTTCCTGCTGCTCCAACTGCTGCCTCAGCTCTTCCAGCTGTGGAGAAATCAGGGACAGGATGGCACTGCTGTTTGGGTCCCGTGCCAGCCCTGTCCCTGCCGCTCCTGATTCGCTTACCTGTCCAAGAATGAGCTGTTCCAGCCGCTGCCAAGCTCCCTGTTCCTCCTCCAACTGGGGAGGCCGATGTTCCTGGGCCTCATCCCCGGGTACCTCATCCAGGATAGGGGTGGGTTGAGGGGAGCTTTCTTCTTGTGACAGAGACCCTAAAGAGCGGTGAGTCAGTCACAAGTAAGGAAATGTCCAGCCTAGAGATAGCAGAGCCCATTCTGAGAGACCCTGCTCCCTCCACAAACAGCGGTACCCTTTACAAACCATCTAGATCGGAGGGCTGCACTGGGCAGGGTGGCTGTGTCCCCTGAAGCAGGACCTGCCTCCCCCTGGGGCTCCGTGTCCATGCCAGAAGGGCCAAGAGCTGACTTGTTACTGTCAACAGTGGGGGGACCTCACCAGGCTGGGATGAAAACAACCAGAGCGGAGGAGTTGGGGCTGTGTGGAACACAGAGGCTGCTGAAAGGAGCGGTTGCTAGAGATCACTGCGCTCACCTTGCCTGGGTCAGGAGTCGTCCCACGGCTCTCTTCTGCCCCCAACTGGAGGGAGAGGAACTCAGCAAGGCGCATGAGTGCCTCTTCCAGAGACACCTCAGGGGCTCCACCCTCGGCTCCTTTCGGACCATCCTCAGATTCTGAGCAGCCTTCGAGGCCAAGGAGTGGAAGGAAGAGGCTAGATGGAGGCTAGGCCTTTTCCCCTCCCAGTGAGGTCCCAGCACTCCAATCGCAGCGCTCCCTTCCCCAGCAGCTCCTCGGCATGAACCTACCGGCCAGGCTGTTCAACTCGGTCCACAGCTCTGATGTGATCTGATCCGGGCGGCGACGACCCCTAGGTTTGCCAGCGTTTCTCTGGGAAGAGAATATGGGACGCCTGTGAGGGTGCTGGCACATGTGGGTGAGCTTCCCTTCTGAAGGGGCCAAGCGGTTTGGGCTGAGGTCTATGACCCCAACACCTAGACAGCCCTATTTCCCAGCGCCTAAGGACGACATAAGCTGCACAGGTCGGCCACCACCAGCTCTCAGGGTGACGGTGGTAACCAACCGCGATGCAGGCCCACTCCGCTCACCTGGGTGGGGTCGCCGGGGTCCGCGGCCGCCGCAGCCCCGCCATCCCTGCGGAAAAGACTGTAGAAGATGTAAATGAGCAGAGAGTAAAAGGCGTACATGGGGGCGCGGGGCGGCAGAGAGCACCGCTTCGCGCCGCCCCGCGTCCCCGCACCAGGACTCGGCACGCGCCCGCCGCAATGCCCATGCGCATGCTCGCGGCGGCCGCCCCCACGGACGATCTTCCGCGGGCGGAGGGCGCACACTGAGGGGCGACCGCGGGGAGCCGCAAAACCTGTCCTTGAGGCCCTGCCAAGCGTTTTCCAGTACCTATTTCGCAAATAGTGGGCGCAAAGAGCTCCCGCGGCTGTCTAGCCTCTTTTGGAAATCCTGGCCCGCACAGCGCGGAGACGCCCCCCCCCGCCAAGGTACGCGCGCTCGCTCAGCAGCCGTCAGCGCACAGGTGCACAACCCCTGCTCCCGCGGTGGCCCCGCCCAGACCCCGCCCCTCCCCGGAGCCCGCCCCGCCCACACCTCCCTTCGGTCACCGCCTCGCCCCGCCCACAGCCGGGCAACACCCCTTCGAAGCCGCACCCCGCCTCCAGCCCCGCCTACATCCCCGCCTCGGATCCCGGACCCTTCACCATCCCCGTGCGCGAGCCGAGTTGTACGGACGCGGCGCGCGCGCCTTTCATCCCAGCACTCGAGAGGCAGAGGCAGGAGGATCTCCGTGAGTTTAAGGCCAGCCTGGTCTACAGAGCGAGTTCCAGGACGGCTAGGGCTACACGGAGAATCCCTGTCTAAAACACAAACCTGTACTGCACACCCTCTGGTCGGGACCGCCACCCTCCCAGCCCCACCCCTCCAGAGCGGGCCTCGGCCTTCCGCAGGCCCCGCCCGCCGCTCTAGCCTGAGCTCCTCTCGTTGGTGGAGGTAAGCCGGTTGCTCCGGGCAGCGCCACGGGAGGGCGGGCTAAGAGGCGGGGCTGACTGTTGTGGGCGTCGCCAGGTGCTGCCTGGCTCAGGCTGGTTTGTGCGGCTGCTTGTTCCCTACCGGGGCGTGGGAAACCGTTTCTCTCCAAGTGCTAGGGACTCGGCCCAGGTCATACAGCAAGGGGCCGTGCACATTGCCGTTCCGAGTACCCGCTTGAGCGCCAAAACAACAATCCCATTCCCCTTCCGCAGTAAATTAGTCTTTCTTCCCTGTAGGTGAGTCCAGTGACCGCAGAGCTCCAAAAAGTTTGGGACTGGAACCTATTCTAATGTCTACTCAGAGGTCTCTGGGACTTGAGATACCCGGGGAACTGCGCTAAAGGTTCCAAGTCGCCATCCTCTGTTGTACTTTCTTCTCTCCAAAACTGACGGTCCCTTTCCTGTCTCCTCAAACTCACTACTGTTCAGGGTGCCATGGTCTCCAAATCCAGGAGTGAATGGAGTACTGTCCTGTCCCACCTGGTGCTGGCTGCCGTGTCTCTGCACGCAGCGGTGAGCTCTGTACAGGTAGGTGGATATTCTTACTTTCACAGACTATGTAGACCCCTGAACTAGAAAGAGGGTGGCGGGAGGAGTGTGTAAGGCTGGATCTCCTTGATAATCTCAGACTCTGCTTTTTTTTTTAATCTTACTTGCATTGTTATAGAAGGTGTCAGATCCCCTGAAACCAGAGTTACAGACAGTTGTGAACTGCCATATGGATGCTGGGAATTGAACCCAGGTCCTCTGGAAGAGCAGACCAGTGCTCTTAACCTCTGAGCCATCTCTCCAGCCCCGACTCTTTGCTTTTTAAAAGGGCGACTCCTGGCTCCTTAACGTGTCTGTCTTCCCTGTGTCAACAGTCCAGCCGAGGAGCCGCTGCTGGCTTCCTTCTCCAGACGTTCGCTGCCGTCGCTATGCTGGCCCCGGGGCTGAACACGCGTGAAGACTGCCTTGCGGGAGCTTGGGTTGCCACAGTCATCGGTCTGCCTCTTCTGGCCTTCGATTTTCACTGGGTGAATGGAGACCGCTCTTCTGCCAACCTGCTTCTGGGAGGAGGCATGGTGTTGGCGGTGGCTGGGAACCATCTCGGCCCTGAAGGGTGCTCTGTGGCTGGGCAGGCAGTGCTGCTGGTGGTGGCAGTGACCATCCTTATTGTAGCTGTTTTCACAGCCAACACTTACGGGATGTGGGGGGGTGCCATGCTGGCCGTGGCAGGTCTCCTGAGCCGTCTAGAAGAGGACAGGCTGCTGTTGCTGCCAAGGGAGGATGTCTGTCGTTGGGCCCTGGCTGCGGGCAGTTGGGCTTATTGCCGGGCCCTGCGCACGCAGCGCCTGCAGTGGGAGTGACACTGGAAGGCCCGGCTTCTGTTCCAGGCACTGCTCCCCTGCCCATGGCCTGCATCCGAGCCTCTCTCTGAGGGACAGGCTTCCTCTTGAAACGAGCCTGCTGTAGATTCACTAATTGGGGGCAGAGCTTGGGTGCTGTCCCTTCCCTGGTCATGCATGTGTGGAAGGTTGCCCAAAGCAGAATGCAACAGGTCCTCAGCACACTTGGGGCCTGATTCTGGGAGGAACATGGTTGTGAGTCAGAGGCCAGATTTCCAATAAACCTTAGGAATATACAGGAGTTTGGAATCTGCTTATTCTTGAGCTGGCTTCCTTAGGCCTCCAGGGTATGTATCAGCTGACTTCCCTCAGCAATGAAGGGGTGATGTGCTTTAACTAGGAGAAGGCATTATTCCTCTTGGAATTCTGGCAAATTTGCCAAGAGGACGCCAGTGTGCTGGGCATGGTGGTGCAGACCTTTAATCCCAGTTGGGAGGCAGAAACAAATCCATCTGTGTTTTGGGCTAGGCCGGACTACACAAGTTGAATTCCAGAATGGTCAGTGCTGCATATAGTAAGACCTTATATCAGAAAGAGAGAGAGACAGAGAGAGAGAGAGAGACTCCGTGCTGAAAAGACATAGTTTTGGGTCTTGGTTTTGGGACTTAGTAGATTTGCATAGATCCCTGGTGGACCTGGCAGGTGGCCCCCGGGGCAGTGACCTTCACAAGCTGGGTTAGTAAAAGGCCGAAGAGGGCTGTACCTTAGCGATTCCCAGGAACTGCACATCTGATTTGCTTACTACCCGTTTGACCTCCTCTAAGGACCCTTTTTGAGTCTCCCACCCTGGGGCTGGGCCGAGGGCTGGGTTGTAGTGTACCCAAGCCTTCGCTCTTCCGGTACTTGACATCTTGTCGACGTTTATCACGTCGCTCCAGAGTAGTGGTCTGGGCTTTTTAAGTTCGTGCCCTTCCACTCCAGTCAGCTAGGCCGGAGCCTGACGCACGCACGCAAGCCCGGACTTCTGTGGACAATGGCCCAGGCACACCCCGACATGGGAGTCTAGGGGCGCCGTGCACTCTGGAGGAGCCCGAGCCTGGGTGTTTTCCCAGACCCGAGGACGCACCCTCCGCCGCCCTCTTCTCCCCTCCAGCCCCCTGGGCCCCACCCCCTTCTGTTCACCTTCTAAGGTGGGTGGGCCCTCCCTCCCGCATTCTCGCTCGCCCATTGGCGGGGGCCACCGCATCGTCTAGACCCTCGCGGTGCTACCATTGGCTCGCGCGGGGCACACGTGACTAGGAGGACGAGGGGGCGGTGGCGTGGGGGGGTCCGCAGCGAAAACAAAGATGGCGGCCGCGCCGGGGTTGGTGGCCGGGGCCGCTGCGGGCCGACGCGCGGGCCGGGCCCACTGAGGCTGCGGCGCGGTGGGCAGGTTGCGGGGTCGCCGCGGCAGCGAGAAGCCGGCAGGGGCGCGCGGCGACCCTAACTTCCAGCCGGCGAACGCGCCGGCACCCGCCCGCCGGGCCGGCCGGCCGCGATGTCCGGCGCCGAGGAGGCCGGCGGGGGTGGCCCGGCTGCGGGGCCCGCGGGTGCCGTGCCGGCCGGGGTCGGGGTAGGGGCCGGGCCTGGGGCTGTCGCGGGGCCGGCTGCGGCGGCGCTGGGCGAGGCGGCGGGGCCCGGGCTCCCGGACGAGGCGGGCCTGGCCGGCGCTCGGCAGCTGCAAGAGGCGGCCGGCGACCCTGACGCGCCGCCCAAGAAGCGGCTGCGGGCGGCCGAGGCGGCCGAGGCGGCGGCGGCGGCGGTGGCAGCGGGCAGCGGGAAGCTGGAGGAGCGGCTGTACTCGGTGCTGTGCTGCACCGTGTGCCTGGACCTGCCCAAGGCCTCCGTGTACCAGGTAGGGCCGCCGGCCCGGCGCCGCGTCGCTGGAGGCCGGGGGCCGGTGGCCGGGAACCCTTTCCTATCCAAACATCCTTCCAGGCCGGCGAGGCTCCTTGTCTTTTTCTTGCTCAGAATCCCATTTTCCGTGTTCCACGGTACCCTTCGCTCCCCCGTCTGAATTTCCTTTCCCCTCCTTAGATCTCTTGTCTGCGCCTTCTGGTTCCTCCGGGGTGCCCTCCTTGACATGTTCCAGATCCTTTTCAGCTGACCTCACAGAGATCTGTGAACAGGTGCCCGCCTACCTTGCCTACTGCTCAGCACTGCCCCTCACTTCTAGACCTCCTGGAGGAGGAAGACGCTTCTTAACTGAAGATAGGGCCCCAATTCTGGCAGCCACACCCCCCCAAGAGTGTCCTTCCATGCCTGAACAATTAAGTATACCTCTTTCTCTGCCCTGTGAAGCCCTGTTTTCTTCTGAACTGGAAGAAGGAAGGGCCTCTCATCCTTTCCCAGTTCTAATCTGGGTGAAGCCACCTGCTTTTTGGGTTCTTCCTCCTGCCCCAGCCTGGCCAGTTTCCTACTACGGGCTCATCTCACCCATGCCAAGCTGGCTTCCAAGGTTATCAGTGCATAGGAACTTCGTCCTAACCCTTCCCATCTGAAGACCCAGTGTGCCAGTAGGACCCAGGGTACTTGTCTGTGTGGGCCTAGCAACCTTCTCCTAGGTAGAAGAGAGCAGACCTCTGGTTCGGTGGGGATCTCTGTCTGCCTTCCCCTGGTCTCAGTTCCCGGTCCCTATCAGCTCCCTTTGTATTTACTGTAGCTGAAAGTGGCTGGTGAGGCCTGTTTCCCTGCTTCTCTTCAGACTGAGGAACCTGGCTGAGGGCCAGTATAGGTCTCGTCTGTAAAGCTGTTTTCCCACCCTTTGGATCTCTCTGTTCTTGCCTTGGCCTGAGGTGTGTGTTGTGTGTGGGAGGGTTCCAGTGACTGGGATGGGACACTCACCCTCTTAGGTGTTATCTTGGGGCCAGCTGGGGGGTACATTTCCTGCAGCTACTGGCTCTAACACCAGTGTTTACCTCTCTTTTTAGGGGCCATTGGTATCTGCTCACAGCCTTTTTTCTTGTCTTGGCTTCTTGGTCCTTCTTAGTGGGAGAGCTCTTCCTTTCCTAGGATTGAGTGGGAGTCTGGCAAGACAGGCCAATGGAAGGGGGTCCCAAAGAATTCAGGGGTTTCTTGGTTGTCCCTGGCATGGTGGCAGGCCACATGAGACTAGCTGGTTCATAGCAGTCTACACTGTGTTAGGAATTGCTCTGACTTGGGCAGCTGGAGTCAGGCAGCCAAGGAGGTGCGGTAAGTGTGATGTGAGTGAGGGGCTGCCTTCTCAGGCAGCCAGGGAGTTCCTGGGGCACACTTGGTGACTCAGAGGAGCTATGGGCATTGACAGTGATCTCTAGGCACTGCCACGAGCCCCCTTCCTATCTTTCTGCATAGGTAAATACCCAGAGCAAAGATGTTTCCCTGTTACCTGCAAAGACTGGGAGAATTTTCTAGAATATGTGGTTTTGAAAGTGCCCTTGGGCAAATGTTGGAACTTTGCCTATGCACAGATAATCTATAAAATGGGAGTGCAGCATGGGGAAGGATGAAGTTTCCTAGTATCTTAGAATGCTTCCAGAAGTGCAGTGCAGCTCCTGGGGGTCCTGTTGTCCCTGCCAAGGTGCCAGACAGGCCTCTTCACGCTTCTTCTCAGGATCTGGGCACAGACATCAGTGCCCTGGCCAGGATCCACTGCTGGCCACCTCTGCCTGAGCTCGTCTCGTCTCTTCTGTTAGCCTTCTTGTCTAACGCGTGCTCTCTTTAGACAGCCTTCGCCGGCAGCATTTGCCTGACCTCAGCAGAACACAGGGCTCCAGGTGGCCCCAGGCATGCTGTGCATTCTGGGAGCTTACTCAGATGCTCTGCTGGGGAAAAGAAGTGGGAAACCGTGCTGTGCCTGGCATTGAGTGTGGGGAAAACTTCATGGACTGCTGGAGTTGGCTGGCTGGGGGTGTGGTAACTTGAGAGTGTATTATCCATATGTCACCTGTGCTGCCAGGGAAGCCCGGGGAGGCAGACGAGAACAGACTCGGCTGTAATGTGGGCTCATCCACCTGCTCCTGAGATAGCCTTTGGACCTGCAGGGCCAATTCCCACGGCCCCATCATACACTGACCTATCACAGATGAGGAGATTTGCTCAGGTTGTCTGACCAAAGCTGTCAGCCAAGTAGCTCTTACCCCTGGAGCCCGTGTCAAGTGCCGCAGCAGGTGCAACAGGTGCTTTGATGCTTTCTGTGCGGGCGTTAGGTACATCCTGGGCAACTGGCCTGGCCAGGTGTGTAGCCTCCTTCCTGAGTCTGGGGTGGGCCCTTCCATAGTCAGGCAAGCACTATGGCAGGTGCCTCGTAGGTGGCATGAAGGCCGGAGGGAACCCGCACAAGAACTTCTAGCTCGTCCAGACTGGGCAGATGAGCAGACAGTTTGTGCTGGCTCCCTGTGCTGGCTGTGTTCATGAGGCCAGAGGGCAGTGGGGTCAGTCAGTAACTACCCGTGGAAGCGCCTTGTCATGGGGAGTCCTAGCCTGAGCCCTGACCTGCTTCCCCTAGCTTTCCTGCTACAGTTCTTCACATACTGCCCAGTATGGATGTTTGTAAGATAGACCCAGCCTTGACCTGATTCTTTGGGTGTCAGCCAGGGTCAGCCTCTTAGCACTGCATCTGACAAGATACTCCTCCTTCTTCCACCCTTCACAAGCTTTTGAGTTCAGGATCAGTTAAGTGAGCTTTGTCGTAGAACACAGTGAATCCGGCTGTATCTGATGTGGGCCCAGACACTTTCTGTGAGCACAGCCCTGGGTCACTGTCCTCCTACAGGGTTTCCACTTGAGCTGCCCTTTCCACAGCCCTCCCCGCCTCTTTGCTTCCTCTTGGGCCTGGCTAACAAACCCATCTTGGGGCTCCTTTTCTCCCTTTGACAAGGGTTCTTGTCCTTTCCTACTCGGCCCCAGAAGATGGTTGTTGATACGTTATGCTTTTGCCTTGCCTCTGGACATGGGAGACCAGATATCTGACTGAGAAAGGGGCTAGAAAACATTGGTCGTCTCTACTCAAGACCCCCTTCTGAGATCGTTCGGTGTCCAGGGGCTGCCTCGCACATGGCCTGGGGTCCCCTGGCACTGACAGCGATGGTGCTTCTTTCTTCTCCCTCCTCCCACTTGTCCTTACTTATTTTATGGGCGTGAGTGTTGGGCCCACGAGTGTATGTGCACCATGTAAGTGCCTGGCACTGCGGAGGTCAGAGCAAGGCTTCAAACCCTCTGAACCAGGAGATGTGCATGGTTGTGAGCCACAGCAGATGCTGTTAGCTGCTGAGCCAGCTCTCCAGCCCTGATTGGTTCTTTGAGGCAGAAAAGAGTCTTGGGAAAGGTTCTGCTTAGGTATCCAAGGAAGGGGTGTGTGTGTGTGTGTGTGTGTGTGTGTGTGTGTGTGTGTGTGTGTGTATTACTTTTTAAATCTAAGCAGTGTTCATTTCTGAGTAAAAGCCACATTCTGAGAGATTGCTGGGTCCCACCTGAGTCCTGAGTCCTGGATGTGGCTAGTCTAGAATTTCAACTCCACCTGAGCAGAAGGTTCTTGTTCTTGCCTCCAGCATACTGGTTGTATACCCATGGACGAGGAGCCAGTTCTGGCGCAGGCCCATGCTTGCCTGTGTAAGTTCAAGAAGCTGGGTCAAGCCCCAAGGTGCCCCTAGGTCTGATGGAGCCTTACCTGCATCTAAGACACCATGGAAGACTCTAGAGAAGAAGAGTCTCCAGGTGGCTGAATGGCACTTTGGTATTAGTGCATTTGGGTACCAGTGATTTCTGTCAAGAGTCTGTGATCCACTGTGCCCTGAGCAGGAGGCTAGTCCGTTCATGTGGGTCTGGGGACCATCCATAATATTTTGGGCACCCTATGTTTGCGAGGACTGTGATCTGGGCTTGAAAGAGCCTGGCTGACCACAGGGAACTTGTCACCAACTATAAGTTGTGCAGGACCCATTTCTAAGACCTGCTTACGACTCAGGCAGGGCTTCTCCATCAGCATAACTGTTCCATCTAGCTCCTTTCACCCCAAGGAGAGCCCAGTCCAAAAAGAGCACTCCTGCCTAGGTATGTAGCCCAGTCTGAACACATATGAGCTGCCTGCAGGTCAGTAGATGAAAGGGCTAGGTGCTGACCTGGAAATGTAGGAGCAAATAACTATGTCTGGACCATTAGAGGAGCCTAGGGCCTCAGCCCCATAGGGGATAGAGCTTTACCAGCTTTAACATGGATAACTGCAGGGGTGGCATTTGTTCTAGGGGTTCTATAATCTGAGTGTCAAGCTTTGCCTCTATTACCTCGTCCTGTGCTTGAAAAGAAACTGGGACCAACAGAGAGAAGATGATGAGTCCAAGGTCATGCATGCTATTGGTGACTTATAGGCTGAGAGCAGAGCTCAACCTTGTCAGCTCCAAGTCAGTGTGTGTCACAAGAGGGCCTGGAAAAACCCACAGTGTTATCTTGGATATAAGTCCAGAGTTTAGCTGGTTGATGGTGGGATGGCAGCCTGGCCTGGCCATTGCAGAAGCAGTTTCTGGAGGTGCCTAGGAACTGGAACTGGCACTATGGAGTCATCTGTGGTCAAGCTCTTGGCTGGGCCAGTATGCCACAGAACATCCTGGGACTTGTTCTGCCACTCAGCTTAACTGCCAGGGCTCTAACACCTCACTTTCCCCAGACCTTGCAGACTTTCCCAGAGTGGCCCAGAGGAAAGCAGGGTAGGCACCGCTTCCCTGTGTTGTGAAGTTGGAGTTGATCTGAGTCTGGAATTCCCAAGAGAATAGGCCCTGTGGCCAAACCTAGCCCAGGCTTAGGTGGCTTCCACGGTTGGGAGCAGGAGTGATATTGAGAAGTAGTGATAGGATTGGCAGCCTCAGCTTCCCATCAGGAGGGCCCAGGACTCCTTTCCAAGTCTGCCTTGGCTGAGATTAGGACCATGTATCCACAGCCTGGTGTAGAAACCTTGTGGGGATCCGGCTGCAGCCAGGAAAACTACTGTTCCCCTCTACTCAGACTGGTAAACCCTAAAAGTGACTGCAGACCTGGGCCAGAGCTTCATCTAAGTGTCGGGCAGCTTCTTACCAGAAAGTGACTCAAGCTATGCCTTGTGTGGAGTGCTGGGGTTGGGTGTTTCAGTGCCGGTGTCTTGCTGGGTGAACTTTGATTTTTCTTTAAGATGGGGTCTTATGTAGCCCAGACTGGCCCAGAAATCACTTTGTATTCTAGTCTTGGCCTCAGACAGTCCTGCCTCTGCCTGCTGAGTTCTGCACTTACACCACTCCAGTCTAGGTAGAGTTCTTGGAGGATGCAATGTGGTCACGCCCTGCTTCTCTGGGGCATCCTGAGATCGCCTCTCTGAAACACTTGAACATTCAATTTTGTGTTGTATTTCCTCCTGCCTTCCAGAAGGAACATTAGTCATTGTCCCAGAAGTCCCTAGGCAGATGGAGTATAAAAGGACCATGACTTGGTCAGCACCTGCCCCATCTATACCCAGGTGTAGTCCTGAGCCCATTCCCATTGACTTCTAGGATGGACACAGCAGAACGGTTGTTCATCTCCACTTCAGGCAGGCTGGCCCCTGCTCTGTCTCTTCATCCAGGTCATAGTTGGGCCACTCTCCTTGTAGTGCATGCTTTAGTCATGTGGTTTCCCTGTGGGCGTGGGCTCTTCATCAGGCTTCTGCCACCATCAGGCCTCAGCATGTAAATCCCATCATTCACTGAGAGTGCAGAGAGCCTGCTAAAGCAATATGATGGCAGCTAAAATTTATTAACCATGGCAGCTATGCAGAAGTAGCCCCTGGCATGGCCAGGCAGTGGCTACATATGTCTCATTCCCTAATGCACACTTCAGTGTACAGAGCAGTCTCAGCATGGCAGGCCTGATGTATTGTACACACACATTCTGTCTCTCTGTCTGTCTCTCTGTCTCTCTGTCTCTCTGTCTCTCTCTCTCTCTCTCTCTCTCTCTCTCTCTTTCTTTCTCTTCCTCTCCCTCTCCTCTCTGCTCTCTCCTCTCTTTATTTTTTTTTTTTGTTTTGTTTTCCAAAACAGGGTTTCTCTGTGTAGACCTGGCTGTTCTGGAACTCTCTCTGTAGACCACAGAGATCTGCCTACCTCTGCCTCTCCAGTGCTAAGATTAAAGGTGTTCACTACCACGCCTGGATATTGGTCTCGCCTTTAACACTGAGTCCCTCTCATATGAGAAGGCTCTCTCGTAGTGGAAGCCCACCCCAGTACAGGGTTCTCTGGTCATCTAGCATTTTTTGTGGCACCAAATGGTTCTCAGTGTATATTGACTCAGTAAGAGACCCAGGTTCTGATAGTCTTTGTCTATGTAACCAAGGACCTCCAGCTAGTAGGTCTGCTCCCACTGATCCCATTTATATCAGCCCAACTCAGTACCAAGACCCACCTACCTTCAACTTGAGCCAGGTTAGCCTCCTGCCTGCTCTAGGCTTTGTGCCATTGGCTCTGGAGCAACCCCAGTAGGTAGTCGCCCTCCCTGGGTGCTAGCAACTGCTGGTTCTCACCTGTGTTATCAGCAAGGGCTAGTATGAAGGGGCCAGGGTTGACCTCAGCCTGAGCCACTTCCAGTCCCTACATGAACAGCCTCTCGAAAGCTAAGGGGTAAATGCCTGCCTCAGCAGCAACTATAACCCCATGAGCAGCTTGCTGGGTACCCTGACAAGCCAAACAAAAAAAACAGGTTCTGTGATGGGACAAATGGGAAAGCCAGGTTCCAAGCCCAGATGTGGTCATGTCAGCTGCCGTCCAGGCTTTCTTTAAATGTAGCCAGGACCTCAAGGCCCTGCTCTTCACAAAATCCAAGCTAGTTCTGTCCTGGAATGACACCCACTGTCAAGCAGCTCTCAGTATTTCCTAGGTACCAGCAAGACTTGGGAACTAGTGGGTACTCCTCTACTCCCTCACCCAAACCCCCAGGACAAGTGGTCTGGCTGGAGCCAGCAGGTGTGGGTGGGCAGGTGTGCGTGCAAGCATCCACAGGTCTGTGAGCTTCACCTCCCTTTCCTTCTCCGCAGTGCACTAACGGTCACTTGATGTGCGCTGGCTGTTTTATCCACCTACTAGCAGATGCCCGGCTGAAGGAGGAGCAGGCCACATGTCCCAACTGTCGTTGTGAGATCAGTAAGAGCCTCTGCTGCCGGAACCTGGCCGTGGAGAAAGCTGTGAGCGAGCTGCCTTCAGAGTGTGGCTTCTGTCTTCGTCAGTTCCCTCGCTCCCTCCTAGAGAGGCACCAGAAAGAGGAGTGCCAGGACAGGTAACCATGGTGAAAGCGTGGCCTTGTGATCTGATCAGACCTTATTGGCTGGGCCCTGGGGACCACATATACAGTCCATTGGTAACCCTGTAGACCCAGGTGGTAAGAGCATGCCTTTCCACAGAAAATAGTTAGGGTCAACACCGCAGAGTGCTCTATGGATGTGATGGTCACCCTCTAGGATTCTCTGTGGCTACTAGACAGGTCCTTACAAAGTTTAGTACAGCAGGATCAGTTTGAAAGTTCTGGAAAGTTTGAGTGAGACTCTTTTGTTTGACAGCCCAGTCCCAGCAGATAGAAACAGCCGCTTGCCTGGCAAGGCCCTGACACCAAGAGCTTTCCTACAATGAGGCCACGTGGGGTCTAGTGTCATGGTCAGCGGCCACTTGCCTCTGGGCGGAGACGTCAGCACTGGGCACAGGAGGCTGTGGTCTAACCTGCAGTGCTTCTCTCCTTCCGTCTCCGTGCCTTTCACATGCATGCCTCCAAGGGCTCTAAGTGGCTGCGCTCACAGCTCATTGTGTCCTACAGGAAAGCGTTTGTGGTTGGGCAGAAGCAGCCTCTGGAAGACTGCTGGGCGTGGCCGCTTGCCCGGCCACAGGGTTGACCACTCCTCTCCACTCCTCCCAGGGTGACACAGTGCAAGTACAAGCGCATTGGCTGCCCGTGGCATGGCCCTTTCCACGAGCTGACAGTGCATGAGGCTGCGTGCGCTCACCCAACCAAGACAGGCAATGAGCTGATGGAGATCCTGGACGAGATGGACCAGAGCCACCGCAAGGAGATGCAGCTCTACAATAGCATCTTCAGCCTGCTCAGCTTTGAGAAGATCGGCTACACAGGTGAGACACCCCACATTCCCCTGCATGCCACACAGGCGCTGTCTGGGTCTAGAGGGCTGGCAGCCAAGAGCCGGGAAGGCAGTAGGCTCTGGGTAGTGGGCACAGGCTGCGCCGATGGCCAGGCTCTGGAACACTCCAGGTGGACAGGAGGATGGCTTGGGGAAGAAGATAGGTTGGAGACTGAGCAGGAGGGATGCACCTGCATGGCTCTTACAGAGGTCCTTCCCACCTGTCCTCCCTGTCTCTGCCTACCACCCCAGCAAGACGACCCCCTTACTGTATGGGGCTCCCCAGATTGGGGGTGTTGGGTCTAACTAGAAAACTGGATATGTTTTGGGCAGTCTGGGAGCTTGGGGCCTTACCTTTGGAGCACAGAGCAAGAAGAACATTCCATCAAGTCAGGTCCTGTCTGCAGATGTTTACTGAAGGCCACAAGGCCTCCTGAGGCTGGCAAGAAGCTTGAGCAGGGCTCCAGAACAAGCTGAGGGTCTCAGCTCAGACTGTAGAACTGGATGCCCACAAATGAGTAGGCTGGACCGGGCCTATGCTCGCTGGATCTCATGGCTCCCAGGCATCTGCCACCAGCTTTGAACATGTCGGGGAGCAGGAGCCAGGCCAGAGAACAAGAAGCACCTGCTGATACTGGGGCCACTCAGGGAAACTTCATTCCCTCCACTGCTCAGCCTACAGCAGGTGGCCAGCTCAGAGCACCCAGGGCAGTCTTGGACGTCATCATGCCATGCTGCCTAGACTAGCCCAAGCAGGCCTGAGATGCAAGGGCCAGGCCTGCGTCAGCAGGAAGCTCTGGGTCTTGCTTAGGAGTCGCCTTGGCTGATCTCATGACCTGTGGGGTCTGGGTGGGCCAGGCCATGTGGCTACAGCAGGGGCTGGGTGGGAAGCCCTGTCCACGAAAGAAGCACTGGCTGCCTAAGAGCCTACACGTCCACAGCAGGATGTGCCAGCCACAGGACTGCAGAGGCAGGTCTGCCTGCCGGGCAACAGCCCCACAGACAGCTGAACAGAGTCCACAGCGCAGCAGCAAGGACTTGGCACTCCCCTTGGGCAGGACCAGAGACCATATGCCCACCTGCTGGCTTTTCTGGCAGCTTTGTATCGGAACCAATAAAGTGCACTTGTTCTCAGAACTGTATCCTGTCTGTGTGTCTGCTTACCCCGCCCCTTCGGGGACAGGGGACTGAGGGTAAGGAGGGTGGCACTGTGGGTTGGCCACACCTGGGCCACGTGGCCCAATGTCCCACAGCCTCAGGACTCTCCAGCTAATTGGTGTTAATTCTGTTTGTAGTTATTTCCCCAAAGCTTGCGCACTTCCATTTGCCATAATTGCGTTTGACTTACCTTGTGACAAGTAGAACGCACTATCTGGGTAAGTTGCCTTCCTCCCTGGCTGAGCCTGTCCTTGGCCTGTTGGGGAAGGCTCCACCCCCTGGCCCTCCCCAGCACTAACAGTTGACTGTCTGGCCCTGTCTGTCTCCACAGAGGTTCAGTTCCGGCCTTATCGCACTGATGACTTCATCACACGCCTGTACTATGAAACACCACGGTTCACAGTACTGAACCAGACATGGGTCCTGAAGGCTCGTGTGAATGACTCGGAGCGCAACCCCAACCTGTCGTGCAAGCGCACACTTTCCTTCCAGCTTCTCCTCAAGAGCAAGGTCACGGCGCCCCTGGAGTGCTCTTTTCTTCTGCTCAAGGGCCCGTACGATGATGTGAGGATCAGTCCTGTCATTTACCACTTTGTCTTCACCAACGAGAGCAACGAGACAGACTATGTGCCGCTGCCCATCATCGACTCTGTGGAGTGCAACAAGCTGCTGGCTGCCAAGAACATTAACCTGCGGCTCTTCCTGTTCCAAATACAGAAGTAGGACAGGCCCAGGCTGCCTGAGGAGCAGAGGGCTGCAGTCCAGTAGTGCTGTCCCACCCCTTCCTAGCTTGGCAGCAGCTTCACACAACTATCTGATCATTTTAGCAAAGGAGGCGAACAAGCAAAATGAAACCCTGAGAAAGTCTGCATGCGTGTGCAGGGGTCTCTGCCTCTGGCCCACCTTCCTGCCCTGTGCCTCCCACCTCCTGCAGGCAGCCAGAGGCTGGGCTGACCACAGTGGAAACCGTACTCTGTGCTCCTCAGGTACAGGTGGTGAGGAGGGCGAGAAGCCAGCCACCCTCACCCCAGCTCCCATCCTCAATCGAGGTGGCACGGTGGTTCCCTGGCCAGGCTCAGGGGCCCTGGCTAACTTCAGACAGCATATTTGATTGCAATTAAAAAGGCAGCCTTGTTTCCTACTTTCTGTTTTGTTGGAGGGGAACGTGTGGCTGTGAATGGACTTGATGGGAGATTTGGTTTGGCCTGGTGGTCAGAACCTGTCCTGTCCTTGTTACCGCGCCTGTATGTGCCCCCCAGGAGAGACTTAAGAGAGACACTGCCTCCCCCACAGTCTCACCTGAGATTGGGACCAAAGCCTGGCCGGTGAGCCAGAGAGGGTCCCGTCTCCCCCTCCCCCACCCCCCAGCCGTTGACCACTCAGAAAAGCAGGACTTGGCTAGTAGGGCTCAGCAAATGTTTTCGGAATGCAGGGTGAAATTCTGTCTCTTCCAGAAAAAAATTAAACTCTACAGGCTCTTTAAGTGATGCGATTTTAGCTAGAAATAATCCATTCGCTTAACTCAACAGAGAGGGCCCGGTGTCCTCAGGGTGCCAAGGAGACAGTCACTAATGGTGGCGGGGACATCACAGGACCAAAGCAGAGCAGTGTGGTTTATTGCCTGAGCAGGGTGGGCCTTCCCCTTGCTGGGCCGTTGACAGATGCTGTGGGTGGTGTCTGGAAGCAGGACAAGTAGTAGGGACTCCCAGAATGTGAAGCAGCCATGCTTGATACGGCTAGGCCCGTCCTCTTCCCTCGGCTCCTCAGAGATACTGAGAAGGGGAAACTTGCCTCCTGCCATCTTTGCTTAGGAGATGAGGCTCTTTTATCATAGCTTTTCATTGCTTTAATACCAAAGAACCGGTGTCCTTGGCCCTGACCAGACCTTCACATGCCTCAGAGTTCGTACACCCCAAGCAAACTGCCTGGGCCTACACTGCCTTGTGCCTTCCAAGCTAAGGGACAGGGTAGTCCTGGCCATGTGGGTGTAGTTCCACCGACCCTGACCTTCCAGGGGGCAGGGGGCTGAGAGACGGAGAAAAGGAGCTGTGATACAGGGAGCAGGCCCTGTCTTTTCCTGAGCACAGCCAGGAACAGACCCGTGCGGCCCTCCTGCTTTCTCTTAAGCTGAAAGTTTTTCAACACCTTGTTGGCTTCCTACATGGGACTTCAGCAGATGTGACCTGGCTGGGGGGGGGGGCGGTGAGAAGGCCCATACTTGCCTTCTGCCTGCTACCAAGGACCCCATGCCAGATTCCAGCACAGCCATGGGAGCAGCGGCCTTTGACTCACACAGCTCCCCGATGTCTTCTGCCTTTAGGCGTGCTCACCTGGCAGGCACGGGAATTTTGGGAGTGGGGGGCTCCCTCTGGAAGTCCCTCTTGATTCCGAGGTGATGGTATGAAAAGGCGGGGCAGAGCCAGCTTGCCCTAATAACCTGTGTCTGGATGCGTGAGAGACTGACTTACCGAAGGAAGCCTAAAGGCTCCTGGGAAGAAACGGGGTAGGAGGCTTATTCCCCATGGGCACAAGCCAGCTGGGACACAGCGGGCGTGAGGAATGAGGCTGGGCTGGCAGGGTCTCAGAGGCAACAGAGCTTTAGGTATTTGTGTGGGGGGCCGAGAGGCATACCCCAGTGCCCATACAGGGTTGGGGCAGTGCCCAAGTGAGACCCGCCAAGGAGTGTGGTATGTACGGGTACCCAGGGGAACTGCTTAGGCCTCCACCAGTGACAGGTTCAGTGTCGCCCTACACTATGACTCAGCCCAGAGGAAGCAGACGTAAAGAAGACTACTATGTCTCTCGGCTATGCTAGGGACTGGCATACAAACTTTTCAGCATTGTCATTGTGGGTCCTTTATTGGGGGGGGGTACCACATCTCCTGGCTTGTGTCCAGAATCTTGTTATCTTGCTGTCCTAACCTGGCTCTTTATCTGTTGTCTCTGAGATTGGGAAGAGGGGTTCAGCCTCAGTAGGTGTTGCGGAGGCGGAGGGGGTAGCATAGGCCAAACTAGGCCCCACCCCTCTTCCACCTGTCTCATCCCCACTTCCTGTGAGCCCCCACATCCCTCAGTTTGCCTGAAGTGAGACATTTACAAAACAATAAAAGTAATTTTCTAAAGAGCAGAGCAAGAAGTGTTTTTATGGTTGTTAGAAATGACTTACATGTCAGTTTTGTGGTTTGCATTTTCTTTGAGTATCTTCTGTATGTACCTGTAGTTAAAAAACTATTCCAAACCATGGTTTGTCTGTGTTTCCTTACCAGAAGACAGGCTCAGGGTACGGTGCTCTGCTGGCCTCCCTTGCTGATCAGCCGTTACCCCAGCTCCAGGCCTAAAAGCCCTGTGAAACACTTGGACAGAGAAGTTGGATCACCCCTAACGGGAAACTGACTCCACACAGTTGTCTCTCTGACTTACATACCAGGGCATGTGTGCCCCCCCAATAATAATAGTAATAATAACTGAAAAAAAAAGGATGTAAAATAGTCTTCCAGGGCAAGGCACAGTCTGAGAAAAAGCTTTCACACATTACAGAGTGCAGTAGAACAGCCAGAACTCAGCAGAGCTAGAGGAAAAGCAACTCGTGGTGTTTCCAACAGCCTGGTTGGCCAGTGTCGTGTCGTAAGCCTGCTGATTCGATACCTTCTTCCCGTGCCACCCTTCCTCTCTCCCATCACCCCTCACACACCTCGCCAGCCTGCCTTCTCCATAGTGGACTTGGCTTCAGAGGCTTTGGATGGGAAGGACCGGCAGTGCAGGCCTCCATAGCTATCCGGACATCCGAGAACCAGCAAGACCCAGCCTAACAGCTGCCCTCATGGGAGGTCTGCTGTGTCCCATTTTCCCGTTCACCCTATGCAACTCCGGGAGAAAGATCTTACCACCCCCTTGCAGCCTTCAGGTAGCAAGACCCAAACCTGCCCAGTCCCAGCCTACAGCAGGGGGCTGATACGGTCAGCTGGATCACGTGGCCCTTCTTCAGCCTCCCATACCACTCTCTTCCCAGCAGGTGTTACCATCTGTCCTCTAGTGGGGTGTTCTACCCCTATTTTGGGGGTTTGGTCGATTGGTTGTTTTTTTCTTTGTTAGTTTTACAAGACACGTTTTCCCCGTGGCTTTTGGAGGCTGTCCTGGAACTCACTATGGAGACCAGGCTGGCCTGGAACTCTCGGAGATCGGCCTGCCTCTGCCTCCCTGGAGCTGGGATTAAAGGTGTGCGCCACCACCGCCTGGCTAGTTGTTTTTCTTGTTTTTGTTTTTTGTTTTTGAGACAGGGTCTCTCTTCATAGCCCTGGCTGTCTTGGAACTTACTATGTAGACCAAGAGGGCCATGAACTCACAGACGTCCACCTGACTCTGCCTTCCAAATGTGGGGATTAAAGTTGTGCTCCCATTATTTTAATTACAATAGAAAATAAATTTGTCTGCCTACAAGTGTGGTGGACACATGCCTGTAATCCCAGCACTCCGGAAGTGAGATCAAGAAGATCAGGACCAAGGTCATCCCCAGCCACATGTTAAGTGTGAGGACAGCCTGGGCTCCATAGGACCCTGACTCAAAGCCTAGTGGTGGCAGCCGTCCGTGGTGGTGGCACACACCTTTAATCCCAGCACTTGGGAGGCAGAGGCAGGCAGATCTCCAAGTTAAGGGCCAGCCTGGTCTACAAAGTAAATTTCAAGATGCCAGTGCTACTCACGGAAACTCTGTCTCCAACAGCCAAAAAGACCCTGACTCAAAGAGAAGAGACTCCTCCATGTCCCACTCCTATGACTTTGTGGGGTCCTGCACTGTTCTCACTGGGACCCTTAGTACACAGTCTGGTGGGTGCTGACTGTTGAGCTTGCCTCATTGCCAGGGGTGAGAGCTCCAAGGCATGGCAAGTGTTTGGTCTCCAAAACACAGAATGCAAGGACAGTTCCGGGCCCTTTGCAGGTGCGGAATCTGTATTGGGTTCAGTTCTCCAGTCTAGACTGTAACTCAACTGCCTTTCAGTGCAAAGCTTTGCAGTTTCCAGGTGTCTTCACTGCGTCTTCTGGGAACACTGATGCCCACATAAAAGAGTTTGTTCTGTGTAGTTCAGAAAGCCCATGCCTCCCCGCCTTCTTTTTTTTTTTAAATTATTTATTCATTATGCATAGGATTTTTTATCTGTGTACATGTATGTACCCCAGGAGAAGGCATCAGACCTCATTATAGATGGTTGTGAGCCACCATGTGGTTGCTGGGAATTGAACTCAGGACCTCTGGAAGAACATGCAGTGCTCTTAACCTCTGAGCCATCTCTCCAGCCCACCTCCCCGCCTTCTATCCAGAGACTTCCTGTGTCCTTTACATGTGGGCTGTTTCCCAGGATATATAACAGTTCCGTTAAGTCTCCATGCCCAACTATTTGTTTATGTGTATTGCATTGCTGGTTTTTGTTTTGATTTGTCTTTGGAACAGCCCTGGCTGTCCTGGAACTTTCTCTGTAGACCTGGCCTCAAACTTAGAGATCCACCTGCCTCTGCCTTCCAGGTGCTGGGATTAAAGGTTGTTTGCCACTACCAGCTGGATTTTTTTTTCTCAATGATTTATATTGTTTTTACTCAATGTGCATCAATGTTTTGCTTGCATGTATGTCTGTGTGAGGTGTTGGATTCTCTGAAACTGGAGTTTCAGATACAGAGAGCTATGAGCGGCCATATGGGTGCTGGGAATTGAAACAGGGTCCTTTGGGAGCAGCCAGTGCTCGTAACCAGTGAGCCGTCTCTCCAGCCTCCTGTACCACCAGTTCTAGGTGATGCCTTCTTTTGGCCTCCATGGGACTAAGCACATATATGGTGCACAGACACACATACAGGCAAAATATCCATCCACATAAAATAGTAATTTAAAAGCTTAAAGGTAAAATTTACAGGCTAGGTGTGGGGGCACAAGACTTTGACCCCAGCCTGCAGGAGGCAGAGGGGTAGGGGATCTCTGAGTCCAGTCAGGACTACATAGTAAGCACCTGTCCTTAAAAGATATTTTTTTAAGCTTAAAGTGATGTTTATTTGAATACTGAACAAAAAACAAATACAACAATTAATATTTTTTAAAAATCCACAAGACTGTTTTTCCTACAAATGCATGTACAAGCATGCCCACATGAACAATGCTGTGTTTCTGCCAGCTGCTCAGTATCTATGTATGAACGTACTTTTTTTTTTTTTTTTTTGCTTTTTCGAGACAGGATTTCTCTGTGGCTTTGGAGGCTGTCCTGGAACTAGCTCTTGTAGACCAGGCTGGCCTCGAACTCACAGAGATTCGCCTGCCTCTGCCTCCCAAGTGCTGGGATTAAAGGCGTGTGCCACCAACGCCCGGCATGAACATACTTTCTGACTTCTCAGAGGGTTCCTTTTGTGCAAACAGAGGTTTTGATGATATTCTTACCACAATATGAAGTAAATGTAGTGGTGAGACATGTTCATAGTCCAGAGGCTCACACAATGCTCACTAAGTGTCCTTCTGCTGAGAAACTGATGAACAAAGGAAGGGGAGGAACCAAGACCCCCAGAAGGTAGACAGGGAAGAAATGCATTTTTCTCTAGTCACTTTCCCAGATCATAATGTGTAAAAGATATTTTTTAAACAAATATAAATAGGTGATGTGTGCTTTAATTTTTAGAAGTGGGGGTAGTGTTAGAGAACATCTGTAATAAAAAAGGCAAGTTGAGGGGCTGGTAAGCTGGCTTTGTAGTTAAGAGCATGTATGTCTCTTGCAGAAGACCCAAGTTCAGTTACCAGCACCCACATGGTAACTTGCAACCCACTGTAACTCCTGTTCCAAGGGATCAGACGCCCTCTTCAGGCTTCTGCGGGCACCAGGCACACTTGGAAGTGCACATAAATACATGTACATGAAACACATACAGAAAATAGATCTTTTTATTTTTTAAAATAACTTGTTGTTTTATCTTATGTACATTGTTGTTTTGCCTCCAAGCATGTCTGTGTGCAGGAATCAGGTTCCCTGGAACAGGAGTTACAGATAGCTGTGAGCTGTCATGTGGGTGCTTGGAATTGAACGCTAGTCCTTGGAAGGGCAGCCAGTGTTCTTAACCACTAAGCTATTGCTCCAGTCCCATTTGTTGGGTTTTTTGAGACAAGGTTTTTCCGTGTAACCCTGTCCTGGCTGTCCTGGAACTTGCTCCATAGATCAGGCTGGCCTCAAACTCAGAAATCCACCTCTGCCTCTGCCTCCTGAATGCTGGGATTAAAGGTGTATGCCCCCACTGCTCTGCTCTGCTCAGGCTAATAAATCTTTAAAAAGAAAAAAGGCAGGTAGACTCCAGGATAGCAGGGTCAATGCCCCAGCCACGCACCACACTTTAGCTGAAGTCCAAGGAACCCCTTCGTAGGAGTCCTCTAAATAAGGACACAACCTGCCTGGGTGCCCGCACTGTTTGTCAGCCACCTCGAAGGCCTCGGAAAGGTCCTATACAAATTCCGCTCCCTGCTTGCACCTTGCTCGAGCTGGGACTACAGCTCCCAGGAGGCCTGAGGTCGAACTACCGGTCCCATCAAGCGCTACTGCATTTCTACCCCCGAGGGGGCGGAGTTAGACATGCGCTCAGAAGACTGGGTGGGACCTGCATTGGGGGTGGAGCGAGGCGAGTGGGCGTGGTTCCAGAGAAGCGCGGGAAGTCTAGATTTTCGCGGCCCTAGTGGCTGTGTAACTATGACCCTGGAGCAGGAGCTTCGCCGTGAGTACTTTGGGGCATGCTGGTCGGGAGCGCAGAGCGCGGATCCGTTCCCGGATTAGTCCTGATCCTCCCTTCTTCCTGGCAGAGCTGAGCAAGGCCAAGGCCAGGGCCCAGAGGAATGGGCAGCTGCGCGAAGAGGCAGACTACTGCCACCAGCTGGGGGAGCTGCTGGCTGGCCACGGTGAGCCGGAGCTGTGAGAGGGCAGGCTGGCGGCTGGGGACTGGCGGGTGATGTCACACCTTGAGCGCTCCATTCCCCTCTTCCGGCAGGTCGCTTCATGGAAGCCTTGGAGGAGCATCAGCAGGAGCTACGTTTGCTAGAGAGCGTTCAGGATACCCTAGGCTGCGCAGTGGCCCACCGCAAGATCGGAGAACGGCTGGCCGAGATGGAGGATTACTCTGCTGCTCTGAAGGTTCAGGGCCTGGACTTCTGGGGTCTTCTTGTTGTGAAGAGAGGGCCAGTATGCAAATAGTTATCCCCCAATAGCTGACATGACAGGCAGACACACCTTATGGCCTGCTCCTACTGCTGCCTGGCTCGCCTGGCTCTTGGTAGGGGACTGGGGGCGTGAATTGGGGCTTGTGACAACTGAAGCTAAGGAACTATGACTTTTGCTCTGTGGGGAGAGGAAGAATCAGGACCCACTGCTGTTGGGAGCAACACTCCAGGCAGTCCTTAGTGTCTGGCCGGACCACACTGGCTGGCCACAGGGCGGAGCAGTTGTCACCATAGACAGACAGTCCTCTGCACAGAAAAGATATGATGACGTGTGTAGCCAAGTGTGTTGACGTTTGGGCAACAGAAGGTTCTCTTGCACAAGGGTAGCTTCCCTGGGGTCAGACTTCTGGGTTTGTTTGAGGTGGGATCATTTCACAAGCTTCTCCTTCTCACACCAGCACCAGCATCTCTACCTGGATCTGGCTGGTGCCCTGTCCAACCACACTGAGCTGCAGAGAGCCTGGGCCACCATTGGCCGCACCTATCTGGACGTGTATGATCACGACCAGTCAAGAGACGCCTTGCTGCAGGCACAGGCTGCCTTTGAGAAGAGCTTGGCTATTGTGGATGAGAAACTAGAGGGTTGGTGCCCTTTCCCCGCATTCTCCCCACATCCTGCTGTCTGCCCCCCCCGCCCCTTTCCAAGGCCTGCATTGTAGCAGACTCCTAGTTTCCTCAATACAAGATGGGATGAGGGATGGGAGCACCTGAAAACCCCATATCCAGAGGAGACAACTGAGTTTCTAGAGCTACTACCTTCCAGGGACGCTGACCCAGCGAGAGCTGAGTGAGATGCGGACTCGACTCTATCTCAACCTGGGCCTGACCTTTGAGAGTCAGCAGCAGACAGCTCTGTGCAATGACTACTTCAAGAAGAGCATCTTTCTTGCTGAGTGAGGCACCATCCCTATCCCAAGAGGGAGCAGGTGGTCCCCTGGGATCCTTCACGTCTATGCTGCAAGCCGAGGGAAGCAGGTTTAGACCCAAAACCGCAGCATAGTAGGGCTGGGGCCTAGGTGGCATTGGCAGCCATCACTGGCGGAACGTCAGTAGCACCGTAGGTGTCTGAGTGTCCACCGTTCTCTCTGAGCTCCCCTCATCGCATCCTCCACAGGCAGAACCACCTCTATGAAGATCTGTTCCGGGCCCGATACAACCTGGGTGCCATCCACTGGCGTGGAGGGCAGCACTCTCAGGCCATACGCTGCCTGGAGGGGGCCCGGGAGTGTGCACGCGCTATGAAGATGAGATTCATGGAGAGTGAATGCTGCATGGTGGTGTCCCAGGTGCCTGTCCTGCTTTCACCTGCGTGGGCTTGGCCCTTGGGGAGCTATGAGCCTCACGTTTTCTCTCTCCCCAGGTGCTCCAAGATCTGGGGGACTTTCTGGCTGCCAAACGAGCCCTGAAGAAGGCCTATAGGTTGGGCTCCCAGAAGCCTGCCCAGAGAGTGGCTGTCTGTCAGAGTCTCAAGTATGGTGAGACTGAGTGGGGACCCGGAGCTGAGCGCAGGGGTGGGAACAGGGCTCTGCTGTCTGTCCCAGCAGGAGAGGCCCAAGCTTACGTTCTTGGGGAAGTGGCACCTTGGACACGCGCCTCTGACAGCAAGGGTAGACCTCTGTCAACTGGAGACGTTTGCTTTTGTTCAAGTCTGCGCACAGGGTGTCCAGAGCACCACAAGGTGACTGTGGCTTTGTCACAAAGCAACATTAGCAAATGGGCACATAGATGGCATGCTGTGGCTGGTCCAGAAACTGACAGGGACGGAAGTGCCAAGTGGTCAGTCCGTTCCCCACTCCCCCTTTACCAGTGGCCACATGGAGGCACCAGGATCCCTGCCTAAGGGAATACGGCTGGTGGGGGGTAGGCTGTGGTTGGGGCCCTGTTTCGTATTGTCCCCTCACGCGAGACTTTCCCTCAGTGTTGGCAGTGATCCAGCTGCAGCAGCAGCTGGAAGAGGCTGAGGGCAGTGACCCTCAGCGTGCCATGGCTATCTGTGAACAGCTGGGGGACCTTTTCTCCAAGGTGGGTGACTTTCCGAAGGCATCCGAGGCTTACCAGAGGCAGGTGAGTGCCCGGCCCCCATGGGAGGGGCGGGAGGAGAGGGCTGCAGCGCACTAAAGTGGGCCCGAGCCTTACTGTGCTGGCCCCACAGCTGCACTTTGCTGAGCTGCTGAACAGACCAGATCTCGAGCTGGCTGTCATCCATGTGTCCCTGGCCGCGACCCTGGGAGACATGAAAGATCACCGCAAGGCTGTGCACCACTATGAGGAGGAGCTGAGGCTACGCAGGGGCAATGCCCTGGAGGTGACACGCCCTTGTCCCTGGGTGTATTTCTGTGGCTCTACCTTGAGCTCACCGTTCTCAGGTGGTGGGTGTGAAAGGAAAAACTGTTCCTTCCAAGGGCTGTCATGGTCTGTCAGTTGGAGCTGGGACAGGGACAAAGCAGACCTTCCAGTGTCATGTGACCAGATGAGGGAGCCAATTCGTGGCTGGTCGGCTGCATGTGCTAGCCAGGCAGCCACCAACCTTGCGTGTCTTTCTCTGCTCCAGGAGGCTAAAACTTGGTTCAATATTGCACAGTCTCGTGAGGAAGCTGGCGACGCATATGAGCTGCTAGCGCCATGCTTCCAGAAGGCTTTTAGCTGCGCCCAGCAGGCCCAGCGCTTCCAGCTGCAGGTACGAGAGCCCACCCCACCAACACTGCATCCGCAAACAAACCAGCTCTTTTTTTTTTTTTTTTTTTTTTGTCCTTTTTCTGGCTTTTGAACCTAAGACCTTACTCATGGCCTATATATCCCCAGCCCTTTCTGTATTTTCATTTTAAGACAAGGTCTTACTAAGTTGCCCAAGCTCAAGCCTGTCTTTCCTTGCATTAATTGCTCTCTGTCGTCCTGCTTGTTCCTGAACTGGACACCTCTTCTCCTCAGAGGCAGATCTTACAACACCTTCACACTGTGCAACTCAAGTGGCAGCCCCAAGAAGCCCCCGGCACCGAAGCAAAGCTGCAGGAACTGAGTGTGGCAAACGACGGGGAGGAGGAGGAGGAGGAGGAGGAGGAGGAAGCCAGTGAGGCCCTGGAGACCAGTGAACTAGAACTCTCAGAGAGTGGTGAGGGTTGAATGCTGCCTGCGTGCTGGGTGCTGGGTGCTGGGTGCTGGGTGCAGGGTGGGCTGCACTTGCCTTTCCGCCCGGGTCTGCTCTGAGATGATGCCTGGGGTGGACTGGAGGTGTGTCTGCATGGAGCCTGCTGAGGACTCAATGGCTGAAACAGCTGCAACTAGGGAGGGCAACCAGTGCTTCTGTGGAGTGACCGGAGGAAGCTGGCGGCCTATATGGACCGTGGGGCACGGCGGTCAGAAGCTCTCTGAGGAAATTACTGGTCAGAGGCAGAGTGGGCGTCAGACAGGAAGGGCTGTTTGGGGTCAGAGTCTAGGAAGATGGTCCTAGTAGAGGCATGCGTCTGGGAGAGGTGAGATGCTGTGTCATGGGTGGCTTCATGGGTGCTACGCTGTGATTGGGGCCCAGGCTGTGCTGCCCCTCACGTGATCCATGGCTGTAGCCTGTTCCTGGAACTCAAGGCCAGTGTGTGAGGGATCTCGGCTATGTGGGACAAGGCAGGAAGGAGGCCCTGGAGCTCAAGGCAGATTTCCAGCTAGGTGGTTTGTGGATTCGATCTCTAGAAAAATCTTGACTTTAGGTGTGAACTTACAGGGTTAGAGCCTCGGTACCTGGGAAGTTGGGCCATGTCTTAGAGGGTAAGTCAGGCTGAATATTGGTGTTTAGGTGATCTGAGTGAGAAGAGAGACCAAGTACTTCAGCTTAGGGAGTGACGTTTAGCTGGTAGCCACAGCCACAAGACAGGGCAGAGAAGAAAAGAGTTGTAGAAAGGGCCAGAGGATGCCAGAAGGGAGCAGAAGCCCAGTGAGGAGTGTTTGACAAGAATCACTAGTCATGGGAGGCCTCGAGGCCAGCGCCATACAAGGCAGCGGGCCTGAGTCGGTGACCTGTGCTGACAAGGGCGCGTCCTCAGAAAGCCTGCAAAGACACTGATCTGCGGGCAGTCTGGTTTTCGGCCCACCCACCATGGACAAGGCTTGAGTGACCGGTCCCTCCTTTTCTTCAGCCCCTGTGTGGAGTGGAGCAGTGAGTTAGAGTGGGTGGGGCGTTGGTGGCGCACGCCTCTAGTCTCAGCACTCAGGAGGCAGAGGCAGGAGGACCTCTGAGTTCCAGGACAGCCAGGGCTACACAGAGTAACCCTGTCTTGAAAAACCATAAATCAATAAGCAAACAAATAATATATAAACAGAAGCAGGGCGTTGGTGGGGTCGGGCTAGGAGTTAGCTTTGCTTTACCTGGCTACAGAGCTCACAGACCCCAGAGCTCTGCCTTCCTGCTTCTGGCTGCTCTGCCCGGAGGTCGGAGGAGACGGTGTGCGATAGGCTAAGGGTCAGTGGACTTGCTCTTCTAGAGGATGATGCTGACAGCCCGTCTCAGCAGCTGCAGGAAGACGAGGAACTTCAGGGCTGTGTGGGCCGGCGGAAGGTAAACAAGGTGAGGACAGCATGTCCGACCCTCCCTGTTGTCCAGCAGCACTACCCCCAGCAATACGCCTGCCCCTCACACTTCTGCCCCCTGTCGGGGCAAGTACTCTTACAGTGGAACCGGCGCAACGACATGGGAGAGACCCTGCTGCACCGAGCCTGCATCGAAGGCCAACTGCGCCGCGTCCAGGAGCTTGTAAGACAGGTGCGCCAAAATCCCTAGCGAGATCATTGAACCCTGGCTTCCTCAGGGAGCTGTGAGCTCAGACAGTGCCTCCTTTATTGCTTGTTTTTGTTTTTTTAATTTATTTTATGACTTTGTGTGTATGAGTGTTTTGCCTGCATGTATGTCTATGTACATGTCCGTGCCTGGTACCTGAGGAGGCAGGGAGTCTCCACGTGTGTTCTGGGAATTGAACCTGGGTCCTTTGCAAGAACAACAAGTGCTCTTAACCTCTGAGCCATCTCTCCAGCCCCTCATTTTCTTTCATAATACCTAAAGAGGGAGAGAGGGCACTATACCAAGAAGTAGACCTTTGCCGGGCGGTAGTGGCGCACACCTTTAATCCCAGCACTCAGGAAGCAGAGGCAGGTAGATCTCCGAGTTCAAGGCCAGCCTGGTCTACAGAGCAAGTTCCAGGACAGGTTCCAAAGCTACAGAGAAGCCCTGTCTCAAAAAACAAAAACAACAACAAAAAAGAAGTAGACCTTTGAGGTCCACTCTGGGTTCTGGGACAGGTCTCCAGCCACCAAGTCACAAATTTCTGCTGGGACCTGGGACCAGGGTCAGGACCCATCCTTTCATTTATCATAGGGCCATCCCCTGAATCCCCGAGACTACTGCGGCTGGACACCTCTACATGAAGCATGCAACTATGGGCATCTGGGTAAGTAGGGTCTGGCCAAGCACAGGGTGGACGTGTAAGTCTGCAGGACAAGTAAGGATGGCACTGGGAGCTGAGTCCATGTGTTCCTGCCCCCAGAGATCGTCCGCTTCCTTCTGGACCATGGGGCAGCAGTGGATGACCCAGGTGGTCAGGGGTGTGATGGCATCACTCCCCTGCATGACGCCCTCAACTGTGGTCACTTTGAGGTAGCTGAACTACTTATTGAGCGAGGGGCATCTGTAACTCTCCGTACCAGGAAGGTGAGCCAGGGTGTGGGCAGGGAGGGCGGGGACTGTAACAGAGTCTGTTGTCACCTTGCTCAACGGAGTGCCACACAGGGCCTCAGCCCACTGGAGACTCTACAGCAGTGGGTGAAGCTGTACTTCAGGGACCTTGACCTTGAGACAAGACAGAAGGCAGCGTGCATGGAGAGGCGGCTCCAGTTAGCCTCCTCAGGCCAAGGTAGCAAGACCTCCTCTATCTTCTCTCCTTGCCTCTAGCCCGAGAGATGGCGTCCTGTCTCATGATCTCTTCTCTCTTCCTCAGCCCCCCAGGGCTCCCCTGCTGTCCAGACCATTCGAAGTAACCATCTCTTTGACCCTGAGACCTCTCCCCCCTCAAGCCCCTGTGCAAAACCCTCTTCGTGTACCCCTAGACCTCCAGAGGCCTCTCCAGCCCGCACTAAGGTCTTTGTGGAGGAAACTGTGGCTGCTGTGTCCAGACCTCGAAGGAACAGGCACAGGCCGACCAGCAGCAGTAGCAGCTCAGAGGACGAGGACAATATGGGCCACTGCAGGCCATCTCAGAAAAGACTGAGACATTCTCTCAAAGCACAGCAAGATGAAACCCAGACACCTGACCCATCATCCAAAAGCAGAGACACAGCCCCATCAAGTGCTTGCCCGGCTGCTTACCAAGCAGCCATCCGGGGAGTGGGTAGTGCCCAGAACCGTCGCTTGGTACCTAGCCTGCCTCGGGGCTCAGATGAAGTCCCCGCCTCCAAGGCAGCACTCATTCCTGAGGAGGAGTTCCTAGCTGGGGAGTGGCTGGAGTTAGATACACCTCTGACCCGCAGCAGCAGGCCTAGTACCTCAGGGTCAGACTATGAACGATGCCCTGTCAGGCACCCAACTCGTGCCAAGCAAAGTCGTTTGACATGTCTTGATGGTTGGGGTACATGGACTAAAGCAGGAGACGGCAGCCTGTCTGCAGAGCCTCCGGAGAGCCCCAGCATGCCTAGGACCCCGGGACCCAGCAGGGAGAATTGCACAGCAGGCCAGCCTTTGGTGGGTGCATAAGTACTGTCTTTGCAGCTTGAGGCAGGTGGGGGTGGAAACCTCTGTTGTCTGACTGTCCCCTCCCTCTGTCCATACCTGCTAGCTTCTGGTCCAGCCTCCTCCCATCCGGGTTCGAGTTCAAGTTCAGGATAACCTTTTCCTCATCCCTGTCCCACACAGGTAAGTCACATGCCCTCCCCTGTTCCCAGACTCTTCAGTCTGCCATGCAGCTCTGCCTGTTCTGTCAGCACTGGGGTACACAGCACCCTGTGTGTCTGTCAGAAAGGCGTGTGTGAGAAGGACTCCTGACTTGGCACCCCACGCCCTTGAGCCCCAGGGAGCCCTGTGTAAGCTCCCTCAGGGATCCTCAGCACAGCCTAGGAAGGTTCTCTGTGCCTTAGAAACGGCCAAAGGAGCAGGTAGTCTGCTGGGCTGCACAGGTAAAAGGGCAGTTAGCTGGAGGAGGGGTGGGGGCGCCAGGTGAACGAACTGGAGATCCTAAGCACCGAAGTAGGACCCCAGGGCACCTGAGCTCAGCGTGTCACTCTTCTCTGTAGCAGTGACATCCACTCTGTGGCTTGGCTAGGAGAGCAAGCCGCCCAGCGCTACTACCAGACATGCGGGCTGCTTCCGAGGCTCACCCTGCGGAAGGATGGAGCACTGTTGGCTCCACACGACCTCATCCCCGACGTGCTGCAGAGTAATGACGAGGTGGGCAACAGGGCAGGGCCGTGGGCACAGACTACCCCTGTTACTAGGCTTTTCCGAGCTGTTCACCAGATACACATTTTAGGTGTTGGCTGAAGTAACTTCATGGGACCTTCCCCCTCTGACTGACCGCTACCGCAGGGCCTGCCAGAGCCTGGGCCAAGGTGAGCTAGCCCTGCCTTAGATTTGGAGGCCTAGGCCAGAGGAGCTGGGCATGTCTGGAGAAACCCAACCCCTCCCAGCTTTATACCTGTTACACTCACATGTATGGGTGACGGGTAGGAGCAGACAGTTCCGAGATCATGGGGTCTTGGTGTGAGAATTCCTGAAGCCACCTAAGCCACACGTAGAGCTCTGGGAGGTATCTGGAGGGGCTGGAGGTCACCAGGACGCTTGTTTCCGAGACTGGAAGGTGTGAACGTGGCTGAGGGAGATGAGAGCCCTCCCCCAGATTTATGTGCCAGCTCCTTGCGTGACACTAAATTCAAGGCTTGTGGGAACGGGCCGCTTGCTCTGCCTGCAGGGTTCTAGGAGGGGTTTCAAGCCCTGGCCCCAGCGACCCCGCATCTCTCTTCGCAGGGGAGCACCTGCAAGTGCAGCAGGCCATAGAGCAGCAGAGTTCAAGCGCTTCATTTAGTGCCTGTTCCCTGGCCTTGTCCCAAGCCCAGCTCATGCCCCTGCTGCGAGCCCTCAAGTTACACACAACACTGCGGGAGCTGCGCCTTGCTGGGAACCGGCTAGGCGATGGGTGTGCTCCCGAGCTGCTGGCTACCCTGGGCACCATGCCTAACCTGGTCCTCCTTGATCTGTCTTCCAATCACTTGAGCCAGGAAGGTCTGCGCCAGCTTGTTGAAGGCTCCTCGGGCCACGCCGCTTTACAGGTAAAGACCCAGGTGCAGTGAGCCAGCAACTGCAAGGTGTTAGTATTCCCATCTAGCTGGAGAGCTGGGCACTACTTGGCCCTGGAATGAGACCCATGCAGACAGCAGACTCTTTGTGGGGAGGTTGGCCCATGGTGTCTGGGAACTCAGTGCCCAACCCACATCTCCTCTAGAGCTTGGAGGAACTGGACTTGAGCATGAATCCTCTAGGAGACGGCTGTGGCCAGGCCCTGGCCTCCCTTCTGCGGGCCTGTCCCGTGCTTAGCACCCTGCACCTACAGGCCTGTGGCTTCAGTGCCAGCTCCTTCCAGAGCCACCAGGCTGCTCTGGGTAGCGCCTTCCAAGGTAAGATGACCAGCTAAGTGTATTCCCTGAGCCCAGTGTTGAGAGAGTTAGGACCTCGAGCAGAGGGGCCCCAGGATACCAGGACCTGACTTCTGGGTGAAGTTACCCAGGTTACATGTAGGTTTAGCTGGGGCTCAAGCAGAAATTGGTCCTTAACCAGCTTTAGCTGTTCACACACACCACCCCTAGAGTCTCAGAGAGGCCATGTCTGCCCTTAGAGTCCCTTTATGCCTTTGGCTTAAGCTTTCTATGTTCCTGTGGTAATTTCCTCATGAGCCCACCCGATTTGGTGACATTGCCCCAGTACAGAGGGCTGGGAACTGGGGCTACCTAGAAGAGGGAGGGACCTGGGATTGGGTGGCAATGGTCAAGGCACTATCCTGACTTCCAGAGCAGCCAGACATGGGAAATAGGGAAACTGGGTTCTGGAGACTGGACATGAGCCTTTGCTTCCCAGTCTCCCCCAAAATTCAGGGGTAACAGTTTCTTTAAAGGCTTCACAAGGCATCTGGGGTCAGCACACTAGGGAGGGGAAGGGCAGTGCTGGGTCAGCACACTAGGGTAGGGAAGAGCAGTGGGTGGCCGCGTGGGTTAAGCAGTTCCTGCCCTGCACAGACTCTGCGCACCTGAAGACCTTGTCCTTGTCTTACAACACGCTGGGTGCTCCAGCCCTGGCGAGGGCGCTGCAGAGCTTGCCGGCCCACACCCTCCTGCGTTTGGAGCTTAGCTCTGTGACAGCCAGCAAGAGCAGCTCGAGTCTCGTAGAGCCTGTTGTCAAATACTTGACCAAGGTATGAGGTATGGAGGGGACTGCCAAACCAGAACACGGTGTTCTGTTCATTGTAGGCCAAAACTCAAGGTCCTACAGCTGAAACCATGCAGCGCTGTGCAGAGTCTGAGGAAAGGGCGAGGAGGTTGGGAGGAGCACCGGGGGACACCTGGGAGCAGGGTGGCGTTGCTTCAGACAAGTTCCAAGGGACGCCTCAGGTCCCTGTGATTTTTTTTTTTTTTTTTTTTTTTTTTTTTTTGGTTTTTACGAGACAGGGTTTCTCTGTTTTGGAGGCTGTCGGTCCAGCCTGGCCTCGAACTCACAGAGATCCGCCTGCCTCTGCCTCCCAAGTGCTGGGATTAAAGGCGTGCGCCACCACCTCCCGGCGACTTTTTATTAACTTTATTTTATGTACATTGGTGTGAAGATGTTAGATCCCCAGGGACTGGAGTTACAGACAGTTATGAGCTGCCACGTGGGTACTGGGAATTGAACCTGGGTCCTGGAAAAGCAGACAATGCTCCTCATTTTTGTTTTGTTTCTCTGTGAAATAGTCCTGGCTGTCCTGGAATTCACTCTGTAGACCAAGCTATCCTTGAACTCACAGCCTCCCCAGTGCTGAGATTAAAGGCATGTACCACCATGCCAACTTACTCCTGTGATCTTTACAAGGCATCTATAACCTGTAGCCTGGAAGAGAGGTGTTTCCTTTCCCTCCCAAAACAGCTCTCTTGAGTGTGGGCCTTTGCCGGGAGGAAGGCGGATAGGCGCTCACTAGGCATGGCCTTTTGCCCTGTGCTTGTGTCCAGGAAGGCTGTGCTCTGACCCACCTAACCCTGTCTGCAAACTCCCTGAGTGACGAGGCTGTGAGAGACCTGAGCAGGTAACGTACCATCCCTCGACCACTGACTGTCCTGTGATCCCGGGAGCCTGATGTGAACACTGCCCAGGACCAAGGGAGATGGGCCGGGTGGCGGCACCGCTGTCTGACTCCCACTGTCTCCAGGGATGGCTCCAGCAGGCGTCCTTAAGCTCCTCAGCCGTCTTCCAGGGCAGTGTCAGTTGTGCAGAGCTGGCATCACAGTCTTGCCTCTAACTGGTGCCACAGAGGTCCTGCCTGTGCCAGGCTGGAACAGATTCTGCTCGGCTTGGCCCCTGGCTCCCAGAGCAGTGGTCTGACTGGATCAGCCTCCACTAGTGATAAATCGTCCACTCTCCCTGGATGTTCATCCCTTCACTTCCCATGTTATTCTAGATGTCTCCCTTGCTGCCCCTCACTTGTCTCTCTGGACCTGTCTGCCAACCCTGAGGTCAGCTGTGCCAGTCTGCAGGAACTCTTGTCTGCCCTCCAAGAGCGGCCCCAAGGACTAAGTTTCCTTGGCTTGTCAGGTAAGAGTTGGAATCAACAGTGACTCCTTGTCATGCCTCACCTAATGCAGGCCATACTTTCCAGGGACCTGCCAGAGGAAGGGGCAGTGATTCCCACCAGCCAGGCCCTATGTCGTGGTGTAGCAGTGGCTACTCAGAATATGGCAGGAAGAAACCCTGACTCCTACCCATAACCCAGCACTAGAGGGGCTAAGGCAGACGACTTCAGACACTCCTGAGCTACGTAGTGAAGCCCTGTCTCAGGAACAAAAGGAGACTCTGGAGATGGTCAGTGGTTAAGAGCTGCTCTTCCAGAGGACCCCATTCTCAGCGTCTGCATGACAGCTCACGGCCTCCACAGCTCCAGTTCCAAGGGGCCTGAAGCTCTGGCCTCTGCAGGCAGCCTAATTTCACATAATACCCAGGCATATGTGAGAAACAGTACCAGTACACATACAAACAAATTTTTATTTTTATTTGTTTTTTTGTTTTGTTTGAGACAGGGTTTCTCTGTATTGTTTTGGAAGCTGTCCTGCCTGGAACTCACTCTGTAGACCAGGCTGGCCTCAAACTCACAGAGATCTGCCTGCTTCTGCCTCCCTAGTGCTGGGATTAAAGGCGTGCGCCACCACCGCCTGGCGCCAAACAAATTTTTATTTACTTATTTCTATCTTTCTCTCCCCCCCCCTCCCCCAAGACAGGGTTTTTCTGTAGCTTTGGAGACCCTCCTGGAACTCGCTCTGCAGACCAGGTTGGTCTCAAACCCAGAGATCCGCCTGCATCTGCCTTTCAAGTGCTGGGGGATTAAAGGTGTCTGCCACCACTGCCTGGCTAAAAACAAAAATTTTTTAAAGATTTATTTATTGGGGCTGGAGAGATGGCTCAGAGGTTAAGAACACTGACTGTTCTTCCAGAGGTTCTGAGTTCAATTCCCAGCAACCACATGGTGGCTCACAACCATCTATAAGGAGACCTGGTGCTCTCTTCTGACATGTAGGCAGAACAGTGTATATGCAATAAATAAAGAACCCTTTAAAAAAAGATTTATTTATTATGTACACACTGTTCTGCCTACATGTCAGAAGAGGGCACCAGGTCTCCTTGTAGATGGTTGTGAGCCACCATGTGGTTGCTGAGAATTGAACTCAGGACCTCTGGAAGAGCAGTCAGTGCTCTTAACCTCTGTGCCATCTCTTCAACCCCCCCAAAACAAAATCTTTAATGAAAATAAAAAGCATGAAGGAAGGCCAGGCGTTGGTGGCGCATGCCTTTAATCCCAGCACTCGGGAGGCAGAGGCAGGTGGATCTCTGTGAGTTCGAGGCCAGCCTGGTCTACAAAGCAAGTTCCAAGACAGAGCTGTCACATAGCAAAACTCGGTCTTGAAAAAAAGTAAACAACAACAAAGGCATTAAGGACCAGGGCTGGAGAAATGTCTCAGTGGTTAAGAGCACTGGCTGTTCTTTCAGAGGAACTGGGTTCAATTCCCATCACCCACATGGCAGCTCAAAACTTTAACTCCAGTTCCCAGGGATCTGACACCTTTATGCCAATTCATATAAAATAAATTTAAGTGAATTATCTTAAAAAGCATTAAGAATTTTTTCCCACAGGTATATTTCTTCATTCTTTTTTAAAACTTTTGTTTGAATTGTTTTTGAAAGATTTATTTATTATGTATACAGTGTTCTTCTCCAGAAGAGAGGGAAGGGTCTCACTTTTGTGTGTGGGTTTTTTGGGTCTCACTATTTTTAATTGGTTTGGAACCCCAGACATAGACCATGGCTTTGAACTCCCAGAAGTCTGCTTGCCGCTGCCTCCTGAGTTCTGGGTTAAAGTTGTGCATACTACAAAGAGCTTTTTGTTTTTAAAGATTTGTGTTTTATACAGTCCTCAGCCTGCATGCACACCTGCAAGCCAGAAGAGGGCACCAGATCTCAGTACAGGTGGTGTGAGCCACCATGTGGTTGCTGGGACTTGAACTCAGGACCTCTGAAAGAGTAGCCAGTGCTCTTAACCTCTGAGCCATCTCTCCAGCCCTGTTTGCATTTGTTTTTATAAAGATTTACGGGAGCTGGAGAGATGGCTCAGAAGTTAAGAGCATTGACTGCTCTTCCAGATCTTAAAAAAATAAAAAATAAAATAAAGATGTACTTACTTGTGCAAGACATAGTGGTGCATGCCATTAGTCCCAGAATTTAGACTAGCTGTTTCAGGACAGCTGGGGCTACATAGAGACCTTGTCTCAAAACAAATCAACAACAAAAAGATTTGCCTATTTTTGTGTGTGTGAGTGTTTTGCCTGTGTGTATGTGCACCATGTGCATGTCTGGTGCCCCGGAACTGGAGTTAAGGCCACCAATGCACGTGGGTCAGGGAGCCCGACTAAGATCCCCCGCAAAAGCAGCAGGTACTCCTGACCATCCAGCCATCCCTCCGGTCCCTCACTTGCATTTATTTTATGCTGAATTGTTTGTTTATTTATTTATTATTTTGTTTTGTCTTTTGAGACAGGGTTTCTCTGTATTGCTTTGGAGTTTGTCCTGGAACTCGATCTTGTAGACCAGGCTGGCCTCAAACTCAGAGACCCGCCTGCCTCTGCCTCCCGAGTGCTGGGATTAAAGGTGTGCGCCACAAACGCCCAGCTTGAATGTATTCTTGTGTCATACTTTTTCTTTTGTTTTTGGAGATAGAGTTTCTCTGTGTCGCCTTTGCTGTCCTAAACTCACTCAGTACACCAGGCTGGCTTCAAACTCACAGAGATCCACCTGCCTCTGCCTCCCGAGTGCTGGAGTTAAAGACCTGTGCCATACCACCCAGCACATTTTTGTTTTTTAGTCTTTTTTTGGGTTATCTTTTCTTCTATGCAGCCTCCTGGCTAGGAACAGTTTGTTCCTTTGCAATGAGGATCATCTCATTGAGGCAGAGGGAGCTCATGCCTGGATTAATCCACAATGATGTCTAGTTTCAACAAGTGTGTCTTAGCTGCTTTGTAACTAGAGAATCTACATCTAAAGCCTTAAATTTGTTTAAAAATACAGCGCTGTGGGTGGAGGTGTTGGTCTTTAATCCTAGCACTGGACAGGCACAAGCAGGTGGATCTCTGTGAGTTCAAAGCCAGCCTGCTCTACAAAGCAAGTTCCAGGACAGCCAGGGCTACACAGAAACCCTGTCTGCAAAAAAATTTTTTTAATTAAAAAAAAAAAAAGGAAGATTTGAACCTCTTGATTTGCATGATTATGCAGGGTTTTCTGGGTCAGGAGAGTAGCAAACCATTGTCACTGGCCGGAAGAGTTCTTTCCACATTCTTTTTGGCAGGAAGATGGGATCTAGGGTGGTGCAAGCTCCACTAAATGGCTCTCTTTCCTCATTCCTGGTAGAAGGAATTGCTCATAACCTACTTACTGTTAAGGTAGCTTGTTTTGCTGCACCAAGGCATTCTCCACCTTCGAGGTGTACGTGGTAGACTGGCCAGGCATTGCCTTGCTCAGCTGAAATTTGATAACAGCAGAGCACAGGGCATCCCCTGTGGTCTTACTGTGATTTACTCCACACACTGGCATTTCTGGCGCTCCCTGATATCCTGAGCCTACTGAGATCTCTGGCCTAACGATCACGTCCTGGTATTCAGTAGCCTCCAGAGATCCCCTGGCCCACCGTATACATTTAGGCAAAGCCCTGTTGAGTGCACATTTCACGTCTGGGCAAAGCAAAAGTAGGCTCCGAGGCGTGGCGTGAGCAACGCGGCTTGTGTGTGTGGGGTGGGAAGACCTGCCTGCGAGTTAAACCTGCCTCTCCCCCCGCCAGGCTGCTGCATTCGGGGGCCCCTGGACCCCGACATCTGGGACAAGATCTTCATACAGCTGCAGGAGCTGCATTTGTGCAGCAAACACCTGAGTACAAGGGACCGCGATGCCCTGTGTCGGAGACTGCCGGCCAGCGCATGCTCACTGGACCACGGTCCCAAGCTCTTCTTTAAATGCCTCTGACCCTGGCCCTGTCGTTTCTACCCCCCAAAAAAAAAAACTTAATAAATTAAGCTGCTGTCCCCTTCGTGTGGCTGCTTGGGAAAGGGGTGGACGGCGTGAGACTTGACAGGCGCTGCCGCCCCAGAGCGCAAGCCCAGGCAGAGCGGACGAGCGCCGATCCACTGATTGGGCCTGCTCCGTGCGTAGGCGTAAGTGGGGAGAGTGAGCGCCGAGCTGCCGATCGGGCTTCCCGGCAGGCGCAGGCGGAAAAAGCGAACGCCGAGCTGCTGTCGCCGTCTCCGGGCCTCCAAACGCCCCAGGTACGCAGCGGCTACGGCCCGGTCCCGCAGCAAAGGACACTTTGGGCTAAGTGTCCGGGATCTCCTCTGGGGGACTCAGCGGCCCTCGCCGCGCGCCCCGTGTCTCAGTAGGCGGTGGGCGCTGTCAGGTGACTTTCCCTGGCCGAGAGGGTACCCACCTTCCTCCTGGGACTCCGCCGCCTCTCCCCCAGCTCCCGAGACCTCAGTAGCTCAGACTCTTCATCAAACCACTCCATCCCGGTTTGCCTGCCTTCATCGAACTTCTGTTTTCTTTTCACCCCATTTCAAATCCCGAGGCGAGTTTTAGCTGGCTCAGCCACTGACATCAACTTCCTTGTTAGACAGGACCTTCCCGAGGTCTGCTTCCACCATTTCTAGACTGCATCGACCCACAAGCTTGCCTTTGTTTATTCCTCCAGTAGCTCCCACAAAACGGCCTTTCACTCACTCCCAGAGCCCTAGACACCGAGCTCTTCCAAGTCCATTTCCATTGAAAGGTGTTGCAACACCGGGCCCGTCCTCCAAACTCAAGATGCGCCTCCCTACCTTCATCAAGCTACCAGACAGGACTCCCCTGGCACCTGCACCCTCTCAGGGTTAACAGCTTCCCCATGACAGTCCCTGTGTTGTTCCTATACAGAACAGGGAAGCTATTCACAAGGCTCTGACCCCTTCCCCGCAGCCTAGCTCTTGGGGTGTAAGGGGCCCCTGGAATTAGTGTTGACTTTGCTTCCCAGGTCTCTGTGCTGTAGCTGCCAGGACCTGCAGGATGTTTCACGGGATACCAGCTACTCCTGGCATTGGAGGTGAGTGTAGCCTAAGCTGGAAGGAAGGGGGGGGGGCAGGCTTTCCCTGCGGTTGGGAAAGGACCACACTGCCACCTCCATCCCACTCATGGGCTCTGGGAAGTGCCTAGTGCCAGAGCCATTCACGGTGGAGTTCTGAGGACCCAGCAGCATCCTGCTGAGTAGACATTTCTGTGTGGTCAGAACCCCTGGCATCCTGAGTATCTCTGAGTTTCCAACCGTAGGTTGTGAAGGATGTGACAGATTTTTATTTGTATCATATTGTTGGGGTCCCTCGAATTGAGGAGGGGTCCCCAAGCTGGATTCGTCACCCGAAGAATCAAGAGTCCACGCGCCAATTGATGCAACACGCAAGAGGCTTTAATTAGGCATCTGCAGATGGGCCTCTCGGTCAGCTTTTAGACCGATTGGCCCCGAGGTTCAGTTACAATCAGCTTTTAAAGACAAAAACCACAAGCCTTTGGGAGGGGTCCCTATCTTGTATGTGGGGGGGGTTAACGTGACCATTGATCAGGGGAAGTAGATATCCTCCTGACCTACATGTTGTAAATTCCTCAGACCTTGGTATGTGCTAATCATCTCTCCCTAAGTAAATGGTGTTATCATCTCATTGTTTCCCACGAATCTTGTTTGCCCATCTCTGACGCCCTGTTCAGTTCTTCACAGGTGGTCAGCAGCCCGGAATTTGGTCTTTTGTGGGTTTACAGCCCTTCTACAATTAAGAGTGCTAAACCATACATTCCATTCTGTGGTTTGGCCAGTTCCTGGAACGAGGCCCTTTGTTCACTTCCTGAGTTCTTTAGTGGGGTAGTCTCCTTGTTTAAGCTTATATTTTATTTCTATAAATTCGAGGTCTTTCAATATCATGGTCCTATCAAGAAAGTATGATGACCCTGAGGGTGGAGTGTTAAGCCCAGCATTGGGTCTGTAGCCTCTTGGAGGCAATGCTGGTAGGAGGTGAGGCTAGAACCCCTATTCTGTAGCTCCCTCTGAGCTCTCTAGGACGTGGCATGGGAGACATTCTCAGGAAAGTCACTGAAACGGGACTGCCCCGGGGTCGTCTTGTGACCATCTGTCATCTCCTGCCTGCTCTGTTGCAGCCCCTGGGAACAAGCCGGAGCTGTATGAGGTGAGTGGTAGATACCTAACCGGCCACGGCTGCTGCAAACACCACGTGGCTGCCCCTGGTTCTGCAACCACCTATGGACGCTCACTGACTTGCCCACTTTTCCAACAGGAAGTGAAGTTGTACAAGAATGCTCGGGAGCGGGAGAAGTAAGTCAGATATCTGAGCTGCCACCAGCATACACACATGCGCCCATCCAGCGTCCGAGGCAGGCCCAGCAGTCTCCTCCCAAACCCAGTCACCACACCAGTGGTTGGGGAGGACGTGGGACCGGGCTAGGGAGATGGTTCCTGAGGGTTATCTCCCGGGATGGAGTGATAGGTGGGCTGAATTGTGTGGTGACTGCAGAGCAGCGGTTGGCTGCCCTTGGTTCCAGATGCCGAGGCTCCCCTGCCTTGGAGCGGGGCCTGACGGGTGGCTTTGCCTTAGGTATGACAACATGGCAGAGCTGTTTGCGGTGGTGAAGACAATGCAGGCGCTGGAGAAAGCATACATCAAGGACTGCGTCACCCCCAATGAGTGAGCAAGCCTGTGCTTCAGCTGCGGATGGCCGCTGGTCCTCAGAAGCATGTCTCTCCCTTCTGTGAAGCTTGTGGGCTCAGTCAGTCTGGAGCTCACACTATGAGGGTGCTCCTGGTGGCCACCAGCTTTGGGGCCACATCAGTAGGGTGGGGGTGGGGTAGACATTCTGTAAGGGTGGGTATGGTTCTGACCTCGGATGGTGACCTGCAGCCTGGGGACAGCGTGGTCTAAGGTGCCACTGTCCAGCCTAGGCAGCTAGCACGGATGCTGGTGCTTTGTTCAGACGTGACAAGCCGGTGTGACTGGACTGGGGCTGCCAGCGGCAAGGGTGGTCTGATGCTTTGGGCGAAGGCAAATGCAGTAGACATCTGGGCTCTCGTGCTGAGTTCCTGGTCAGCCTTCACCTCACAGACTGCCTGGCAGAGTTATGGCATGCCTCCCTGCTCTTGTCCAGAGCTCTCTTCATGTACAGACCCATTAGGAAGCCTTTGGCCCTCCTAGCCTACCACGAAAGCTCCTGCATCCAGACTTGCTGAGGGAGAGCACAATGAGCCCAGCGAGACTGTTCTCAGTCTCCATCAGCAACTGGTCCTCTCCCTAGGTACACTGCAGCATGCTCCAGGCTCCTGGTCCAGTACAAAGCTGCCTTTAGACAGGTTCAAGGCTCAGAGATCAGCTCCATTGATGAATTCTGCCGGAAGTTCAGAGTGAGTAAGCCAGTCCTTTCCTGCATCCCTCAGGAAAAGTGTGACGGGATAGGGGATGACACCTGGCCTCCTGGAGGCCAAGTGGTCCAGAGCCCCTGTCTGTTCTCAGCTGGACTGCCCACTTGCCATGGAGAGGATCAAGGAGGACCGACCCATCACTATCAAGGACGACAAGGGCAATCTCAACCGCTGTATTGCAGACGTGGTCTCGGTGTGTTCCACAGCTCCTGGGAGGGCCCTGTGGGACTTAGGGGGAAGGGACTACCAGCCGGGATCAGTCATGAGTGTGTGTTCGTGGAGTTTCTGGAGCTGAGCAGTAGCCTGGGAGGGCTTACCTCAGCTGTGAGTGAGGGGAGGAGCATCCGTGGAGCTTGAGCCCCACCTGACTGCATTCTGTACTCTGAAAAGGGAACATACAGCATCTGCTCTGGCAGGGCCATGGATTGGGGTACGTGTACAGGAATGTACCCAGATTCATACACTACTCTCCATTGTGATCCCAAATGTCTGTGGACCCAGAAGGCCAACCTAGGCAGGCCTTCAGTGTAGTCCTCAGGCAGAAAAGAGTCCCTGTGACAGGCCTGTAAGCTGCAAAGGGTCTCTACACCCCAACTGAATAGGAGATGTCTAATCCATATTTCCCTCCAGCTCTTCATTACTATCATGGACAAGCTGCGTCTAGAGATCCGCGCCATGGATGAGGTACAGGAATTGGGCAGGGAGACCGGGCCTGGATAGAGGGGAATAGAGCAGGACAGGGAGGGTCTCAGTCGGGCACTTGTATCTGTAGATTCAGCCGGACCTACGGGAGCTGATGGAGACCATGCACCGGATGAGTCACCTGCCTCCAGACTTTGAGGGCCGCCAAACAGTCAGCCAGTGGTGAGTGGCTTTCCTGAGCAGATGGAGCTTCACGGTGACATCATAACCCTACTACTCATACAGTCGTGTGTCTTTGTCCCTAGGCTGCAGACTCTGAGTGGCATGTCGGCCTCCGATGAACTGGATGACTCCCAGGTCCGCCAGATGCTCTTTGATCTGGAGTCAGCCTACAATGCCTTTAACCGCTTCCTACATGCCTGAGCCTCATGGAGGAGGGAGTGAGGCTGATGGAGATGGTACCACCCCCGCTCTCCTATCCTACATGTCTGTATTGTCAGAGAGTGACCCCCAATAAAGCTCTGTCTTACCTTCCTACTGAGCTCACCCCGTGTGATCTATCTACCCTCCTGACTTTGTAGCAGAGCCCTGACTCCTGGGGGACACAGAGCCCCTGAAGCCACTGCCCCTAAACTAACAAGGTGTCCTGGCCCTGTTGCTCATCCCACACATAGAGTTGCCTGCATACTGATAGCTGGGCAAGGTGGCTGCCTCCTTACACATCATCACCGCCCTCCTAGCAGCACTTGAAAACTCTAAGCAGTTTGCAGGCTCCAGAAATCCTGTCCAGACCACAGGCCGTTCACCACCTCCACTGTACTGTCTGGGTTGGGCACTATGACCCTGCCATGTGACATTTAGTCCTCCAAGATTCATTGTGCTGACTTCTTTTGTTTGTTTGTTTGTTTGGTTGGTTGGTTTGGTGTTTTGCGGACAGGGTTTCTCTATGTAGCCTTGGCTATCCTGAAACTCCCTCTGTAGACCAGGCTGGCCTCAAACTCAGAGATCTGTAACTAGAGGTTTCTCTCCCACCCATCAGTTCATGAATAACCACTCTGAGGCTTAATATTAACTACAAACTGTTTGACGTATTAGCTCAGGCTTATTATCAACTAACTCTTACAACTTAAATTAACACATTTCTACTAATCTGTGTATTACCACATGGCTGTGGCTTACTGGTAAGGCTCTAGCATCTTAATTCTGCCTACATGGCAACTCCTTGACTCCTCCTTCTTTCTCTCCGCTTCTTGGTTTAGATTTTCCACCTAGATCTATTCTACTTGGCCACTGCCAAATCAGCTTCTTTATTAATCAATGGTAATAAGACATATTCACAGCACACAGAAAGACATCCCACATCATCTCCCCTTTTCTGTCTAATTAAAAAGGAAGGTTTTTCCTTAAACATTGTAAAATTGCATATAACAAAACAAGTATCAAGCAAGAATTACAGTTATGTTTAGTCTGTTTGTATTTGGCAAATTTAAAGAAAATATTCTATCATCTATGCTATCTTTGTGAGTCTAAAGTTTTATATCTAATTTATCTTTTTGTTTGTTTTTATTTTTTCATGATAAGGTTTCTCTGTGTAACAGCCCTAGCTGTCCTGGAACTAGCTCTGTAGACCAGGCTAGCCTCAAACTCATAGAGATCTGCCTGCCTCTGCCTCCTGAGTGCTGGGATTAAAGGTGTGTACCACCACTACCCAGCTTCTAATTTATCTTTCATCATAACTAAGAAAACTATAATTATAACTGTCTTCAACTCCATCAAAGACCCCAGAAGGATATATTACCTAAATAAACAGGAAGTGCACTGTAAGCAACTTCCAAACTTTAGAAATGACAGAGACATCTGACTGCCTGAACAGTCAACCATGGTTCCTCTGCAATGTTGAGGCATCCATCTTCAGCCCACAGGCCTAGACTATCTGGCAGACTCTTCTATGAAGCAGGAATTTTGAAGGACTGTGCCATCTTGTCTTGACAAAGTTGGGCAGTTGCTTTCCTTTGTGTCCTGTCAGATGTTTCTTCTGTGAAACAGGGACCCTGAAGGACCATCCCATCTTGTTTTGGCAAGTTCAGCAGTCACTTTCCTGTGGGTCCTGCATGTCTAGTTTACACAGTGTACAGTCAAGCAGTCCAGGCAGAGCAGGTTCTTGTCCACATGACTAGTCTCGTCACATTGAAAACAAACCCTGTAAGTACCTTCTTCCACGCCCATCATCCTCATGTCTCACTGTCCAGAAAAGTCTAAGTTCTTTTTTGTTGTTGTTTTTTTTTTTTTTATGAGACAGAGTTTCTCTGTATTGTTTTGGAGGCTGTCAGTCCAGCCTGGCCTCAAACTCACAGAGATCCGCCTGCCTCTGCCTCCCGTGTGCTGGGATTAAAGGCGTGCGC
Source organism: Mesocricetus auratus (assembly GCF_017639785.1). Classification (NCBI taxonomy): domain Eukaryota; kingdom Metazoa; phylum Chordata; class Mammalia; order Rodentia; family Cricetidae; genus Mesocricetus; species Mesocricetus auratus. The sequence continues at coordinate 4,226,105 of NW_024429232.1, read as the reverse complement.
CACCACCACCGCCCAGCATCTTTTTTTTCTTAACGTCTAAGTTCTTAAAATATTTAAAATGCAGTATTCAGCATGTCTTTGAAGTGGCTGAACATTACCTACCCATCTGAAATACATCTCTGTATATCTACTAGTTTGGGTTGTGAGCCTGGCCTTTAACGGCTGAGCTATCCCTCCAGCCCCATCTCTGTGTATCTAGAAACCTAACTAACATGACTATAAGCTTCACTATTATAGATGACTATTTGTATTCTGTTTGTTTGTTTGTTTTTCGAGACAGGGTTTCTCTGTATTGTTTTGGAGCTTCTCCCGAAACTCGCTCTGTAGACCACACTGGCCTTGAACTCACAGAGATCCACCTGCCTCTGCCTCCCGAGTGCTGGGATTAAAGGTGTGCACCACGAACACCTGGCCTAATTTGTACTTCTTAACTATACATCACATTTTTTATTTATTTAATATGTTATTGATTATTATTATTATGTATACTGTCTTCTGTCTACGTGCCAGCAGAGGGCACCAGATCTCATTCAAGGTGGTTATGCTGGGAATTGAACTCAGGACCTCTGGAAGAACAGTCAGTGCTCCCAACCGTTGAGCCATCTCTCCAGCCCCATTTTTTATTTTATTTACATTTTTTTTTTACATTTTTTGTTTTGTTTTCTTCTCTCTCTCTCTCTTTCAAGACAGGGTTTCTCTGTGACTTTGGAGGCTATCCTGGAACAGCTTTTGTAGATCAGGCTGGTCTCGAACACATAGAGATCCAGCTGCGTTGGTGGCGCATGCCTTTAATCCCAGCATTCGGGAGGCAGAGGAAGGTGGATCTCTGTGAGTTCGAGGCCAGCTGGTCTCAAAAAGAAAGAAAAATATAGTATAACAAAATTGAAACTAAATTTGTATCAATAACCCAAAGTCCATACCAATGTATTCATTTCCACATCAAATATCCACTGCATCGAGTTTGCCTCCCAAGTGCCGAGATTAAAGGCCTGTGCCACCACTGCCCCAGTTACCCTACTGTCTTCTGAGACAGGATCTCACTGTGTAGCTCTGGTTGGCCTGGAACTTGATGTACAGACTGGCTTCCAACTCACAGAACTCCTCCTTCCTCTGCTCTGCCTCCTGAGTGCTAGGATTAAAGGTGTGTACCACCAAGCCTGACCTCTGACCTCTTTTTTTTTGAGACATGGTTTTGCTATGATACAGCCATGGTTGTCCTTGAAGTTAAGATTATCTTCCTGCTTCAACTTCCTCAATACTGAGGCTGCTGCTGTTCGCTACCAATGCCACACACCTTACGGCAGGGTTTAACTGAAGCACTTGCCGTCAAACAGTGCCCCACCCCCACCCCCAGACTATTTTTTGTTGTTAAGGATTAAACCTAAGGTCTGGTGTATGCTGCCAGGCAAATGCTTTACCACTCAGCTACATTCACAGCTCTTGTTTTTTTTGGGGGGTGTTTTTTTTTTTTTTAAGATTTGTTTATTTTGTAGACAGTGGTCTGCCTGCACATACACCTGCAGGCCAGAAGAGGGCACCAGATCTCATCATAGATGGTTGGGAGCCATCATGTGGTTGCTGGGAATGGAACTCAGGACCCCTGGAAGAGCAGCCTGTGCTCTTAACTACTGAGCCACCTCTCCAGCTGTGATTCTTTTTCTTTATCTTTTTTTTTTTTTTTTGGTTTTTCGAGACAGGGTTTCTCTGTGGCTTTGGAGGCTGTCCTGGAACTAGCTCTTGTAGACCAGGCTTGGTCTCGAACTCACAGAGATCCACCTGCCTCTGCCTCCCGAGTGCTGGGATTAAAGGCGTGCGCCACCAACGCCCGGCCTCTTGTTTATAATCTTATGAATAGAAGTGTTTTGCCTGCATATGTGTCTGTGCACCACATGCATGAATGATGCCACAGAGGCCAGAGAAGGCTTTGGATGCCCTGGAACTAGAGTTAGAGGCAGTTATAAACCACTATGCCAGTGCTCAGAGCTCACTTTGCTTTGTTTTTTTGCTTTGTTTTGTTTGAAATGGTCCGTCTATGTAGCCCACACTGGCCTCAAACACAATTCTGATTTTGCCTTCCCGGTGCTGGAATAACAGGTGTGTGTGCCACCATGCCCAGATCAGGCCTGCTCTAATCCACCTCACTTTTGTGGATTACTCTGTGTAGCCCTGGCTATCTTGGAACTCAGAGATCTGCTGCCTCTTCCTCTCCAGTGCTGGGATTAAAGGCAGGCTGCTTTCCTTATTTTCTCAGACACAATCTCATTTTGTAGCTCTGGGTGGCATGGAACTTGTATAGATGAAGCTGGCCTCTTAACTCAAAAATATCTGTCTGCCTCTGCCTCCCCAGTGCTGGGATTAGGGATGTATGATGTGAAGCCCGGTTTTATATATAGCCGACAGATTAATGCTTACAGGATTAGCAAGGAATTGATTGCCAAGTAGAATTGTTCTATTTTAATTTTTTAAAGATTTATTTATTTGTTTATTACATATACACCAGATTGAATTGTAGACGGTTGTGAGCCACCATGTGGTTGCTGGGAATTGAACTCAGGACCTCTGGAAGAGCAGCCAGTGCTCTTAACCTCTGAGCCATCTCTCCAGCCCCTGTATTTTAATTTTTGCTGTGACAACATATAGAAGTTGCCACTATAATCATTTATGATCACAGTTTAGTGGCATTTATGCTCACCACGCTATGTTCTCGTAAACTTCATCTTCCAAAGCTGAGCTTTTGCAGGTAATAATGCCAGTTCCCCACTGCTGGCCTCACCCTTTGCCATTTATTTGCCTGAGGGAGTAATTGCTATGGCATACCATAGACATGAGAGGCCAACATTCACAGTTGCATTTCCTCTTTAATCATGTGAGTCCTAAGGGTAGAACTCAGGTCATCAGGCTCGGTGGCAAGTGCCTTTACCCAGAGAGCCGTCTCACCTTCCCGAGACATTGGTTTATAGACCGTTTTAAGTAACAGTGGCAAAGGCCGTGAGCTTACTGGAAATGATGCAGGAGGGCTGCCTGGACTAGCCTTGCAGGACTCGGGCAGGTCTTCCCTTTGAAGGAGAGATCTAGAGAAGCCTGGACTGCCAAGTCAACACTAAGACTTCTTCCTAGAGGCTGACAGTGCTTGAACAGAGAGCAGCTGATCTGTAGGGGAAGGAAACCAGCCGAGGCTTAGCCCCAGCAGCCCAGCGGCGGAAACAGAAAAGCCAGTTTGGGTATATGGCATCTTCTGAGCTACATATGTGTGGGGCTCTCTCTTCATTGTCTTCATGCTGGCTCTCCAAGTTCCCAACCATAGTTCCTCCATAGGACCAGGACTGGAAGCCATATTGTAGGGATCCTAGCCATAAGAATCGTGTGTGTGTGTGTGTGTGTGTGTGTGTGTGTGTGTGTGTGTGTGTGTGTGTGTGTGTGTGTGTGTGGTGTGTTAAGAGCAAGTCCAAAGCAGTTGACCCCTGGGCTCAGGATACTCAGCCAGATTCTTTTCCCCTCCCTGCCCTGCCCTGCAGAACAGAGCACTCGAGGGCAGAGTCAATCAGGCAGCTCCACTCCCTAACCACACCCCAGAGGGCTAGCATCCGGAGCGGTGTGAACCCAGGTTGAAGAAGGCCAGAAGACCTTGTGACCTGGGGATTATCAGCTCCTGGAGACCCAACCCCTCCTCCAGCCTGCCACCTGGGTAGAGAGATAAGGCTCTGGGGTCAAAGGCTAGAGGGATCGATCAGGGAGGGTCAGCGCTGGGAACCCAAGCGCTACCCCATCTTTCCTGTACTTAGGTCTAGAGCCCACAAAAGGGTCTCAACCTCCACCTGCCCCCAAAGGCTGGCCAGGTGTTGGCTAGGACCAAGGTCACATCTTCTCTTCCTGTTTGTCTGGGTTGGGGCTTTAGCCATTTCCTGAGGATTTTCCTCCTGAGGGCTGGGGGTGGGGAACATGACTCAGCAAGTACTGTTCAGAAATCTCCCATTACAGCCCGTGCTGTCCCCAGAGGCCATGGCATAGGATCCAAGACCACCACCCCACCCCCACTCGGGGCTCAAGACTTGGGATTTGTCTTAGCCACCCGAGCCGAGTGGCAGTTGAGGAAGGGTGGAGGTAGCCCTAAGTGCTCTCTTGAAAATGTCAAACAGAACACCCATGTTTGACTTGGTAACGTCCATGCAGATCTGCTCCTTGTCCCCTAGCTTGCACTCCAAAGACAAGGTCATAGGAGGGGGTGCCCTGGCTCTTCAGGGAGCAGAGAAGGCTCCGCGTGGCAGTTCTGGTTGTGACAGGCAGAAGAGGGGATGCTCAAGCCACCCACCCAAGGAAAGGGACCCAGCTCTAGCTCCAGCCCCAGGAGACAGCAGCTCCTTGCCCCCTGGCTTTCGGGGAGGATCTGCCACTGGAATGGTTAACCCAGCAGCCAATCACAGGGCCGTGCAGGAAATACCTGGAAGAGGTCCTGGAGTTAGGGCCACGCAAGTGGAGCCCAGCCCCAGTCTGGCCCCAGGCAGCCCCAGCGGTCCACAACCTGCCCAGACGCCAGCGGTCTCCACACAGCACCATACAGCAAGGAGCATTTTGGGAGCCTGAGGCATGGTGTTCCCAGCCCGGCTCACACAGGGGCTCCTGTTAGCCACGCTGGTGGTCACGGCAGCAGTGGTCCAGCCCAATCGCCTGCTCAGCATGCTCACCTCGGGTCAGGGTTCTCTGGATCGGCAGGCACTGGGCGGCCTGTTAAATACGCTGGCGGCCCGTGTGCACTGCACCAACGGGCCGTGTGGAAAGGTAACAGCCCCACCCGACGGGTCCCCCAGCCCCGGCCCCTTCCTGCCCGCTCCACCCTGTGTCAGGCTGCAAAGGGAGCTGGGCAAACTCCAGGAGGCGGGTCTGGAGCCCGTGTCTGATCCTACTTGCAGGCTGGAGCCGAGCCTTCTCTCCCCTCCTGGGGGCTTATACAGGCCTGGCCTCCTTCTTGGGACACACAGTTACCCTTCCCAGCCTGTCCAATCTGTGGTGACTCCAGGACAACCCACCCACCCTCACCTCTTCGGGATGGGGGAGTGACTGATCGGGACCCCTCTGTGTATGCCCCTAGTCAAGCTAGCCAAACAGGGGCAGGACAGGACATACCATCGCTGATAGAATCCATTCCCTGCCTGTGCCTGGTGGGCCCAATCCAGCCCAGACCCTGTTTACCTGTCTACCCACAGTGCCTATCTGTGGAGGATGTCTTGGCCCTAGGCGGACCTGACAAACCAGGGCTTGCTCCTGAACCAGTCCTAGAGTCCAGATACATTAGCCACTTGAGCGCTGCCGCTGCCCTCTACCTCAGCAACCCAGAGGAAACATGTAAGGACATCCAAGATGGCCTGTTGGCCTCCCATGTGGACCATTACCTGACCCTACTGGAGAGTCCAGAGGCCTTGACCTTGGGTCTGAGCCAGCTACTGCAGAAGATTGAGGCCCATGCTGCCAGCCAACCCACCGGGGAGGAGGAGGTGAGGGCCCAGAGGACTGCTGGGAGTACTGAGAAGGACCCAAGTGTCATGGGAGGGAGGCTGCTCCAGCAGGGGACATCCCGTGAGAAGCGCTCTTGGCTTCTGGGTTCACACCTGGGAGGCTGGGGTGTACTGGGCGGCTTCTGGGAGGCTGGGGTGTACTGGGCATCAAAACTGGGCTTTCACTCTTGAGTGGGACAGTGGCTGGCAGGAGTCTGGGGGGACCTCTCTGGGGGAATGGTGGTAGGAAAGCTCTGGAGGTCAGAGTGAAGGCTGTGACTAGCTGGGACAGGGCTATGGTATAAGGAGGGGCTGTGGGCCGCTGATGTCTTGGTGGGCTGTGCTAGGATGGAGTCCAGAAGTTGACACTGAGGCCATTTTCTTCTCCAGACCTGTGTAGATGTTCCCCAACTGCTGGAGGAAGCTGAGGAAGCAGGAGCTTCCAGAAGTCCCGGCCTGGTCCTGACTGCCTTGCTGGACCATGTCATTAATGGGTCCTGCTTCCAAGGCCTGCCTAGCCCTCAGTACTTTGTGGACTTTGTATTCCGGCAACACAATAGCGAGGCTCCCAATATCACGCTGGCTGGTGAGGCCTAGGCTGAGATTCTCAGCCTCTGCTCCTGGGGGAGGGGACAAGGCTGGAGCCCACAGACTATACATTAACTGTTCTTCTTGCCAGAACTGGAGGTTTTGATGCACCGCCTTGGGGTGGGTGGAGAGGACCACAGTGACCATGATGACCATAGTCATCTGGACAGGGAAATGAGCCCCCGTGACTCTGAGCCCCATGCTACCCACAACAGCAGCTCCAATGTGTGGGACACGGTAAGCCACTCATGCAGTTCTAGAAAAAGATGGCTTTCCACAGGTCTGCTCAGACACCTGACTCCTGTCCTGCTCCCCGTGCCTCCAGGTGTGCCTGAGTGCCAGAGACGTGATGTCTGTGTACGGGCTATCTGAACAGGCTGGGGTGAGCCCACAGGCCTGGGCCCAGCTGAGTCCTGCCTTGGTCCAGCAGCAGCTAAGTGGGGCCTGCAGCCTCCACCCCACTGCCCAAAGTCAAGACCAGCTCAGCCAAGCAGAGAGTGAGTGCCTACCCCAAGGTGTGCCTGGCTGGCCCAGTCAATCCCTGGATGCTGGCCTCAGGTCATTGGGCTCCATGGGGGAGCAGGGAGTGGGCACTGAAGAATGAGAAACCAGTAAGGGAGGGAAGGATAGTGGATTGGGGGGGCAACAGAGCCAGTGTAAATGGACACCTGGCCCCCACCTGACAGCCCACAGACCTGTGGAGCACCTACTCTCCTGGGCTGGACTTGGGTACTTCTCTAGGAAGCTGGGGGCCCTCAGTGGAGTCTAGCTCACCCACAGGGTGTCTGTATGGCCCTCAGTGGAGTCTCACCCACAGGGTGTCTGTATGGCCCTCAGTGGAGTCTAGCTCACCCACAGGGTGTCTGTATAGCCCTCAGTGGAGTCTCACCCACAGGGTGTCTGTGTGGTCCTCAGTGGAGTCTGGCTCACCCACAGGGTGTCTGTGTGGTCCTCAGTGGAGTCTCACCCACAGGGTGTCTGTGTGGTCCTCAGTGGAGTCTCACCCACAGGGTGTCTGTATGGCCCTCAGTGGAGTCTCACCCACAGGGTGTCTGTGTGGTCCTCAGTGGAGTCTCACCCACAGGGTGTCTGTGTGGTCCTCAGTGGAGTCTCACCCACAGGGTGTCTGTACGGCTCTCAGTGGAGTCTCACCCACAGGGTGTCTGTGTGGCCCTCAGTGGAGTCTCACCCACAGGGTGTCTGTGTGGCCCTCAGTGGAGTCTCACCCACAGGGTGTCTGTGTGGTCCTCAGTGGAGTCTCACCCACAGGGTGTCTGTGTGGTCCTCAGTGGAGTCTCACCCACAGGGTGTCTGTGTGGTCCTCAGTGGAGTCTCACCCACAGGGTGTCTGTACGGCTCTCAGTGGAGTCTCACCCACAGGGTGTCTGTACGGCTCTCAGTGGAGTCTCACCCACAGGGTATCTGTACGGCTCTCAGTGGAGTCTCACCCACAGGGTGTCTGTGTGGTCCTCAGTGGAGTCTCACCCACAGGGTGTCTGTGTGGTCCTCAGTGGAGTCTCACCCACAGGGTGTCTGTACGGCTCTCAGTGGAGTCTCACCCACAGGGTGTCTGTACGGCTCTCAGTGGAGTCTCACCCACAGGGTGTCTGTACGGCTCTCAGTGGAGTCTCACCCACAGGGTGTCTGTGTGGCCCTCAGTGGAGTCTCACCCACAGGGTGTCTGTGTGGCCCTCAGTGGAGTCTCACCCACAGGGTGTCTGTGTGGTCCTCAGTGGAGTCTCACCCACAGGGTGTCTGTGTGGTCCTCAGTGGAGTCTCACCCACAGGGTGTCTGTGTGGTCCTCAGTGGAGTCTCACCCACAGGGTGTCTGTACGGCTCTCAGTGGAGTCTCACCCACAGGGTGTCTGTACGGCTCTCAGTGGAGTCTCACCCACAGGGTATCTGTACGGCTCTCAGTGGAGTCTCACCCACAGGGTGTCTGTGTGGTCCTCAGTGGAGTCTCACCCACAGGGTGTCTGTACGGCTCTCAGTGGAGTCTCACCCACAGGGTGTCTGTACAGCTCTCAGTGGAGTCTCACCCACAGGGTATCTGTACGGCTCTCAGTGGAGTCTCACCCACAGGGTGTCTGTGTGGCCCTCAGTGGAGTCTGGCTCACCCACAGGGTGTCTGTACGGCTCTCAGTGGAGTCTCACCCACAGGGTATCTGTACGGCTCTCAGTGGAGTCTCACCCACAGGGTATCTGTACGGCTCTCAGTGGAGTCTCACCCACAGGGTGTCTGTACGGCTCTCAGTGGAGTCTCACCCACAGGGTGTCTGTACGGCTCTCAGTGGAGTCTCACCCACAGGGTGTCTGTACGGCTCTCAGTGGAGTCTCACCCACAGGGTGTCTGTACGGCTCTCAGTGGAGTCTCACCCACAGGGTGTCTGTACGGCTCTCAGTGGAGTCTCACCCACAGGGTGTCTGTACGGCTCTCAGTGGAGTCTCACCCACAGGGTGTCTGTACGGCTCTCAGTGGAGTCTCACCCACAGGGTATCTGTACGGCTCTCAGTGGAGTCTCACCCACAGGGTATCTGTACGGCTCTCAGTGGAGTCTCACCCACAGGGTATCTGTACGGCTCTCAGTGGAGTCTTACCCACAGGGTATCTGTACGGCTCTCTGGCTACACTGGTCATCTGCCTCTGCGCTGTGTTTGGCCTTCTGCTACTGACTTGCACCAGATGCAGCACAGTCACCCACTACGTCATGCAGACCTTCCTGAGCTTGGCTGTGGGCGCACTCACGGGCGATGCCCTTCTGCACCTGACACCCAAGGTCAGCCCTCACTCAGTAGGGTCCTCACCTCCCTTCCTGCCCTGTTCCTAGCCCCAGCCCCAAGCCCTCATGGCCCTGAAGTCCCCAGTCAGTAGCCCCTTCCCGCCCTCAGGTGCTGGGACTGCACACACACAGTGGAGACGGCCACTCCCATGAGGAGGTGGGCATCGGGGCACAGTCCACCTGGCGCCTGCTGGCTGTACTTGGCGGCCTCTACATCTTCTTCCTCTTCGAGAACTTCTTCAACCTCCTATTGCCCAGGGACCAGGTCAGGCTCTGGGGGCCAGGAGGTGGGATGGGTGAGGGCTTGGTAGGCTCTGAACAGTTTTCCCACAGGATCCTGAGAAGGATGGACCTTTCAGCCACGGTGGACACAGCCATGGAGTGTCACTGCAGCTGGCTCCCAGCGAGCTCCGGCAGTCCAAACAGCCCCACGAGAGCTCCCGCTCGGATTTGGTAAGTGGTGAGTCCCACGCTACACAGAGCCCATTAGTTATCTACTTGAGCCAGGGTTCATTCTCGCTCCCCACAGGTGACAGACGAGAGCCCAGAGCTATTGAACCCGGAGTCTAGGAGATTGAAATCAGGTGAGGCCCGAGGGAGATCCTGGGGGCTGTGGATCTGGGGTTTGCCCTTGAGCAGATGGGCAGGACCTGGCTACGGGACCCACACCTGACGTGCCCACAGAACTGAGGCTGCTGCCCTATCTGATCACGCTGGGCGACGCGGTGCACAATTTCGCTGACGGGCTCGCTGTGGGCGCAGCCTTTGCGTCCTCGTGGAAGACAGGGCTGGCCACGTCTTTGGCAGTGTTCTGCCATGAGCTGCCCCACGAACTGGGTGAGCGGTGGGGTGTGGCTTGAATGGGCGGGGCTTAGTGGGAGTGATCTCTTCTGGAGGTGAGCCAGACCATAGGAGCCGGAACAAGACCTCTTGAAGGGAGTGCCCGGTCATTGGTGGACGTGGCTAGAGGTAGAATGGGTTGCCGGGAGGTGGGCAGGGGCCTGGAGCTGGACCGGCCTTTGAATGGGTGTGTCTGCCTGGGATGTGGGTGTACTGGTCTGGTGGGCTGTACCTGCCATGTGAGCGGGCAGAGCTCTTACTGTGACTTGTTCTGTCCTAGGGGACTTTGCTGCTCTGCTGCACGCGGGGCTGACTGTGAAGCATGCACTTTTGCTGAACCTAGCCTCGGCACTCACAGCATTCATTGGCCTCTATGTGGCTCTAGCAGTTGGAGTAGGGGAGGAGGGCGAGGCTTGGATTCTGGCGGTAGCCACTGGCCTCTTCCTTTATGTGGCACTCTGTGACATGGTTAGGATGGTGGAGAGCCTGTGCCAGGGTGGGGAACTACCGGGTGCGGGGGTGGGGGGAGGGGAATCCACCTAGCTGGCTACTGAACTGGGTCCCAACTTCTCAGCTCCCAGCGATGATGAATGTGCGGGACAAGCGGCCCTGGCTTCTTTTCGTGCTGCACAATGTGGGTCTTCTGGGCGGCTGGACCGTCCTACTGCTGCTGTCGTTGTACGAAGACAACATTACCTTCTGACAGCTGTATCCCTTCCCAGTCCTCCTCGTCCCTGTCTCTTGATTCGGTTTCACCTTGCGCAAACTAACTTTTGGATCTACTGGTTAGCCAGAGGATCCAGGCTTCATTTCCCTGCTCTGACTTCAATAAAGACTTCCTTGCATTAAAACCAAATGCACTCTTTTCTTGTAGAGCCTCCCGGTGAAAGCTGGGGGGGGGGGCACCACCTCCTTCCTCAGTATTTTTCTTTACTATGGACAGCCTGCTTATCTTTTCTATTGTTAAGAGAAGCTTTTTCTTTTTAGCTGCTTTGGTTTATCCCCCGCCAGTCGCCTGGGCTCTGCCGCGCCAGCCTGGTTCTAGATCCGCATCAGTCCCAAATAAACACACAGGAAGCTATATTCATTATGAAGCTGTTGGCCTTGTTTGTCTCTTACTGGCTAGCTCTGCTTTAAGTAATTACCCCATAATTGTTAATCTAAGTATGTCTCTTACCGGAGAATAGTTCCAGGCTTCCTCCTCGACTCCTAGTCCCTCCTATCTAGGTTTTCTATTGGCCAGACAGTACTTTATTGACAAATGCACAGGCAAATAACAGGACTTCCCCAACATTCTATAATAAGCCTGGGGAATGGTCAGTGTTCTCCAGGATCTTGTGGGTCCCTGTTTCCAGTCAAAACTAACATCACCAGTATTAGTCACATATAGGGTTCCTTTCTGTCATGAACACAAGCCTAGACCACCTGTCGATACGGGGCTACTCCACAGCTCTTGGCAGAATTTGCTGTCTCAAATGCTGTTGCATTAGTTTTCAGAGATTGATATAATAGTTCACCTTAGGCTAGGTGCCTAAAACAACTGAAATTTATTCTCCCATAGTTCTGGATGCCAGAATACCAAAGGCAAATTGTCATTGGGCATAAGAAATGGAACTGGGGGGCTGGAGAGATGGCTCAGAGGTTAAGAGCACTGGCTGCTCTTCCAGAGGACCTGAGTTCAACTCCCAGCAACCACATGGTGGCTCAAAACCATCAGTAATGAGATCTGGTGCCCTCTTCTGGTGTGCAGGGATACATGCAGGCAGAACACTGTATATTTAATAAATAAATCTTTAAAAAAAAAGAAATGGAACTGGGGCCAGCAGTGGTGGTGCACACCTTTGATCTCAGCACTCAGGAGGTAGAGGCAGGTGCATCTCTGTGAATTTGAGGCCAACCTGGTCTACAAGAGCTAGTTCCAGGACACCCAGGGCTACACAGAGAATCCTGTCTCTATAACCAGAATTAAGTAGGAAAATAAGAAAGCAAATCTTGGAGAACTTTGAATTTACCAAGCAGTTGCTTTATAATGTTTTTTCTTTTGCTGTTTTTTTTTCATGACAGGATTTCTCTCCTTTTGCTTTTATGATTGTTTATATTTATTTTATAGTATATTTATATAATATAATATATTTAGAAATAATATACATAATTTACATGCCTATTCATATAGATTTATGTTCATATAAATATGCAACTTATATACTTATATAAATTTATATAATATAACTGTTACATTATTTATTTGGGGGAAGGGTCTCACTTTTGTGTGTGGGTTTTTTCTGGGGTATCACTATTTTTGATTGGTTTGGAACCCCATACATAGACCATGGCTTTGAACTCCCAGAAGTCTGCTTGCTGCTGCCTCCTGAGTGTATACTACAAAGAGCTTTGTTTTTGTTTTTAAAGATTTGTTTTTTATACAGTGCTCAGCCTGCATGTACACCTGCAGGCCAGAAGAGGGCACCAGATGGTCGTGAGCCACCAGGTGGTTGCTAGGAACTGATCTCTGAGTTCCAGGCCAGCTTTGTAGCTAGGGCCAAGGCTAAGAAGACACATTGTCCTGAAAAATCAACCAACCAAACAACAAAAACCACAAAAAAATCTCACCCTGCCTGTGTGACTACTCTCACCTAAGAACTCCGGGTGCTGGAAAGTCCACTCTGGGAGTTTTAGGAACCCTTGAACCTTATAAACGCTGTTTATTTCTGGAGTCCTTATAACCTTTCTCCAGAATAGAATTTTCTTTTTCAAGACAGGGTTTCTCTGTGTAGCGTTGTAGACTAGGCTGTCGTCGAACTCACAGAGATCCTCTGTGTTGGAATTAAAGGCATGTGCCACCATGGACAGGCTTCAGAAAAGAATGTTTTAATTGCTAATTAAACCCGGGTCACACTGGGTAACCAGATTGGTCTCAAAAGTGCACAGTCCTTCCAGAGATTACCAGGATTACAAGTGTGAGGTACCATGTGAGGGGTCTTCAAGACTTTTTTGTTTTGAAGATTTTATTTTATTTTGGTTTATTGAGATAGGATTTCTCTGTGTGGCCCTGGCTGTCTTGGAACTCATTCAGTAAACCAGGCTGTCTTCAACCTCAGAGATCCACCAGCTTCTGCCTCCTGAGTGTTGGGATTAAAGGCTCGGGCCACCATCACTGGGTAAGATTTTGTTTTTTAAATTATGTGTGTATGTGTATGTGCCAGCACGGCCGAGCTGCTTTCATCCCAGCACCTGAAAGGAAGAAGCAGGCAAAGCTCTGTGAATTCGAGGCCAACCAGGTCTTCACAGAGTTCCAGGACAGTCAGAGATATGTAGGGAGATATTGACTTAAAATATAAAGGGCAGGGCAGTGGTGGCACATGCTTTTAATCCCAGCATTTAGGAGGCAGAGGCAAATCTGTGAGTTCGAGGCCAACCTAGTCTACAAGAGCTAGTTCCAGGACAGCTAGGGCTACACAGAGAAACCCTGTCTCCAAAAAAAAAAAAAAAGAAAGAAAGAAAGAAAGAAAGAAACAACAACAACAAATTTTTTTTTTGGCTTTTCGAGACAGGGTTTCTCTGTGGCTTCGGAGGCTGTCCTGGAACTAGCTCTTGTAGACCAGGCTGGCCTCGAACTCGCAGAGATCCACCTGCCTCTGCCTCCCGAGTGCTGGGATTAAAGGCGTGCACCACCACCGCCCGGCCCTTTTCCTTGCTTTATTTCTGGGATTTCAAGGTTCTAGATCTAGCTAATGAGGAAAACCTTGGAGGGAGCAGAGTGGGTACCAGCCCAGCTCTGGGACCAGGCTCTTCAGTTCTTACCAAGTTAGGCCACTAGGGGCCGCGGTGCGAGTGCAGCCTCGGCGCGCAGGCGCATAGGCGAAGTAGTCCGGAACCCTGTTTCTCCACTACCAGGTCGGTCCTCTTAGCAGGCAGGTCCGGGCGGGAAGCGCAGGCGCAGAAGCTCGGAACCTTGTGGCTGGGTTAGCGCGCGCGGCCGGACCGAGTCCGCTGCGGTCCCTGTCCCCCCCGAGTCGACGGCTCCGGCGTGACAGTGGCGGCAACATGTATGCGGTGTACAAGCAGGCACACCCGCCCACCGGGCTGGAGTTTGCCATGTACTGCAACTTCTTCAACAACAACGAGCGCAACCTCGTGGTGGCCGGCACCTCACAGCTCTATGTGTACCGCCTGAACCGCGACGCCGAGGTAAGCCGTGTCTCCTGAGCGGCGATGCCCAGTCCGTACCACCGTCACCTCGGCAGGGCCCCCCCCGCCCCGTGCAGGAGCCGCCGAGCTTTGCCTGCGGTCTCCTGCAGACCCCAGAGACGGCTCTCCACCACCACGTTACCTGGCGTCATCCTACCCTGCCTGCGGTCTCCTGTGTGTTCTTTGGTACTCCCAGCAGATTGTCGCAGACCTTCCGTGTGCTTAGCCGTAAGAACATGGCGATGGACCAGGTCCCTGAGGGAGATGATGCTTTTAGTAGTTGAATATACGCAGACTGCCGCAGTGTCTCCGGGAGTAAGACTCAGTGAAGGAGCCTGGGTGCTTCTTCCAAACAGCAAGAGCTTTCTCTGAGATTGAGCAAGTTTGTCGGGGGAGGAACACTTCGGCCTAAGGAAGCAAGGCTAGGTGTAGCTTGGGAACCGACTACTAGCGGTAGCTGTGGTAAAGTGGAACAAACCCACCAATGGATCAGAAACGCACCAATAGATAAGATATAGGGATGTTTTGGTTGCTGGGGTGACACCAAATAGTTCAGGAAGCTTAATGATGTATTTATTATGTATACAGTGCTTTGTCTGCATGTATGCGTACAGGCCAGGTCTCATTACTATGTGGTTGCTGGGAATTGAACTCAGGACCTCTGCAAGAGCCGACAGTGCTCTTGACGGCAGAGTCATCTCTCCAGCCCCGCAGGAAGCCTTCTTGCAAGAGGCCGTTTCTGTGGATCTTGGTAGTGCCTGCCTTCAATCGCAAGCAGAAGCAGACAGATTTCAGGGTGTTCCGGTCTAAACTGGTTCCACGCCAGTCAGGGCTATATAGTGAGACTCCATCTCAAAACAAAACACAAATGAAGCCAAAAGGGAAGGGCAGCTTCTAAAATTTAAAAAAAATTTTTTTTTTGGTTTTTACGAGACAGGGTTTCTCTGTATTGTTTCGGAGGCTATCGGTCCAGCCTGGCCTCAAAGTCACAGAGATCCGCCTGCCTCTGCCTCCCGAGTGCTGGGATTAAAGGCGTGCGCCACCACCGCCCGGCGTAGTCAGTGCTCTTAACTGTTGAGCCATCTCCCTGGCCCCTTTTCTTCTAAAATTTTAAAATTAGGTTTATTGTTTGATTTTATGTGAGTGTTTTGCCTACATATATGTATGTGCACCACATACACCCTTGGTGTCCATGGGGATCAGGGTTATGGTTGTTTGTGCCAAATGGGTCCTCTGTAAGAGTAGCAGTGCTTTGAAAGCTGGGCCATCACTCCAGCCCCTGAAGAGGCAGCTTCTTAGGGGAGGTGTTCAGGCAGAATCGTGAGGTGGAAAAACCAGGGTACTATGAGAGAGGGACCATATATTTTGTTTGTTTTTTCAAGACAGGGTTTCTCTGTGTAGTTCTGGCTGCCCTAGAACTCACTCTGGAGATTAAATTCAGAGATCCGCCTGCCTCTGCCCACAAGGGCTGGGATTAAAGGCGTGTGCCACCACTGCCTGGGTCTCTCAGACATTTATTAGTGTCTGCTGTGTGGGATACCTGGAGAGAAGCCTGCTCTGTGGAGTTTGCCCCTGGTGAATGACAGGCCACATACAGACAGGGAAGATGCAGTGTCACTGGGTCAGCAGACCTGGCCTGAAAGTCTCGCCCTTGTAGAAGATGTGATTCAAATAGACAGGGAGGTATGGAGAAGCGTGTAGGAGTTAGACAAAGTGGTCCAGGCAAGCTGTTTGGCGATAGAGGCTAAGGGATTGAGGGAAGAGGGACAGCAGATAAGGGTTAACAAGGTGGAGCTCCACGACCCATTCTCCAAGAAGCGAATGTTGGCAAAGAAATGATCTTGTCCAACTTATGTTCCACCGAGGTCCAAGGAGACTAGTCAGGAAGTGGCTATAGCTATTAGGCAGGAATTAATGGTGGCCTGTAATACTATAGTATAGCTATGAGGTGACAGGAAGCCATCCGTCAGGATGGATGGAGAGGAGCTGAGAGTGACGCCAACATTTTGCCAGTGTTGTGGGTCACGGGTCTGGGTTTGGTCTTAGCAGTTATTCTAGTAGTGTTGCTATTCCATGGTGGCCAGGGGTAGGAGCTGGACTTACAGGTGGTTGTGAGCTGCCTGATATGAGTGCTAAGAACAGAATTCAGGTCAAGAGAAAGGGTTTTAAAGGCGAGGGAGAGAGCAGCATAGCTGTACACTGGGAATGAACAGGAGTGTTTGCTTTTTTCAGGGGAGGTGTTTGATTCAGAGTTTCTCTGTATAGTAACCTTGGCTGTCCTGGAACTTGCTATGTAGACCAGGCTGACACTGAACTCACAGAGATCCTCCTACCTCTGTCTCCCAAGTGCTGGGAGTGCCCAGCTGAGTGTTTGTTTTTTTTTTTTTTTAGTATTATTATTTTGGTTTTTCAAGGCAGGGTTTCTCCACTGTAGACCAGGCTGGTCTTGAACTCACAGAGATCCGCCTGCCTCTGGCTCCTGAGTGCTGGCCTTAAAGGCATGTGCCACCAACGCCCGGTTGTGTTTGGATTTTTAATGGTTAGGGTACATTCTAAAGATAGATCCTTGAGATCAGGACCTGTCCCTGGCTCTTAGCTGGCTTTTGGGAACATGTTCACCATGCTGGATTACCTCATCCAGCCTTTATGCAGGGGAAAGGAGGTCTCAGTCTATGTGCCATCCTCTGTTCAAGCCCATGGGAGGCTGCCCCTTTCTGAATGGAGACGGAGGAGTGGATGGGGAGAGGGGAGATAGAGTTGGTGGGGGATGGGAAGAAAGGAGGGAGGAGAAACTGTGGTTGGTATGTAAAATAAGTAGAAAAAAAGTTAAAATGAAAGATAGATCCTTGAAACAAAAGCTGAAGCTAAAATGGCAGCTCTTTTTTTTCTGGCCCTAGCAGAACAGTAGGGCTCCTCCTGTCCCATAGACGGGATGAACGTGATGGAGGGCTCAGTCCAGTTGCTGATTTGTGACAGGCTGTCTAGGATAGATAGGCACATTCTGTCAAGACACACTGTGGTCAGGTTTGGACAAATCCAGAAGGGGCAGGCTGGCTGTGATTTGTCCATTCTTCTGTCCTGTTCTTTGTACCTATCCTGGCAGCTTACGGCCTAAGATAGTTAGTCATCTTTCTAGGATTTAGATTTCCAGGAGTCCAAGGTTGAAGCTGCCAGGCACCATAGAGCGAGACCAAGAGGGCATGGTGTCCTTGCTCCACAGCCTGTCCTTCAGAGCAGCCCCAGTGTGTTTAAAGTAAATGTGTCATTCTTTTGTTGCTGCCTTGAGTTTGTTCCTGTGATTAATCCCAGCACTCGGGAGGCAGAGGCAGGCGGATCTCTGTGAGTTCAAGGCCAGCCTGGTCTACTGAGCAAGTTCCAGGTCAGCCTCCAAAGCTATAGAGAAACCCTGTCTCAAAAAAAAAAAAAACAAAACAAAACAAAAAAAGAAAGAAAAGAAAATGCAGCTGTGTGTTGTGGGGACACCCAGTCCAGCACAGCTGGCACCTAGAGGTCAAGGCCTCACTTCTGTTTTATTGTTGTTACTGTTTTTGTTTTTGTTTTTTCAGAAACAAGGTTTCTCTGTGTAGCCCTGACTGTCCTGAAACTCACTTTATGGACCAGGCTGGTCTCAAACTCTCAGAGACCCACCTGCCTCTGCCTCCCGAGTGCTGGGATTAAAGGCGTGCACCACCACTGCCTGGCATATTATTGTTTTTATTGGGGGGAGCAGGGGAGTATTGCCAGGGGAGTGTGCCTGTGCCACACGTGCAGGACCTGCAGCTGGCACTGAGCCGCTTGGCGTCAGGTGTAAGCCTCTGGGTGCACAGTGAGCAAGTCTGAGGCTACATAGAGAATGTGTGCAGCACAGGAGCGGGCTTCTAGGAAAGCTGGAGGTGTGGCTTTCCAGCGAGGAGCTCTGTGGATGGGGGTAGCGATACGTGAATGTCCGTTTGCCCAGGATCACCTAGTTTATACACTGACCTTGCAAAGTAGAGCTTGCTGATGGCAGGGGCCAGGCCTGGGTGGACTTTCCTGTCCTTCAGATGACTGTGTCCACGGATAAATAGGGCTACCTGGTGTGTGGCTTCTTACTGCTTCCTTTTCCCTTCCAGGCTCTGACCAAGAATGATGGGAGCATGGGTAAGTGTGGGATAGCCCCTCTAGCCCTGTACCTGGGTGGGGTGTTTATGGGTGACCTAGGAACAGGACCCAGGTCTGACTTGTTGACCTCTACTCCAGAGGGGAAGGCCCACAGAGAGAAACTAGAGCTGGTAGCCTCCTTCTCCTTTTTTGGCAATGTCATGTCCATGGCCAGCGTGCAGCTTGCGGGCGCCAAACGTGATGCCTTGCTTCTCAGTTTCAAAGATGCTAAGGTGAGCAGTCTGAGTCTGGCAGGAGGTCCCGGGCACAGTGGTGTGTTACAGGGAACAGTGCTGGGCTGGGGTTATCGGGATTGGTATTGAATGGGTTACCGTTCTGACCTCCTGTCTCCAGCTGTCAGTGGTGGAATATGACCCAGGCACCCATGACCTGAAGACCCTGTCTCTGCACTACTTTGAGGAGTCTGAACTTCGTGTAAGCCAAGCCTAGGAGTGCCCCAGGCTAAGCCTCGCAATTCCCTCTTCCATTTCTCCTCTGCCGCCTGGTGCTTCCCTCAGATCTTTTGTAGCCCAGCTGATGTCCCCTCTGCCCCCAGGATGGCTTTGTGCAGAATGTGCACACACCTCGTGTGCGGGTGGACCCCGACGGGCGCTGTGCAGCCATGCTCATCTACGGCACACGGCTGGTGGTTCTGCCTTTCCGCAGAGAGAGCCTGGCGGAGGAGCATGAAGGGCTCATGGGCGAAGGGTGAGCGCCAAGCTAGGTGGCTGTGGTCCCGAGACCCTAAGAGCCCTGGGCTTTGTGCCCTGTGCCCTCCCGCTGACGCCTCTGGTCTGCAGGCAGAGGTCCAGCTTCCTGCCCAGCTACATCATCGACGTGCGGGCTTTGGATGAGAAGCTGCTCAACATCATCGACCTGCAGTTCCTACATGGCTACTATGAGCCCACCCTGCTTATCCTGTTTGAGCCCAACCAGACCTGGCCCGGGTGAGGCTGGGACCCTCTGCTACGGGCCCCAAGATGTCCTGCCCATGCAGGGCTATACATAGGGGGATGGGGTCACTGGGTCACTGGCCTTGGGAGCAGTGTGACTGCCTCTGGATGACCTGCCTGCTGCTCTAGGCGGGTGGCTGTGAGGCAGGACACGTGCTCCATTGTGGCTATCTCGCTGAACATCACACAGAAAGTCCACCCAGTCATCTGGTCCCTCACCAGCTTGCCCTTTGACTGTACTCAGGCCCTGGCTGTGCCCAAGCCCATAGGTAAGGTGTGGCGGTATTGAGTGCGGTGGGGGTGGGGCCGCAGTGAGCTGCCTTGACAGTGGTGTCTGCCTCCAGGTGGGGTAGTGATCTTCGCTGTCAATTCACTGTTGTACCTGAACCAGAGTGTTCCCCCATATGGTGTGGCTCTGAATAGTCTCACCACAGGCACCACCGCTTTCCCACTACGTGAGTGGGGTGCACGATGGGATGTGCGGGATGTGCGGGGTGCAGAGTGGGCCATGTTCAGGGCAAGGCATCCAGGTTGCATGATCATCCTGTACCCACAGGTACCCAAGAGGGCGTACGGATCACCCTGGACTGCGCGCAGGCAGCCTTCATCTCTTACGACAAGATGGTCATCTCCCTGAAGGGAGGCGAGATGTGAGCCCACAGCCCGTGAGCCCTGACCTCTGAAATGCCCACGTTCTCAGCGTGCCCCTTGCCCACTCAGCACCCTTGTCTTCCCACAGTTACGTGCTGACCCTCATCACCGATGGCATGCGTAGTGTCCGAGCGTTTCACTTTGACAAGGCAGCTGCCAGTGTCCTTACCACCAGCGTGAGTAGGGACAAGGTTGGGCGCCTTCTGGGCCCAGGTCTGGTCGTGCTCTTACTCATACCTCTCCCTCAGATGGTCACAATGGAGCCTGGATATCTGTTCTTGGGCTCTCGCCTGGGCAACTCCCTCCTCCTCAAATACACAGAGAAGCTGCAGGAGCCCCCGGCCAGTTCTGTCCGCGAAGCTGCTGACAAGGCAAGTGCCCACAATGTGGGGTCCCTGGGCCTGTCCTTCCATGACCCCCTGTGTGGGACAGCCTCAGGGCTACTCATTTCTCATGCCACGCAGGAAGAGCCTCCCTCTAAGAAGAAGCGAGTGGACCCCGCAGTGGGCTGGACAGGTGAGAGGGGGGACTGGGACGCGAGGGGAGAGCAACAGTCCATGGCTGGACTCTGCTGGGCTCTGTCTGCTGCAGGAGGCCAGACGGCGCCACAGGATGAGGTGGATGAGATTGAGGTGTACGGCAGTGAGGCCCAGTCAGGCACACAGCTGGCCACCTACTCTTTTGAGGTAAGAGTGGGGAAGGCAGTGGATATCCACCCCCTTTACCGTAGCTGACCATTGCTGTGCCCACAGGTCTGTGACAGCATGCTCAACATTGGGCCCTGTGCCAATGCTGCCGTGGGCGAGCCTGCCTTCCTCTCTGAAGAGGTACCCAGGGCTGGGACGACAGGGTCAGAGGCTGGGACTACAGGTCAGAGCCTGGAGGTCAAGTGGAGAGCTGTGTCCTTACCCTGCTCTGTAGTTTCAGAACAGTCCTGAACCAGACCTGGAGATTGTGGTTTGCTCTGGCTACGGGAAAAACGGGGCCCTGTCAGTGTTGCAGGTGGGTGTAGGAGGGACGGGAGACGCCAAGTACGACTTAGCGGGCTGAGCCCTCACTCCCACGCCATCTTTATTCCAGAAGAGTATCCGGCCCCAGGTGGTGACGACCTTTGAACTTCCTGGCTGCTATGATATGTGGACGGTCATCGCTCCTGTGCGGAAAGAGGAGGTAGACTGCTCTGAGGAGACCCAGAGGGGCAGGGGTGTGCAGCCCCTGGGGACACTGGGGCTCAGGGGGTCACGGGGCAGGGGTGTGCAGCCCCTGGGGACACTGGGGCTCACAGCCACATACTGCCCTTGACACACTGTGACCCCTGCCTGCTGCCCTTTGCCCTCACAGGAAGAAACACCCAAAGCAGAGAGCACAGAGCAGGAGTCTCCTACCCCCAAAGCTGAGGAGGACGGGCGAAGGCATGGCTTCCTTATTCTTAGTCGGGAAGACTCAACCATGGTAAAAAAAAAAAAAAAAAGTGGAGTCTGGGACTAGGAACAGGGTCCCCTGGGGAAGGGCACCACTCACCACTGTCACCGTAGATCCTACAGACTGGACAGGAGATCATGGAGCTGGACACTAGTGGCTTTGCCACACAGGGCCCCACAGTCTTTGCCGGAAACATTGGGGACAATCGCTACATTGTCCAAGTCTCACCACTGGGCATTCGCCTGTTGGAAGGCGGTATGTATGAAAGGTAGCTCTGTGTGAATGGGTCTTGAGGTGGTATGGACTTGGCCACCTCACCCTAATGACCTGTGTCCACAGTGAATCAACTCCACTTCATCCCTGTGGACCTGGGTGCCCCCATTGTGCAGTGTGCTGTGGCTGATCCCTATGTGGTCATCATGAGTGCTGAGGGCCACGTTACCATGTTCCTGCTCAAGAATGATTCATATGGTGGCCGCCACCACCGCCTGGCACTACACAAGCCTCCCCTGCATCATGTAGGCTCCCTACCCTTGACGCCTCTGCCTACCCCTGACGCCTCTGCCTACCCCTGACGCCTCTATCTTCCCGCCGCCCGCCCTGCTCCTGTCTGAACCCCATCCCGTTTCCTACAGCAGTCGAAGGTGATTGCCCTCTGCCTGTACCGTGATGTCAGTGGCATGTTCACCACCGAGAGCCGTCTGGGTGGGGCCCGTGATGAACTTGGGGGCCGAAGTGGCTCAGAGGCTGAAGGTCTGGGCTCAGAGACAAGGTGCGTAGGGACTGGTATGTGTGTGCTGGCGTCCCCACGGCAGGCTGTGATGGGTCTATCTATTGGTCCCCAGCCCCACGGTGGACGATGAGGAAGAGATGCTCTATGGAGACTCCAGCTCGCTCTTCAGTCCCAGCAAAGAGGAGGCCCGCAGGAGCAACCAGCCCCCGGCTGACCGTGACCCTGCACCCTTCAGGGTGGACCCCACCCACTGGTGCCTGCTCGTGCGGGAGAACGGCACCATGGAGGTAGGTGCGTTACACACACAACAGAACCACAGCTCAACAGCCTTTGCTTCCGCTCTTAACCAGTGTCCTCTCTCCAGATCTACCAGCTCCCAGACTGGCGGCTGGTATTCCTAGTTAAGAACTTCCCTGTGGGCCAGCGGGTCCTGGTGGACAGTTCTTTTGGACAGCCCACTACACAAGGTGAAGTCCGAAAGGAAGAGGCCACGCGCCAGGGGGAGCTGCCTTTGGTCAAGGAGGTGTTGTTGGTTGCTCTGGGAAGTCGGCAGAGCAGGCCTTACCTGCTGGTAAGCTCCTTGCCACCTGCCTCCCAAGGCCCTGCCACACCCTCATGTCCTTCCGCTCCCTACCTTCACTGTCCCTGCTTGGACCCCAGGTGCACGTGGACCAGGAGCTGCTTATCTATGAAGCCTTCCCCCACGACTCTCAGCTCGGCCAGGGAAATCTCAAAGTCCGCTTCAAGAAGGTGCCAATGGCCATACCCTGCTTGGGCACGGGGTAGATTGGAAGGTCAGGCCACAGGGCATAGCACTCACTGTGGCCTCTGCCAGGTCCCTCACAATATCAACTTCCGTGAAAAGAAGCCAAAGCCATCTAAGAAGAAGGCAGAAGGTTGCAGTACCGAGGAGGGATCTGGAGTCCGGGGCCGTGTGGCCCGTTTCCGCTACTTCGAGGACATTTATGGCTATTCAGGGGTAGGCAAGTGGCTTGGGCGAGGGCCTGGCTTTGAGGACAGTGCCTCCCTCACACCGCACTCAGAAGTGTCTGCCTCCAGGTCTTCATCTGTGGGCCCTCACCTCACTGGCTGCTGGTGACTGGCCGTGGAGCTTTGCGTCTACATCCCATGGGCATCGATGGCCCCATTGACTCCTTTGCGCCATTCCACAATGTGAACTGCCCCCGTGGCTTCCTGTACTTCAACAGACAGGTGAGGAGGCTTAGCCTAGGCCAGACCAGCTGTGGGAGCAGAGGGCCAAGACAGTGGAAACTTGGGGCTAAGCGATTCAACTCTGAGCTAACCCTGGGAAGATTGAGGTGGGACAGATGGGGTGTGGAGGGCTGCGCAGTGAGATTTACCTGCCTGCACTTTAGGAACACGCTGGAAATGACTGCTCTGGTGTAGCCTCAAGTCTTGGTCCAAGAGCCAGGCTGAGCTGTCTTTTTTTTATTATTATTATTTTATTTATTATTAAGTATACAGTGTTCTGCCTGCATGCCAGAAGAGGGCACCAGATCTCCGTTCCAAATGGTTGTGAACCACCATGTGGTTGCTGGGAATTGAACTCAGGACCTCTGGAAGAGCAGCCAGTGCTCTTAACCTCTGAGCCATCTCTCCCGCCCCAAGCTGTCTTTACCTTTTGTTTTGCCTCTTTGCCTGAGCCTGTTTAACCATCTGTGCCATTCAGACGATAGCAGGGATTAAGACCCTGATGGCGGGTGTTTTCCAGGGGCTAGTGACACAGAATTGCTGGTGAAGGGTGGCCTGGATCACGGACATTGGCTCCTTTGTCTGTTTATTGTTGGAGTTACAATCGTGTCCAGTCCGTGGGGTCCTCTGGCCCTGGCCTTCCCATGTCCTGCACTACTGTCCACCAACATGAAGCGACCCTAGACAGTCAGGCTGCCAAAGCTTTAGCCTCTCCAGGCAACTGCCCAACACAGCAGACCTGATATCCCATGACCACAGAACTAGAGAACATTTGGGGAAGTCTAAGTTCATTGGCCCTGCCCTTGTCCACCCCAGAGCAAACTGACTTTGCTGCCCGCTGCACCCTAGGGTGAACTGAGGATCAGTGTCCTGCCTGCATACCTGTCCTATGATGCTCCATGGCCCGTCAGGAAGATCCCGTTGCGCTGCACAGCCCACTACGTGGCCTACCATGTAGAGTCCAAGGTCTGTCCCTGTCCCACATCCCCCAGACACCTTCTAGCCTGGCCTCTGGCATTTGACACCCTCTTAACACCCAGGTGTATGCTGTGGCCACCAGCACCAACACACCTTGCACTCGAATCCCACGCATGACTGGTGAGGAAAAGGAATTTGAGGCTATTGAAAGAGGTATGCAACACTTGAGGGTAGGGTGGCCAGAGCCTGGCTGCGCTGTCTACAGGGTGACTAACTCATTTTCCTTGTCCCAGCAGATGAGAGATACATCCACCCCCAGCAAGAAGCCTTCTCCATCCAGCTCATCTCCCCAGTCAGCTGGGAGGCCATTCCCAATGCCAGGTGAGGGTGGGCCTGCCAGGGGCTGCCCTTTGGTGACAGCTTGGAGGTGGCGAGTCCTAATGAAGCTTGGCTTCGTGCAGGATCGAGCTGGAGGAGTGGGAGCATGTCACGTGCATGAAGACGGTGTCACTGCGCAGTGAGGAGACCGTTTCAGGCCTAAAGGGCTATGTGGCTGCTGGGACTTGCCTCATGCAGGGGGAAGAAGTCACATGCCGTGGGCGGGTAAGGGCCTTTGGGTGGGGGGCAGGCAGCCCCCAGCAGACAATCTGCCACCTCCATGCATTCCCTTTCCCTTCCAGATCCTGATCATGGATGTGATCGAAGTGGTCCCTGAGCCTGGGCAGCCTCTGACTAAGAACAAGTTCAAGGTCCTGTATGAGAAGGAGCAGAAGGGGCCCGTGACTGCGCTGTGCCACTGCAATGGCCACCTGGTGTCAGCCATCGGCCAAAAAGTGTGTTGTTTATTCGTGTCCTTCCCTTCCCTCCTGTGCAGCTGTGTGACCTCTAACCCTGCGCTGCTCACCATCTCCTGCCCTTTAGATCTTCCTGTGGAGCCTGCGGGCCAGCGAGCTGACGGGCATGGCCTTCATCGACACCCAGCTCTACATCCACCAAATGATCAGTGTCAAGAACTTCATCCTGGCAGCAGACGTCATGAAGAGCATCTCACTGCTGCGCTACCAGGAGGAGAGCAAGACCCTGAGCCTGGTGTCCCGGGTACGCACAGGGACCGGTGTGCAGGTGGGCGCCAGTCCAGTGCCTGCTCCAACACTGCCTTCTCCCTTTCCCAGGATGCCAAGCCTTTGGAGGTATACAGCGTGGATTTCATGGTGGACAATGCCCAGCTGGGCTTCTTAGGTGAGTTTGTGGGTCCTTGGGAGGCTACACTAGTGGGGTGTGGAGAGCTGAGGCTGACTCTGAGTCTCTGTCCATCAGTGTCTGACCGGGACCGCAATCTTATGGTGTATATGTATCTGCCAGAAGGTGAGTGATTCCTCTCCGGCCTCTCCTTGGGCTGGGGACCAGGCAGTGGGCAGGTCTTGACTTGAGTTCCTGTGCCCAGCCAAAGAGAGTTTTGGGGGCATGCGCCTGCTGCGCCGAGCAGACTTCCATGTGGGTGCCCATGTGAACACATTCTGGAGGACCCCATGCCGAGGGGCTGCTGAGGGGCCCAGCAAGAAGTCGGTCGTGTGGGAAAACAAGCACATCACGTGGTTTGGTGAGTACTGGGCTAGGGGTACCTAGGGATGGGAGGCTCAGCCTGGCTCACATAGCGTCTCCTCAGCCACCCTGGACGGTGGCATTGGGCTCCTGCTGCCCATGCAAGAGAAGACATACCGCCGACTGCTGATGCTGCAGAACGCACTGACAACCATGCTACCCCACCACGCTGGCCTCAACCCCCGTGCCTTCCGGTGAGTGTGCCCCTTCCCGGGTCTCTCCCTGTACCCCACATATGCTCTGACTCCCTTATGTCCACTACCCCAGAATGCTGCATGTCGATCGGCGCATCCTGCAGAATGCCGTGCGCAATGTCCTCGATGGAGAGCTGCTAAACCGCTACCTGTACCTGAGCACCATGGAGCGCAGTGAGCTGGCCAAGAAGATAGGGACCACACCTGACATTGTGAGTACCACCTCTCTCACCGGAGCCCGTCTGCCTCACCTGTCCTACCCACTCACACCTTTACATCATCCCACAGATCCTGGATGACCTGCTGGAGACAGACCGTGTCACTGCTCACTTCTAACCCTGATACCACCCTGCCATTGTACACTTCTCTACCCATTTTGTATAAAAGAAAAAACGATTTCTTTCAGACAAGTGTGTGGTCATTGTGTTTAAGAGCCCCATAGTGTATTCCCCATTCCAGGTCCTGGGTTGTAAGGTGTGTACACTGGGGCCTGCTCAGTGTGCCCAGGCTGGAAGATCTGCTGGCCCCTGGCAGCCTTGCAGTCCTTCTGGCTCAGGCACCTACATCTCCAGGTACTGGTAGACTTCCTCAGCTTTGGGGACAAAACCCAGGCGGGCCAGAACACGAAACAGGAGGGCGGTGAGCCGCATGGCAAGGGTCTCCAGCCTAGAGGGGCAGGGTGAAGGGTCATAAGTTGATGGGGAGCAGATTCTGGTCAGCCACCCATCCAGCCCACATGCTTACCTCAGGACCACTTCAAACTTGAATGACTCCCAGATGACCTTGATGTGGCGCACGAGGCTGCTGCTGTAAATGCCCTGGTATGCCGCGCCCACCAGGCGGCTCCAACCCCAGACAGCGCTGTAGCAGATACATGTATTAGCCTGCTAACCTGCTGCAGCCCCTTCAGGCTTCCCCTTGGGTCACCAACCTCTTGGCCATGAGGAAGTAGCGGTCAACAGGGGTGCCCAACGCTGAGTTGATGGCACGCACTGTGTTGATGTTTCGCAGCACAAGCAGCATGGGCCGTGGCAGCGCCTTGAGTACTTCCATTATGCCTTCAAAGTGTTCGCGAGCCATGTCCTGCATGTAGACCGCCTCCTCACGGCTCATCAGGTGGGAGCCCCACAGCTGGCCCAGGCGCACAGGTCGCTGCATGAGCACCTCAGAGAACAGCATGTAGTCTGGGGAAGGCACGAGTTGCTTTTTGGTGCATAGTTGCAGGCTTCTGCCTGTCCCACAAACACCCACCCTTACCTTGCACCCCAAGAGCAGCTGCGTGTGTCTTCATTGCGGCATTGTCCCTCAGGATGATGGCCCGCCACAGCTGGCACAGGGAGGACCGGTCCCTGCAGGAAGGCCTAACTGAGCTCGAAGCTGCAGGAGAAGGGGCCCCAGGAAGGCCTGCCCTGCCCCCCATGCCTGGCCCCAGCTCACTTCTCATCCAGGAACTGGTAGAGACCATGGTCCAGGATTACCAGCTCTGCTTTTCCATCTGGACCTTTCCGCACCAGAACTAGGAACACAGCATATCAGCTCAAGCCACCCCTCTAAGATCCCACCCTGGGGCCTTTCCTACCATTTCCAGGGTGGGGGTCAGAGTGAATGAAGCCAGTGTAGAATATCTGTTCAGCAAAAGCCTGAATCAGCTTCTTTGCTACCTAGGGAGTACACAGGGAATACATGACAGCAACCATGCCCCAGCATCCCGTGCCCTGCCCCAACACACGGTACTCACGTCCTGCACCGCCAGTCCCTGTCTCTTGATGGCCTCCATGTCATTCACTTTACAGCCCTCACAGAAGTCAGCTGTCAGCACCCGCTGGGAGAGCAAGAGACTGAGTGAGCTCAGCAGCGTGTGTTGCCCCACCCTCAGGGAAAGCTCTACCCAGCCCACCTTGCTGGACTTGTCCCAGTGCACCCGAGGGACAACGATATAACGGAAGTGCTTAAGCTCCTGAGCACAGCGCTCAGCATTTCGGCCCTCATTCTCGAAGTCCAGCTCCTGGGACAGGGTCCCCTTCAGGTCCTGGAGGTGATGCATGGGCCGGTCAGTCCCATCGGGGTTTAGCGCTTACCCCCACCTGTTATGGGTGCACTACCTGTAGGACCCAGCTGAAGCCAAAGCTGGGGTGCATGAGCTCCACGAGCTGCAGCAGGAGTTCCAGGGTGTGCACGTCCCCATCAAAGCGGTCTCGTAGGTCGATGTACTGTACCTGCAGTGGGCCAGGGTACACTGAAACCCATGGTTACCACTGGCCCAGGGTCCATCTAGAGTGCGGCCGCATAGATACCTTCACGGCCACAGCAGTACCATCATGTAGCTTGGCACGGTGCACCTGAGCTAGGCTTGCAGCAGCCATCGGCTCATACTCAAACTCCTGGAAGAGTTCAGTAGGCAGTGCCTGGAAGTCTTCAAGGAACAGCTCATCCACCTGTCAAGAACATGCTTGGAGTCACTGCCAGCGCTGCTGGGGCAACATCCTCTTCCCTCCACCCCATGAGGGGGGCTCACCTCTCGGAAGCCCCGAGTGAGAGCCCTGTCCTCCAGCACACGCAGCGTCTGGATGTACTCGGATGGCAGCAGGTGGTTGAAGGAGCACAGTCCTTGGCCCAGTTTCACATAGAGGCCCCCATTGCGGATGGCTCCTGCCACCAGGGCGTCAGCCGCACGCTGGTGACATGAAGACATCACCTCCACATACCTCGGGCTGTTCTGACCACAGGCATGGAGGAAAGGCTGGGGACAGGTGGCCACTCCCTGATGCCCCCAGCACCCCCTACCTCCAGCATCTCCCCTCCCTGCCATGTGCTCAGGATATGAGGACAAACCTCCTCCACTCCTCGTAGGAGAACATTTGTACACCACCAATAGTCCAGGGAGATGAGCAGACCGACCTTCAAAGACCTGCAGGCAGAAGCAGCTTAAGTCCCAGGCAGGCTGGGGAGTGTTGGTTCCTGGGGGTCCTTCTGCCCTAAGCCCAAAGTCTGGCCTCACCTATCAGCCCCTGTACTTAAGGTGAGGCTGGACTGGGTTCAGCCTCTAGTAAAGTGGGTCCTTATAAGCTCATGGAATACTACTCATGCCAGTATCCTGAGGCTGCCCAGACAGACTGCCCTGTGCCAGTGGGGGAGGGATGAGGGCTGTGGGCAGAGGAAGCATCATGGTCCCAGGAAGGTCACTTGCAAAAGGGAGGAAGAAAAAAGTTCTCTAATAACCAGAAAAGAGCCAGGTGGTGGTGATGCACACTTTTAATCCCAGCAGAGGCTGAGACAGTTGGATTTCTGCGAGTCAAGGCCAGTCTGGACTATACAGAGAAGCCCTGTCTTGGGATTTAAAAAAAAAAAAAAAAAAGAACCAGAGAGATGGCTCAGTGGTCAAGAGACCTGGCTGCTCTTCTAAAGGACCTAGGTTCAATTCCCAGTACCCACATGGCAGCTCATAACTGCTTGTAATTCCAGTTCCAGGGGATCTAACACCCTCACACAGACATACATGCAGGCAAAACACAGTTGCACACAAAATAAACATAAATAAATCATTAAGAAGTATGGGGCTGGAGAGATGGCACAGCAGTTAAGAGCACTGGCTGCTCTCCCAGACGCCCTGAATTTAGCTCCCAGCAACCACATGGTGGCTCACAAACATCTACAGTGGGATCTGATGCCCTCTTCTTGTGTAAGGGGCTGACATTCCCCCTTACACATATTATGTATGCTTAATAAATAATAAACAAATAGGAACAAAAGCCAGAGAAGCTAGGTTACACTACTCTAGGAGAGTCCCACCTCCTTCATCTGCAGACTAGGAGGGGCTGCCTTGATCTGGAGGAGGGCTTAGGGCTCCAGCTGAGGGGTAGGAGGACACAAAGCCAAGTCCCTTTGGATGGCCTTAACCTAAATAGGGTCCTACTTCCGGCTCTTCCACCACAGGAAGGCCCCTAACTAAAAAGGTGGCAGGTCTCTGAGCTGACATAAAGGGACCTCTCTGAGATGCCACTTCCTTCCACAGGAGGAAGCAGGAAAGACGCCAGCACATACCCTGAACCTGCTAAGACCCCCTCCACCCCCATGCCCACACACTAGCCCCTCCCACACATCCGGCAGCACAGGGAAGGCCAGCAGCAGCCTGCACTGTAGAGTGCGCCCCTGACAATGACAAAGAAACCAATGAGCTCTGAGCTCCCTCATGCTTCAGGGAACAACGGCCTTCTCTGGGCAAAGCGGGCCCTTTAGTGCTTCAACGTAAGGACAGACA
The DNA here is from genome assembly GCF_017639785.1 of Mesocricetus auratus. Lineage (NCBI taxonomy): Eukaryota > Metazoa > Chordata > Mammalia > Rodentia > Cricetidae > Mesocricetus > Mesocricetus auratus. The sequence continues at coordinate 4,196,136 of NW_024429232.1, read as the reverse complement.
CCGAAGGCTGGGAATGTCAACCACAAAGGGAGGAAACAAGACTGACTGAGATAGGGATGCCCATTTGAACTCCAGTATCTGTTATTCAGGGCTGGAGCTCGTCTTGTCAATGTGAGAAGTGTGCATGCATAGCACAGCCCCTGCTCTCATCTCCATTGCAAGTGAAAGAGTTAAAAATCAATTAGAAGCTGGGAGGTGATGGCGCACACCTTTAATCCCAGCACTTGGATCTCTGTGAGTTCCAGACCAGCCTGGTCTACAAGAGCTACTTACTTCCAGGACAGGCTCAAAAGCTACACAGAGAAACCCTGTCTCAAAAAACAAAACAAAACCAAAAACAACAAAACAACAAAAACCAAATTAGATAAACCTCAGCAACTTTTCCAGAGTAGAGCAACCCTACCTTGACTTCCAAGGTAGGGTTGCTCTACTGTTTCAAGGAATTAAAAACAAAAAACAGACCACTTTCGAGAAAACTGGAAAGGTCACGGTGCAATTCTGAAACCATAGAATATTCACTCCCCATGACAACCAATTAAAATACGTAAAATAACAGGTTGTACTGCCAAAAAATATGTATTCCTCTGACCCTGCTAAATGTCAGCCAATCAGAACTGGACCTCACCCACTAATGAGCCTGGCTAACCCCTCACCCTCTGGTGGCTGTTGCATCAGTATTCCAGTAGAGGTCCCTGACGGCTTGCATACAATAAAAACCTTGCTTTTTGCAGCTCAGGAAAGTCTTTCGTCGGGTGGGATTTGGGGGTCTTTGTGATCTGGGCATAACACAAGTAGCCAGCCCCTAAGGGAAAAGCTGACTCCAAAGCTGATCAGGGAAAGACCAGTATGAGTCTGGTGTATAATGTCCCATACAGTGTACGACTACTACCAGGAAAAGCCAAAAACTCCAAAAGGGGGAGTGGAAAGGCTAATGGTGACATCTGGGTGTGGACACTTGACGCAGACACGTGATAAAGCCGAGATGAACAGGCTTGGAAGGGGCAACAAAACCAGGTTGAAGGGACTCTGCTGAGTCCAATCTGAAGCAGTCTTTACAACAAAATAACATAGGGGACAGACTGAATAAAATAGGTATCTCTACAGCACTTGGGAGGCAGAGGCAGGTGGATCTCTGTGAGTTCGAGGCCAGCCTGGTCTACAGAGCGAGTTCCAGGACAGCCTCCAAAGCCACAGATAAACCCTGTCTCGAAAAACCAAAAAAAAAAGCCGGGCGTTGGTGGCACTCACCTTTAATCCCAGCACTCGGGAGGCAGAGGCAGGCGGATCTCTGTGAGTTCGAGGCCAGCCTGGTCTACAAAGTGAGTTCCAGGACAGCCTCCAAAGCTACAGAGAAACCCTGTCTCGAAAAACCAAAAAAAAAAAAAAAAAAAAAAAAAAAAGGTATCTCTAAGTTCGGAGGTGTGAATCAACTAATGAGTTTGTAAATGGTAGAAGGGAAACTTTGTTTTGTTTTTGTTTTTCCAGACAGGGTTTCTCTATGTAGCCCTGGCTGTCCTGGAACTCACTCTGTAGACCAGGCTGGCCTTGAACTCAGAGGTCTGTCACCTCTGTCTCCCGAGTGCTGGGATTAAAAGTGTGTGCCACCTGGCCGGGCGTTGGTGGCGCACGCCTTTAATCCCAGCACTCGGGAGGCAGAGGCAGGCGGATCACTGTGAGTTCGAGACCAGCCTGGTCTACCAAGCGAGTTCCAGGACAGCCTCCAAAGCCACAGGGAAACCCTGTCTCGAAAAACCAAAAAAAAAAAAAAAAAAAAAAAAAGAAAAAAGAAAAAAAAAAGTGTGTGCCACCACCAATACTGCCTGGCTAGGGAGACTTCTTTGCAGGAAGATGCCAAACAGTTAATGTTGAAAAGAATGGCTAAATTAGAAAACTCACTATCAATAATTCACTCACAAAGTATCGGTGGAAACCAAGAGTAAGATGCTGAACCAGACGTCATCACAAGGCATTCTGTTAAATAGTGATCAGTGACAGCAAAGAAATACTAGATTTACTGAACAAACTGAGGTCATGTGCCACTAGGCTGGGCACAGGAGAGCACTGAACACACTACTTCTGTGTTGTCCCAGTTAAAAGATCAGTACCTACAGTGGCCAGCCAGACTTGACTGGAGGACACATCGGGCAAACCCATGCCAAATAAGACTAGACAATAACTGCTCCAAGTGGATCTCTGTGAGTTTAAGACCAGACAGGTCTACACTGAGAGTTTCAGGTCATCCAGGACTATATAGTGGGACCCTGTCTCAAAAAAAAAAAAATCAAAGGAAAAAATTCATAATCTTTCTGAGCCCTGAATGCTAGAACTACAGGTATGTACCACCATTCCTGGTAATTATCCGTTTTTACTTGGCTATATAAAAGAACATCCTTGTTTACATCAAGGATGCCCTAAGACATTACAGTGAGATAATGGAGCACACTAACAGCTTATTCTCAGATACTTAAGATAAAATGTTTTTTATTATTCTTTCAGCTTTTCTGATACTTCATTTGTTTGTTTTGAGACAAGGTTTTAGTTACACACCTGACTGGTTTGAAGCTCACTGTGTCGGGCAGACGGGCATCAAACACAAGAAATCTGATTGTTCTGCCTTGTGAGTGCTGGGATTAGAGGTGTGCGCCACCACACTCAGTCATTTTCAGATATTTGAAATAACGTCAACACAGAAAAGGAAGTAGGACTGTTGGCAGCTTACTTCAAATTCCAAGTACTCCTGAAGTAAGAGGAGTACAAGGTCTGTAAGTTATTTAGCAATACCTGTCTCAAAGTTATAAAAAAAAAATGGTGTAGTAGTGCATCCCTTTAAGCCCGGGACCTGAGAAACAGAGGCAGGGGAGCCTTTGTAAATATGAGGCCAGCCTGGTCTACTTTACAAGTTCTAGGCCAGCCAAGGCTATATAGTAAAACCTTGTCTCAAAAACAAAATGTTGACTGGGCAGTGGTGGCACACACTTTAATCCCAGCACACGGGAGGCAGAGGCAGGCGGATCTCTGAGAAGTCAGCCTGGTGTACAGAGATAGTTCCAGGACAGCCAAGGCTACACAGAGAAACCCTGTCTTGAAAAACCAAAAAGACAAAAATAAGAAAGAAAAGAGAGGCCAGGAGGTGCAGTGAACCCACAGACCCAGGGAAACGGATGTCTGAATGTGTCCCCATCACCTGGTCACAGGCCAGCATGGCCCCTAGCTGTGAGCTGAGAAGCCTCTTTCCCATTAGTCAGGGTGAGCTGCACAAGGCAGTTGCCAGAAACCTGCAAGGCCTCTGCAGTGTTGATGACAGCCAGAGAAACACAGTAAGAATACTAGGCTCTGTTCTCACTAGTCCTGGGGCCCACAGAACACAGGGGGCATTGTTCAGCCTTTCAATAGGGATGCCTCAGAGCTCCAGGCAAAACCAACCAGAAGGACAGGTATGGAGAGCCTCAAATGGAAACAGGTATCCAACCACAGACAGACATGCCATGGACTAATCAGGGACATTTCCTCCCCCATCTCTCCCCTCCCTCCCTCCCTCCCTCCTTCCCTCCCTCCCTCCCTCCCTCCCTCCCTCCCTCCCTCCCTCCCTCCCTCCCTCCCTCCCTCCCTCCCTCTCTCTCTCTCTCTCTCTCTCGACTTCTCTATGTAACAGTCCTGGCTATCCTGGAACTTGCAATGTAGAACTTGAACTCACAGAGATCCATCTGCCTCTGCCTCCTGAGTGCTGGGATTAAAGGCGTGTGCACCACTGCCCAGCTATGGTGACATTTCTTATGAAAAGCCTAAGGACCTTGGAACCAAAGCCTTCTTGAGGAGGAATTGTGCTTAGAGTTACATGGAGCAAGATACTTCCTGTACCATGGCAACGTGATCTCTACAGTTCAGAGCCATTCAAGTTAAGACACTTTCTTCACTAACAAAGTCAACGAGGCTGGGCGGGCAGCTGCAAGAGTTCCCACCCCGGGAGGGGAAGGCACTTGGAAAACCCCTCCCTCCCCCATGGTGCTAGGATGAGGTGGCAGCTCCACCCAGGGCCAAGCCTCCATGCCCAGAGCTCTAGGTCTCCTTGGATGGTGGGGTGAGTAGAGCAGAGAAGCTTCTTTACTTTCAGGGCTAAAGCCCTTGTCCTCAAGGCCATGGCTGACCTGGAAAAGTCTGTGGGGACATTGCTCCCTGTTCAGGCCATAGGCTGCATGTTAACTACAAAGTTCCAGAACCCCACAACCCTTGGAGGAGAGGAATATGGAGAAGGCTATCCCACCCAAGCTGTGCCAGGGCTGGCATTTTAACCCTCCTACCTGCTGAAGCGCCCGATACCATCTATGGCAAGTCGCAGCTTCCTCTTTTCCTGGGCTTCCGCACTGAGATAGCGGGCTCCGAGGAGCAAGGGCACCCCCACCACAGTGACAGAGAGCGCCCTCCGCCACAGCAGCCTGGTCCTTGAGGTCCTGAGAGGAGACAGGAAGATGCTGCTTCTTCACAAGGGAGCTGGGGCCTCAGTTTCTCCCTTTCCTGCCTTTGCAGACCAACTCTGAGTCTGTCTATGGGACCATGTGGCCACCAGAGGACACCAGCACATTCAAGGCCCTTTCCCTAGGCCCCACAACAGCCAGATGCTGGAGGACAAGGTCTCCTTCGGCCGTCCTGGAAGGTCAATACAGATCCGCAGTCTACAGAGTGGACCGCCATCTCTGTCCCCATCATGATGGTGCAGAGGACCCTAATGGAAGGTGAGACCTGGTAGTATAAAGTCACAAACCACACTGAGCAAGAACTTAGAGCAAGGACAGAACAGAGTTCCATATTGCACGAGACAGCAAACATCCACATATGCATAATGCAGCAGCAGCAGCAGGAACAGTCCCATGCTCACGCGTGGCCTCCTGTCTAGGCCATGGCACACTCAAAGAAAGGGCCTTCCAGCCAGGGGTGGCGGCGCACACCTTTAATTCCAGCACTCAGGAAGCAGAGGCAGGTGCTTATGTATGAGTTTGAGGTCAGTCTAGTCTACAGAGTTCCAGGACAGCTAGAGGTATACAAAGAAACCACGTTTCAAAAAGGAAGGAAGGAAGGAAGGAAGGAAGAGGAGGAGGAAGAGGGAGGACAGGACAGGGCAGGGCAGGAGAGAGGGTCTTTCTCTTTGCTCATAGAACCACGCATCCATTACAACCCTTCTGGCTGTCCTAACCCGTTGTGTGACGCCCTATAGAGGCAATCCCAGTCTTCATCTCTAAATGATCCCTGTGTGTCTCATGGAATGGGAGCCTCTGTTTGTCAGTGTGTGTTCATCACAAACTTCTTGTTGGGAGCCGCCATCTCCAGAGTGTGACCAATTACAGGTCAGAGACCCTGCGGTCTCAGGTTCAAGTGCCAAAGAGAGAAACACGATTAAAGGTGCAGTGTGGCCTCTCCATCTTTGCGACCGCACACAGTCATCTCCTCGTCTAGGAAGGGGCCTGCCTTTGGCTGCAGGGGTCATCACCTTGCCAGTGAGCTCTTGAAGTTCCTCGTGAAGAAAATGGCAGGACATGGCCAGGGCTTCTGTCTGTTCTGCAGCAGAGCGGAGTGGAAGTGACATAGTCGTATCTGTGAAGAGAACAGATAGCAAAGCTGGGCAGAGGCAGGGACACGGGGACGCAGCTCACGCCTGTCACTGCCTGGCATCTACTCAAGCCTGAAGCAGGGCCACACCAAACTCTCACTCAGTGAAGGCTGTCCATGCTTCCAGGGCTCCAGGCAGGAAGCTACCTGGACGCCAGTGTCAGCAATAAAGACGCAGGCTGTCTACTGGATGAAGAAGCTGAAGGCAGGAGAAGAAAGACATTCCTGAAGACGCCTCACCTTTTGAGGGAAGAAAACCCATCCGGACCTGGATTATCTGTCATGAGGGCCAGCACCACTTTTGTGGTGACACCCTGAACCTGCCATTTAGTATTTCTAGGTGCTGACATCACTAACTGGTGACCACAGGAAGTGGGCCACACCATGGGAGAAGTGTCAGCAATGCCCGCCCACCAAATCTTTTTTGTTTGTTTGTATTTTTTGATGGTTTGTTTTTCGAGACAGGGTTTCTCTATGGCTTTGGGGGCTGTCCTGGAACTTGCTCTGTAGACCAGGCTGGTCTCGAACTCACGGAGATCCGCCTGCCTCTGCTGCCCAAGTGCTGGGATTAAAGGCGGGCGCCACCACTGCCCAGCTTCCCCCACCAGTTCTAAGAGAGAGGCCTCACAGAAGTGGCTTTGTGTTGGACCTTGTTCTGAAAACAGAAAGATTCACGGAGAACTGAAACTGGAAATCTGTGCAAAGTCACAGCTGGGGAAGTCACAGGCCCAGTGAGGAAGTGGCAGCTGCTGTTCTGCCAAGGGGACATGATGCGCCTATCAAACTGTCTTCTACACTGCTGGGTTTACGTCCACAAACTGTGCTGCTCTCACCGCTGGCCAGGGCGCCTATTGTTGCAGTGGCGGCAGCAACTGGAGACACAGAACTGGTCGTTTGGAAAGAAGCAAGTGACTGTGGACGCTTGGCCTTCAGCGGGGCATCCACGTCACCCTTTCCTCAGGAACACTATGGGGGAGACAGAAGAGCCCAAGGAGGAGAGGGGAGAGTGCTCTGGAAAGCTCTTCTCTGGGCATGCCATGGCTACTGCACTCCTGAACATGCAGCAGCTACAGTTACCTTCATAAGACTTGTGCAAGGTTGGACCCCGTCATGGAGAAGAGAGGGGCTCAGCAGGAAACACTGGTAAGGTGCCCTTGCTCCTGTTAAGCAGGGACCCATGCTCTGGACTATAATGAAAGTCACTGGGACACGCACGCACGCACGCACGCACGCACGCACACACACACACACACACATGCACACACGCACGCACCCACACACATACACATACCATGAGAGTGGAAATTGGACTAGTTGGAAAGAAGGGATCATCCAGGGTGGGAAGAGGAGAACACAGAATAATGGGAGGGAAATACAATAACACATTACATACATGTATGAAAGCGTTGAAGTGAAACTCACTATTATGGGCTGCACACGGTATCACACACCTTTAATCCTAGCACCTGGGAAGAGGCAGGTGCATCTCTGAGTGCCAGTCTGCTCTACAGAGCAAGTTCAAGGCAGTCAGGGCGACACAATAAGTCCCTGCTTCAAAGAAAGGGCTGGAGTCTGGAGAGATGGCTCAGTGGTTAAGAGCACTGGCTGCTTGTCCAGAGGAGTGGGGTTTGAATCCCAGTATGCAGAGGACAGTTCACAACCATCTAAAACTGCAGTATCTGGGATCTGTTGCTCTCTTCTGGCCTCCACAGGAACCAGGCACATATGCAGTACACAGGCATGCAAACAAAACGCCCATACACATAAAATAAATTTTTAAACTTTTAAGAAGAAACTATTATGTATAATTAATATATACTAATAAAACATCATCATCATTATTACTTGAGATAATATCACATCATGTATTCTTGGCTGGCCTGGAGCTCAATACATAGACCAGGCTGGCCTCAAACTCACAAAATACACCTGTGTCTCTGCTTTCCAAGTGCTGGAACTAATGGAGAGCATGAGGCTGGAGAGATGCTCAGTGGTTTAGAGCACTTCCTGCTCTTCCAGAGGCCCAGAGCTTAGTTCTCGGAACCTGAAGGGCAGCTCACAGCTGCTCTACCTCCAGCTCCAGGATATCCCATGCCTCTGAACTCCTCGGACACTAGCATTCATGCACACATACCCCATGCAAACACACAAACACCTACACATAATTGTTTAAATGAAAATTTTAATTCATAAAAAAATATCTTTTGCTGGGCGTTGGTGGTGTACACCTTTAATCCCAGCACTCGGGAAGCAGAGACAGGCGGATCTCTGTGAGTTTGAGGCCAGCCTGGTCTACAGAGGGAGTTCCAGGCCAGGCTCCAAAACAATACAGAGAAACCCTGTCTCAAAAAACAAACAAACAAAAAGAAACTTTAAAAAAAGGTATGCATCCATCACCACACCTGGTTATAAAACATTTTTGAAAAGATACAAAGGCAGACAGTGGTGGCGTACACCTTTAATCCCAGCACTCAGGAGGCAGAGACAGGCGGATCTCTGTGAGTTCAAGGCCAGTCTGAAGAGAGTTCCAGGACAGCCAGGACTACACAAAGAAACCCTGTCTCTTACTTACTTAAGTAAGTAAGTAATAAATAAAATAAAATAAAAAGATACAAAGATAACGTTAGTCCCAGGATTTGGGAGGCAGAGGAAGGTGGATCTCTGTGAGTTCAAGGCCGGTCTGATCTACAAAGTGATTTCCAGCACAACCAGGGATGTTACATAGAGAAACCTTGTCTTGAGAAACAGAACAAACAAAACAAAAAGGTGCTAACTGTTATGCAAAAAAACAAAAACAAAAACCTAAAATTCTGAGCATGGCGGCAATCACCTATAACCCTAATACCTAGTGGGCCGAGGACAGGGAATGTTGGAGGGCCAGTCTGAGCTACACAGTACAGTGAGTGAGTTTGAAGCCAGCCTGGTGTATACAGGTAACCCTGTCTCAAAATAAAAGAAAAAAAAGGGGGGGGGGGCTAGCATGCACAAAGCCTGGTTCAGTGTCCAGTCGTACAAAGGGAAAACAAGCTACAAAAGGCTTTCTCTAACAACAAGACCCCAGGGAAGGAGGCAGCATTCTGTAAACGAGGGCTATTTTAGGGCAGGGATGCTGATTTGAGATGATTCTGTGCCCGGGATACTAGCATTCGATGGAAACTCTTACTATGGCTTCACTTGGGGAAATTGTGCTTTTTTGGTTTTTGTTTTGTTTTATTGAGACAGGGTCTCGCTGTAGCCTAGGCTGTCATGGAATAAGGGGGTTTTAAGGACCAGGTTAGAGATGCTACTCACACAAGCAGAGAAAATGAAGCCCCTGGGTCACTCTGGATAGGCCCTTGGCTATGGCACTTCGGTTTTTTCAATAAGCCTCAGTTTCTTGCTTTGAAAAGTATAAATCATTGCCTGATTAAAGAGTTAATTAGGGAGCTGGAGAGATGGCGCAGTGGTTAAGAGCACTGGCTGCTCTTCTAAAGGTGTTGAGTTCAAGTCCCAGCAACTACATAGTGGCTCACAACCATCTGTAATGAGATCTGGTGCCCTCTTCTGGCCTATGGGCATACATGCAGGCAGAAGAGGAAGAAGAGAAAAGGAGAATTAAACTCACAAAACGATGTGCAAGCCCTTGGAGCACTGTCCAACATACCAAACACTGTGAGTACGTGTCCAGCAGGCGAGCACCAAGGCCACACTGGGATCAAGGATTCCCACACGGCACTCCAAGGCCACACTGGGATCAAGGATTCCCACACGGCACTCCAAGGCCACACTGGGATCAAGGATTCCCACACGGCACTCCAAGGCTCTGCCCTATGCCAGTCCCTGCTGGCATCCAGCGTCCTCAGCTCTCCCCGTCTAACACAGACAGCCCTCACTCTACTTTCCAGACTGAATTGTTTACTGGGTGTCAGTTTCCCACTGCTCTTCTTTCTTATTCCTCTTCTACATTTTTTTAAGAGCTGAGGACTGAAACCAGGGCCTTAAGCTTGCTAGCCAAGCATTCTACCACTGAGCTAAATCCCCAACCCCATGGTTCCGTGTTTTCAAAAGAGTTTCTCCGGGTGGCCCTGGCCGATCCAGAGCTCACTGTAGACCAGGCTGGCCTCGAACTCAGAGTCCTCTGCCTCCGCCTCCCGAGTGCTGGGATGAAAGGCGTGCGCCACCACCCCACCCCACCCCACCCCACCCCACTCTTCCTTCCTTCCTTCCTTCCTTCCTTCCTTCCTTCCTTCCTTCCTTCCTTTCGAGACTGCTGTACCATCTCTCCAGCCCCCTTCCACTGCTTTTAAAATGAAAACAAGACAAAACAAAACAAAATACAAGCAAACAAAAAACCCAAAACTAGTTTACTTCTCTCAGAAGCGAAATCAGATCATTTTCAACACATGCAGACAGGTTACACCCTGAGAACGCAGAAAGACTTCCTCTAACTGGGACAAAAGGGCAGGCGAGGACTGGCTGAGATGTCCAGGGGCCACTGAGCAGGCAGGCGTGTCAAGCTGAGAACAGAGCAGCATGGGATGACTGGGGAGGTTGGATCTCCATTACTTGAGACCTACGGCTCAGAAGAGGATGCACAAACGCTCTAGCCAACAGACCGGAAGCCAAGACAGTAAGGCAGGCTACTGTGCTGTACAGAGTTAGGGCTCACAAAACCCTGCCCAGAATCATAGGCTGAAGCCAGCATGAACCCCAGTCTTACACCAAGGCTGAGTGGGAAGGGCCTGCGTATGGCCCCATGCTGACTTAAAGGAGGCAGCCCAGAGCTCCAAGCTGAGAGTGCTCACTGTTCATGACCCAAAACAAAAAGGTCGAAAGTCCTTCAGGGAGACTGAGAAGAGTCTCAGGATAGCTCATCTCCAACGAGGGAGACCTGTGCTGCCTCAGGCCAGCACCAGCTGTCCACAGTACCTTGGGTTTTCGGGTCATGTAGGAACAATATAGTGTCTAGATGGCAACCTCATACTGAAGGCATACTGCAGAGGGGACAAGGCTGGCCAGGTCAGTCTACCCAGTATGCCCCAGAAGGGGCCTCTGCAATGGCTGGGGAGACGGACACACTCAGGACTCAGATAAGCCACTAAAGAGTCATGCTGATGTTGATGATACTGTGACTCCAGCTCCCAATGACTGACTACCACCTCCTCCCCACGGCCAGCCTGATGCTAACTGCTCTTGCGGGCAAGGCCAGGAGCCCATTCCCCTCCGCCTCCCCTATAGCCTCTTAGGATTCGCACGGCAACTGAAGGGCTCTGCTGCCTCTTAACCTTCCCCACTCAGGATGTGGAACAAAGATTCTTTTAGGAGGTGCCTGTGGTGCCTCACCAGGATGCATCCGCAACAAAAGGTCACAGGTAGGAGATGCCACTCATGATGTCAAGCAGATAAAGCCTTGTGCTGAAAACCCCAGAGCTACCAAACCTGAGTCCTTCTGAGACAGGCTACCCAGCACCCATTAAACTATCTTCTGAAACCCCCACCAAATGAGAAAGAAATCTCAGGCCCCAAAAGGCACGGCACGGGGGTGGGGGTATCAAACCTACAGCCAGACCTGCCAAAATCCAAACAAATCCCAAACAAGAGCGGTCCAGGGTTGTGGCCCAGATGGTCTGTGGTCCCTTCTCAAACCAAACCCTGACCCACATGCAGCCCCATGGCTGTGGGGGAAACTGCAGGTGAGGTCAATGAGGACTTTCCTGTGGGGCAAGGCAAGGCCACAGGGGCAGGGAAGTGCAGCAGGAAGGACTCAGATAAGAGGGTTAAAGACGCTGTTTGCTCAAGCTCTGCCCAGAGCGCTATCAAGCTAAACACTATATCAACAGCTGTGGGAAAGCAAAAACTTTTTTTTGTTTTCCTTTTTTTGAGACAGGGTTTCTCTATGTAGCTTTGGAGGCTGTCCTGGCACTGGCTCTGTAGACCAGGCTGGCCTCGAACTCCCAAGTGCTGGGATTAAAGGCATGTGCCACCATAGCTCAGCAAAAACTTTATTCTTGAAGTGATCCCAGAGTCTTATGTCTCTGTCCACCATGACCCCCCTCTCCAGGTCCCTGTGATGTCCACAGCTCTGCTGGCAGCAGTAGCTCAGAACATGACCACCACACTGCTGGCAAGCAGACAGAGGATGTCAGTACATTCTCTCCCACCAGAACAATCCCCTTTGAGCAGGTCCACAGAACAACCTGTGGTGACGCTGACCTACAACTGCCACATAGCTCCTTCACCCTTTCCAGCGTGGACAGAGTGCCATAGGCTCCCTGCACCTGGTCCTCACGCCGCTTGGTTGCTATGTGGCTTGGAACTCACTATGTAGATCAGAACAGCCTTGAACTCAGAAATCCTCCTGCCTCTGCCTCGCAAGTGCTGTGCCAGCCTGTCTGGCAGTTCTCATGCTTTTTACAGGGAATGTGTAGATGATCTGTCTGCAGAGACATTCAATCAGAGTTCTTTTCCGGTGCCTGCATGAAGCAGTAAAACTCACACTCTAAGGAGAACCTACAGTCAGACTCACTGGATTAGAGGAAGATGAAAGATGTCTATAAGATAGCCTGCACATAACAGGAAGTAGCTGCCAAGACTCAGGGCAGACCCTCCCCAAAAAGGTGACCAGACTGTTTAACAGGACAGATAGCCCAGTACACCTCAGCAGGAAGGGACATTTTCCAACGTTGGGAGGGGACAGATTAAGGAGGAGTGGGTGTTGTTAAAAGAAATACCATTCCGAAACAGTAACTGCAAGGGCTCATCTGCACTGGGCAGCATCACTACTCAGAAGTTAAAATTTGCCTTTCCAGCCCAGCAGTGGTGGAGCACACCTTTGATCCAAGCACTCGGGAAGCACAGGCAGGTGGATCTCTGTGAGTTCAAGGCCAGCCTGGTCTACAGAGCGAGTTCCACGACCCAGGGATACAAAGAGAAACTGTCTCAATAAACAAACAAAACTTGCCCTTCCAGTCCCTAGAGCAGTCTGGAGGACTAAGTGATATGTAATACGTTGTGTGGAGAAGTTTCGCGATCGTAAAGAGCTGTGTTAAAGGCCAGCACAAGTTTCTCCATCAGAGAGCACACCCACAGCAGGGCAGCTCACTGCAAGCCAAAAGTTTACCCAACTCCGTGCCTATCAGTATAATCTACAAGGCCAGATGTACTAGAACATCAACTTCGGAGAAGTCCACGTTTAAAAACAACACAACTGCAGAAAGGGTCATACTCCAAGGACAGGGGAGAGGCGAGAACATCTCCAGTGCCAGAACGGGGGAGGGGTGGGGGGCAAGAAAGCGAGGGCAAGCCTAACCCAGCGGACGTCGTGGGGTGTCTCCCTCCCCCCAAGCAGGTAGAGGGAACAGAGCAGCTCCCCTTGGAGACCCGGAGGGGGTGTGCTACGGGCAAGGGCAGGAGGGAGCGGACCCCTGGGGTAAAGGTAAAGTGTTGCTGAGTGAGGCTTCCTTGGGCGGGGTCTGGGGAGCATAGGGAGGCCGAGGACCTGAGGGTTCTTCGGAGTTTCGGGGTCGATAGGTAGGACCCGGGCCTGGGTTGGGTCCAGATCTCGGGGTACCGAGTTAGACCCAACGCAGGGGCCACAGAGTCAGGGCCCGGGTCCAGGGCGTGCGGGGGCGGGGTCCTCACCGGCCGCCACATGTCCCCGGCGGCGCTCTCCTCTTGGTTTCGCCACAGATGTCCCTGGTGCCCAGCAGACCCCGCGGGAGAGCAGGCGACGCGCATGCGCACCGGCCCCGCACTCTCACGGCGCGAGATAGAGCGGAGGGGCCACGCCCCCAAGCCCTGCAGGCCTCTGCCTCGCCGCAGCGGCCCCTTGAGGTCGCCGGCGGCATAGCTTCACAGGAGAGCCCGGTTTTCATGTGCAGATCAAGGAGGCACTTCCCGGGTTTTTTTGTTTTCGTTTTTGTTTTTATTGAGACAGCGTTTAGCTCTTTATCATAGGCTGGCCTAGAACTCATGGCAGATTGCTGACATGACAGATGTGAGCCACCATTGCCCATTTGACAAGCTAGCACTTTGAATTTTCCTGACCAGTTCAGTCAGAATCACCGGAGGTCTCATGAATTCATGAATGGTAGGTACTAAGTTACATCCCCAGCCAGAGGTGGCTTTTTTTTTTTTTCGAGACAGGGTTTATCTGTATTGCTTTGTGGTCTGTCCTGGAACTCACTCTGTAGACCAGGCTGGCCTCGAACTCACAGAGATCCACCTGCCTCTGCCTCCCGAGTGCTGGGATTAAAGGCATTCACCACCAACGTCCGGCTGGTTTGTTTTAAGATTTATTTATTTTCATGGTTGGCGATTTAGCTGAGTGGTCGAGATTGCATGCCAAACACAAGGCCAGGGTTCTGTCTTCAGCTCTGAAGGGAAATAAAAAAAATGTATTCTTATTTTATTCGTATGAATGTTTTTGCTCAAACATATAGGTCTTGGGTGCAGTGCCTGCGAAAGGCCAGAGAGGGCGCCATATCTTCTGGAAGAGGTTACAGGCGGTTCAGAACTACCCTGTGGGTGCTAAGAGCAAGATGCTTAGCTGCTGAGCCATTTCTCCAGCCCAAAGAGGTGAACCTTTAACAAGGTCTTTGTTTGTTTGTTTATTGTGTGTGGATGTTAGGGAACAATTTTCAAGAGTTGGTTGTAAAAAAAAAAGAGTTGTTTGTTTTTTATTTGGTGTGTGTGATTTTTTTTGTTTTGTTTTGTTTTTTAATCCTCTGAGATAGGGTTTCCCTGCAGTCCTGGCTATCCTGGACTGGCCTGGAATTCACAAAAATCCACCTGCCTCTGGAGGCCAGACTACCCTAGGCTCCAGCTGGCACAGCAGGTAGGAAGGGATGGCAGTAACCTACCAGGTGGTGGCAGTACTTGCTCCTGTGTGGAGACTCCCTCTCCAGCATGCCCAGCACCCCCACCAGGAAGGCCAAGTACCGTTAGACAGGGCTTAGCCCTGCGCTTTGTCCAGGAACCACCTCTCAGCCACAAGACAGCAGGAAGCAGCAAGTACAGGGGTCTCCATCAGCCGAGCTGGTGTCCCTGCCAAGATGACAGCAGAGACTCCTTGTGCCCAGAGCTTGGTCCTGCTGTGGCTCTGGCTCCAGAGCCTCCAGGTGTCACCCCTGGTGCTCCCCTCCAACAGCGGCCGCTCACTCAGTGTGGCGTCTCCCCTTGTCAATCTGCTTGGCAAGCATCCAGTGTTTTGCCCCCAGACCTGGGTGGCAGACAGAGGAGGCTGTGACGCAGTGCCCAACTCTCAGGACCTTAGACCCCAAAGGCTACCACCACCAGGACCTGCTGCGCGCAGGACTCTCCTCTGAGCCAACTGCCACCATCTTCGAGCCTGCTTCGAAAAGATCTGCTAGTTTGCCTTCCCTCAGAGAGGCAGGCAGGTAGAAAGGGGCATGAGACCCTCACCACAGTACCCAGCCACCCCTCCCAACCGTCTATGTGCAATTCTGTCCTTATTGCATGGGTCTTCAGGGTCTGGGCTGGAGGGGTTAGAGGATCGAGCTAGGGAATGACTAGGGGAGGTGGGGGACTCTATCTGTTCATCCGTGGGGAAGCCATCATTCCCGTGGGTTAAGGCTTTCCTGTGCAGACTTTCGGATGGGAGCAACCAAACTCCACTAAGTGACCCCTTAACCATGCTCTGTAAGGAAGCCCAATCAAAACCCTGGTTCCCCAGAGTGAGCAGTGACAGACCCAGGTATGATCCCTCTGAAGCTCACTCATGTGAGATCATTGAGTACTCGGGGAAATTGACCTGGAGGTTTATTTAAAACTGTTTGGCCTGGGTGTTGGTGGAGCACACCTTTAGTCCCAGCACTTGGGAGGCAGAGACAAGGCAGATCTCTGTGAGTTCAAGGCCAGCCTGATCTACAGAGTGAGTTACAGAATGGCCAGGGCTACACAGAGAAACCCTGTCTTGAAAAAAACAAACAAAAAAAAAAAAACAAGAAAAGAAAAAACAGAAAGAAACACGGTGAAAATTTGTGGGACAGCAGAAGAGTAAAGGAACCCTGTGAGCAGCATCTAACTGAAGCCTCTCAACAGCAGGGAGCTGAGAACCCCAGCATGGTTAACCCTAACCACTGGGGGTGGCTGAAGTCCCCTGGGAAGTGGAAGAACCAAGCCACAAAGGGCGTCTGTTTGCCTGCATTCTACCAACAAGAACTGGTGAGGCCTGAGTAGGACCAGCTCAATTAATCGGCACACGAAGAAAGAAAGAGGAGGTTTTGCTTGTGAAACCATGCTAGCAACCAACCGAATGAATGGCAGGAGATGCCATTTATGTGGTACAGATCTTACAGATGAGTTATGACTAACAGCGGGAAATGATGAGGGACAAGAGGGATGGGGAGGGAAACTTTTTTTTCCAGAATGTGTTATGGTGGAAGCTTCACCCCAGCCCCTGGCATCCATAAACCCAAAGAGCCTGGAATGCTCTGGTGGAGGTTCCACCCAAGCCCCCTCCCCTATCTCCCTCCAAACCCTGCTGCATCTCAGAAAGCCCGCCAAATGATGACACCTCCCCCAGAGATGCTCAAGACCACTCCCACGAGTATTTAAACTGCCCCCCAGAAGTGTTGTATCCATTAAACATGGGACTTCTTTCTTTTTTTTTTCTTTTTTTTTCTTTTTTTTGGTTTTTCAAGACAGAGTTTCTCTGTAGCTTTGGAGGCTGTCCTGGAACTAGCTCTTGTAGACCAGGCTGGCCTCGAACTCACAGAGATCTGCCTGTCTCTGTCTCCCGAGTGCTGGGATTAAAGGTGTAAAGGTGTGTACCACCACTGCCTGGCTAAACATGGGCTTTTTCTAATTCGGTTTGATTTGGTCTGATTTGGGTCGCTGCATCAGTGGAGGTGCTTATCAGGTGCAGAACTTTTCAGAATGAATATAAATTAGGGGAAAATGAGAAAGAACCTCTGAGTGGGAGAAGGGAGTAGTTCTGCCCTCAGTTTAATACTCCACCTTACATGTGCTTTGTGTTGTACAAGAGAATCTGCACATGCACACAGTAAGTTGTCCAACCATGACACACTGCGTCTGACTTGTCCTAAATTAACCTTTCTTTAGCCCAGGGAATGCTGCAGGAGGAAAGCAAAGTCCAGCAGCCTTGTGCCTATGCAAACCCACAGAACTAAGACACAGTGAAGAAGGCAGGGGATAGAGGCACACCAACAGGATGACTCCTGGAGACAAGGCTGAACGCCTTGACCAGAGGAACAACCTTTGGAATGATTAACTGCCTCAATTTCCATGCCCAAGATACTCTGCTGCCCAGAGAGGAGATACAAACCTTATCTCTAGGATGTTAATCTGCTGCCTTCACAGCGATAAAGTGCACACTAAAGAATCACTTCCTGTTGGCGCTCACTGGCATTTGTGATGACAAGCAATGTGACTTCTGATCTCTGGTATTCCAGCTAAAGATTGACCACAAATGAGAAGAGATAAAATTGAGACGTCGGTGAAACACACAGGTCCAAAGGCTAAAAGGAGCCCATGCTAAGACTGTAACAGGTGTAATGCCGAGACCCAGTCCCAAAGCTGCTCACCAGAAAGCGAGCGTGGAGGCTGACGTATGTTTGAGTCTATCTTAGTAGATCATGTAAAGAAGATACATATGCTATTAATAGAATTATCAGAAATATACACATAGCACTTAACCTTGATCAATTGGCCTTTCATTCCCATAGATGAAATGAAAGTAGAAATTAGAGGATTACACCAATGGAAAACATTTCCAGTCAGGAAATTCATAACACCGATAAATTGGTGTAGTCATCTAAGGCTTTTTATCTTGGCTCTAAAAGGCAGAAATGAAAGGCTGGGGAGCATCAAGGACACACAATAAGCATGGCCTTAGAAATTATTTTTAGGTTTATTTATTTTATTTGACACACAAGAGTATTTTGCTGCATGTATGTGCGTCCAACATGTGCGTGCCTAGTACCTGTAGAAATCAGATAAAGGTATCTGGTCTCTGGAACTGGCATTACAAAGAGTTGTGAGCCACCAACTACTTGGGTGCTGGGAACAGAACCTGGGTCCTCTGGAATAGCAGACAGTCTTCTTAGCCACTGAATAAACCATTTCCCCAGTCCCAAGAAAAAAATATTTTGAGACAGGGTTCCTCTGTGCAGTCCAGGTTGTCCTGAAATTCACTCTGTAGACCAAGTTGGTCTTAAACTCAGAGATCCTCCTGCCTCTGCCTCCAAGTGCTGGGATTAAAGGCATGTGCCACCACTGCCCAGCCCTTGAAGGTTTTCTTTTTTTTTTTTTTTTTTTGGTTTTTTCGAGACAGGGTTTCTCTGTGGCTTTGGAGGTTGTCCTGGAACTCGCTCTGTAGACCAGGCTGGCCTCGAACTCACAGAGATCCATCTGCCTCTGCCTCCCGAGTGCTGGGATTAAAGGCGTGCGCCACCAACGCCCGGCTGAGGGTTTTCTTTCCGAGTGGAACGTGATGAGTTGGATTGTACTCACCCAGGCCTTGATGCTGTAGACGACAAGCACATGGAGAAAGTGGTTTCCAGAAAGAGTTCATCGTTGTCCCTGAGCTCCCATCTCCCATATCCTTCCTTCCTTCCTTCCTTCCTTCCTTCCTTCCTCCCTCCCTCCCTCCCTCCCTCCCTCCCTCCCTCCGTCCCTCCGTCCCTTCCTTCCTTCCTTCCTTCCTTCCTTCCTTCCAAGCAGAGTCTCACTGTGTCATGTTGTCGTGTGTCTGATAGCTAAGTCTGCAGGTCTGGTTTCCTGATGTGATTTGACTACACTCATGAACCATTATTATATTAATAAATCTTTCTACTAGTCTTTACTTTCTGTTTTCCTGCCTGGCTTAAAACTCACTATGTAGGGGGCGGAGACTCCATTTTATAGGCAGCGTTTGACTCCGCTTTTGAAGATGGAGCCATCATGACCTCCTGAATTACCATCTGCCCATCCTCCTGTCTGAGGCACTGGAAGATAGACAGACTCCCTGATAAGTGAAAGGATAGGGAGGTTACCTAGGTAACGGTTAATAAATAATTACACTGCTGGGAGTAAAGGTGGTGAACTCCCCAGACAAATGACTTCTTTCTCCCTCTCCTGACCCAGACAAGCCTGACCGCTTAAAACAAAGCCCTTTTAATTGGGTGGTGGTGATCTCTGGGAGTTTGAGGCTATCCCAGTCTACAAGACTACACAGAGAAACCCTGTGTGCCCAGGGGCATAGCCCTTCGGAACTTTCTCTCCTGCCTGTAGGGCCTGAAGTTGGTGGAGTGGTTCAACGAGTTGGATATCAGGTTGGACAACGGTGCTTACCTAACAGTTATGTGAGGCAAGAAGCCTTCTGTTCTTTCTTCAAACTATCAACCCAAATTAGGGGAGGAAGGCCATTCAAAGGTTTAAAAAATAGAATAAAATAGAGCCCGGCGTTGGTGGCGCACGCCTTTAATCCCAGCACTCGGGAGGCAGAGGCAGGCGGATCTCTGTGAGTCTGAGGCCAGGCTGGTCTACAGAGAGAGTTCCAGGACAGCCTCCAAAGCTACACAGAGAAACCCTGCCTCGAAAAACCAACCAAACAACAACAATAAATAAATAAATAATAAAATGACATAAAACCAGCCCTCAACAAAAAGCTGGGCTGTGGCTCATTGCCTCTCTGCTTTGTGGAGGGTCTCTCTCTGTGAGCCTGCCCGGTGCGCATTTCCTCGCCTCTGACAAAGCTTTTCTTCAGCTCCTGTTTGCTGGGCTCACCAGGTCTCCACTGTTGCCTGTCATGCTTGAGATTCCCCCTCCGTCTGTCTGTCTGTCTGTCTGTCTGTCTGTCTGTCTGTCTGTCTTAGGTTTTTAGAGACAGGGTTTCTCTGTGTAGCCCTGGCTGTCCTGGAACTCACTCTGTAGACCAGGCTGGCCTCGAACTCACAGACGTCTGCCTGCCTCTGCCTCCCGAGTGCTGGGATTAGAGGTGCGCACCACCGTGCCCCATTTTCCCCTCCTTTTAATGCTTTAACCTTCAGAAAGAATGAACTGGGTCAAGACACGTCAGCAGCCCAAGCCCAGTCTTGCCTTTTGCTTTTAAGGGCGCCCGCTCCCACATTTCACACTTGCACTTCAAAACCAAGCCTCAGCCTGCTGCTAAGGCAGCCAGTAGCAGCAGGAGCTTCCCCAGCTGACTTCAGGGTGTGTGTCCTTGTGCTATACCACAACTGTCCCCACAGGAAGGTTCTCCAGAGCCATAACCTTCACCCTCACTCTTGTCTAGCATAGCCTTCTCCACATTACTCATCCTATTGGCTCAAGATGCAGGGCCTTATCCAACCAATCTCCTGGGTCCAGAGACTGTCTCCTTTATTGTCTGTGGGCGAAGTCATGTAGTAGACTTTTCAACCCCAAGAACACCCAGAAGAGCAGGTACCAACTGCTAGCACAGGAGAAGTGGCCTAGTGCCTGGGCTCATTGTGGTTCTCTGGTGGGTCAGTGTGCTCTTCCCACTGAAACCAGGGCGTAGTGATTTCAGGGTTTGTTTAAGGCTCCATCCCATCAGCTGGGATCCAGGGTTGAGTCAGAGGTCAACCGGAACCTAGGGCTTGCTCTTTCTGGAGACAGCATTTGGGGCTCTGGCTTGTGATGCGAATTCCTTTGATTCCCGAGGCTGTAAACCCTCCAGTTTCGCACCTTATTAGCACACTGAGGGCGAGTTTTAGTAAAGTGTTCATATTTGGACAATTTTTTTTCTGGAGAGCAATTTATAGACAGATATAAAATTTATTTTTCATTCTGTTTCCTCTGGGAGTGAAGTGAGATATTTGAAATCATCCCTTAAGGTTGCAATAAGTCTTTTTTTTTAAATATTTTATTTATTTATTGTGTATACAGCCTTCTGCCTGCAGGCCAGCAGACAGTACCAGATCTCATTCAGGGTGGTTGTGAGCCACCATGTGGTTGCCGGGAATTGAACTCAGGACCTCTGGAAGAACAGTCAGTGCTCTTAACTGCTGAGCCATCTCTCCAGCCCTGCAATAAGTCTTTTTTTTTAATTTCCTAGCAAAAGTCAGAGGCCAGATTATCTACCAGGTATGTTTCTTTTTTTTTTTTTTTTCTTCTTTTTTGGTTTTTCGAGACAGGGTTTCTCTGTGGCTTTGGAGGCTGTCCTGGAACTCGCTTTGTAGACCAGGCTGGCCTCGAACTCACAGAGATCCGCCTGCCTCTGCCTCCCTGGGATTAAAGGCGTGTGCCACCAACGCCCGGCTATACCAGGTATGTTTCTTCGGGCCTTTTGTTTTCTCTTTCTGGTAACTTTGGTAACTCTAACTTCCTTTTATGCTCTGTTTCTTTTCAAGATTCCTATAATAGAAAACAGAATTTGCTACATGTTTAGTAGGCTGTCCCTGGGAGTAGTCCAGTGATGCAGCAGAGTCTATATTTTCAAGGCAGGGAGCTGGGGAAGAAGGTGTGAGTCAGGCTGCCTCGGGGCACAGGTTGGTTTGAGAATGAAGCTGCAGGTTGAGTCTACTGGGAGAGGCAAAAGGGCGGGGCCATGGCCAGATGAGCAGTTAGCTAGATAGATGGATGGCATATTCAAAACTGTGAACAGGAGGATGTCGGACACAGTTCCAGTATCCCCAGCCGACAGCAGTTCCCATTCTGCTGGTCCCTTATTGCACACAGCCGGTGGTCAGATGGAAGGCCGGCAGAGGCTGTCACTAGAGCGTATGTAAGGTGAGGGCCTGGATGTTACTCCCCTCTGTCTTCCGAGTGCACCAGACACACAGAGCACACACATGTGCATACACGTTCAAATTAATAAGTCTTTTTAAAACACCAACTCAAACCAAACAAACAAAAAGCGAGACCAGGCCAGGCCAGCTGTTGTGGTGCATGTCTTTAATCCCAGCACTCAAGAGGGAGAGCAGGCAGAACTCTGTGAGTTCCAATCCAGCCAGAGTTACGTAATGAGACCCTGTCTCAAACAAACAACGAGATCAGGAACATTAGAATCCCTTCCATACTTTATCACACAGCTTTCAAGACAGGATTTCTCTGTGTAGCCAGGACCTTCCTGGAACTCTGTAGACCAGGCTGGCCTCAAACTCAGAGGTCCACCTGCCTCTGCCTCCTAGGTTGCTGGAAGTAAAGGCGTGCGCCACAACCATCCAGTGACTTGAAGGTCCTTAATGACTAAGCAGAGACCTTAAAAGTCAGAATAGCCAAATTGGAGAAGCAGAGATAACGGATTCCTTGTACTTCCACATTGTGTGCTCTCAGGAAGCCCTAGCGCGCCATCTTGTGGCCACCCGAGTTCAGTGGGTGGGCACTGACTGAGCCTTGGGTCAAAGGGTTCTTTCCTGTTTCTGGCCCGCTACCTTTTCTGCTAGGAGTGTCCGAAGCTGCTGAGCCTTTTCTGGAGCCAAGTCCAGCTGCCAAAGTGGGAGTCCCTTGGAATCAATAATGTCCTTTCTTTCTTGTGAGGGAAGGTCAGCTCACTTCTGCAAACCACACACAGGATGAGCCTGAAAAAGCACAAATGAGCTGGGCAGTGGTGGCGCACGCCTGTAATCTCAGCACTCAGGAGGCAGAGGCAGGTGGATCTCTGTGAGTTCAAGGCCAGCCTGGTCTACAGAGAGAGTGCCAGGACAGCCTCCAAAGCCACAGAGAAACCCTGTCTCGAAAAACAAACAAACAACAACAAAAGTACAAATGCCCCTGGCTATTCCTGGACCAGAAGGAGCCCAGTGAAGACATAGGTCCTTCTCCCTCAGAGTACTGATAAAGCTTTGAGGTTTTGAGTTCTTCTATGTTCCCCTTTCCCCTAGATGTTACAACAATTGTTTTGATTTTCCAGACAGGATTTCTCTGTGTAGCCCTGGCTGTCCTGGAACTCACTCTGTACACCAGGCTGGCCCCAAACTCAGAGATCCCCCTTCCTCTGCCTTCTGAGTGCTGGGATCAAAGGTGTGCACCACCACTGCCCGAGGTCCTCCAAATTCTAATTGAGTTCCTCTTTACAGGCATAACAATCCCTCAGAATTTATGGTCTAGTTTTTTTGTTTGTTTTTGTTTTTTTGAGACAGGGTTTCTCTGTGGCTTTGGAGGCTGTCCTGGAACTAGCTCTTGTAGACCAGGCTGGCCTCGGTTTTTTTTTTATCCAAAATGTGTTTATTGGGATGGTTTCCACTGTCTTGAATCAGGCTTCTCAGTGCTGCTCCCCCCTGAAGGAGCATTCTTCCGTCAGCCTTGCTTTTCCGCCCGTAGGCTGATAGAGGACAGTGGAGCAGCCAACTCACAAGACCACCGTGTGTGCATGGCCAAAGTCCTCAGCGATTTTATAGCATCCTGGGCACTTCACATCCATCAAGTAGGAATTGGGGCTCTGCCCCAGGCGCTTTTTCTCCCATTTCCTCTTTTCCACTTCTGGAGAGGGATGAAGGAGATCCTCTTCGAGAGGCATGTTCATATAGAGAGTTCGTCACCGCCGGAAAAAATGCTGTTTAGTTTTTTCAAAACTGGGTTTACTTTGTGTAGCCTTGGCTGTTCTGAAAGTAGCTCTGTAGACAAGACTGGTCTCAAACTCATGGAGATCTATCCACCTGCCTCTGCCTCCTGAGCAAGGGGATTAAAGGCATGCACCACCACCACCACCACCACCACCCACCACCCAATTTACCACACTTCCTGTCTTGGGTCCCTCCTTAACCATGTGGGATTTGGGACTGAATTTATATCCTCAGGCTTGGTGACAAAGTGCCTTTACCCACTGAAGTACCTTGCCACTTAAAAAAAAAGGATGTATTTATTTTATTTTTTACTTTTTTTGTTTTTCGAGACAAGGTTTCTCTGTGGTTTGAAGGCTGTCTTGGAACTTGCTGTGTAGCCAGGCTGGCCTTGAACTTACAGAGATCTGCCTCCCTCTGCCTCCCAAGTGCTGGGATGAAAGGCGTGTGCCACCACTGCCCAAAGTTGCGTTTTCTGTAACTGTCTCCATCTGTTGTTTCCTTGATGAGGGGGAAAGACTACACTTATTGGGTAGACCCTGGAGAGGGGTATCTGCTGTATTGTTTTAAGTAGAGTTAGGTTTAATTGATATTTTAAAATATAAGCCTAAACATGGGCTGGAGAGATGGCTCAGAGGTTGGGAGCACTGACTGCTCTTCCAGAGGTCATGAGTTCAATTCCCAGCAACCACATGGTGGCTCACAACCATCTGTAATGAGATCTGGTGCCCTCTGCTGGTGTGTAGACGTACATGGGGGCAGGGTGTTGTGTTCGTAATAAATAAATAAATCTTTAAAAAAATATATAAGCCTAAACATAATGGTTAAGAGAAGCACGGGTGTGCCCTTTGACACAGGGTCAACCTGATTTGCTCTTTTGTGTTGGTCTTTTCCAGGAATATATTCCCCATCTAAACTTAGTGAGGTTAGTTCCATGGCCTGACATTGTCTATCCTGGAGGTGTTGCACATATCTTGGGGACAGTGCATGTGTTAGGACAAGGTCCACTTACACTACAGCTAATGACAAGGAAAGACCTGCCTTTTGTTATACGTCCCTTACATCTTTTTGTTTCTGTTCTCCCATTACTGTCTTGTGTTCTGAATAGGTGGGGTTTTTTTTGTTGTTGTTTTTTTGTTTTTTTCGAGACAGGGTTTCTCTGTGGTTTTGGAGGCTGTCCTGGAACTCGCTTGGTAGTCCAGGCTGGTCTCGAACTCACAGAGATCAGCCTGCCTCTGCCTCCTGAGTGCTGGGATTAAAGGCGTGCGCCACCAACGCCTGGCTCCTGAATAGGTGGTTTTAACTGTGCCTTTTGATTACTTGCTTTTTGAGAGAGGGTCTCATCTATAGCTCAGGTTGGCCTCCAACTCATGGCAATCCTGTTGTCTCAGCCTACTGAATGATAGGATTATAGGAATGTGCCACCACATCTCTATCAACTATGCCATTTAAATTTTCCCCCCCCTCTGTGTAGCCCTGGCTGTCATGGAGTTCACTCTGTAAACCAGGCTGGCCTTGAACCCAGACATCTGACTGCCTCTGCCTCACAAGTGCTGCGATTAAAGGCATGGGCCAACACAACAAGCCCATTTAAATTATTTTGCTATTTTCTCTTGCATTTTATTTTCTTAGTAATTCTCTGGATTAAACTAAACACACACACTATATATATATATATATATATATATATATATATACACACACACACACACATTTAGTCAGAGTTTCACTGAGAATTCCTGGGTAGCCTGGAACTCACTATGTAGATGAAGCTGGGCTTGAACTCACAGAAATTCACTTTCCTCTGCCTCCCAAGTGTTGGGGTTCAAGCAGTGTGCCACCATGCCTAGCAAAGTATAATAATTTATGTTTACATTAATTCAACAATATACAGAAACCTTGCTTCTATATTTCTCCATCTCATCCTCTATCATGACTGTCACAGCTGCCAAAGAAACGACTCATGCCTCTGTAGGCACCAGGTGCCATACACATGAAGTAAAAACATTAAATATCCATAACCATCACATAAATAGCACCTGCATGCTAAACCCATAATCACTGTTTTGCACTATTGTATTTTTCTGTTCAACATATGCTTCTTTGTTTTGTTTCCCAAGACAGGGTTTCTCTATAGTTTTGGAGCCTGTCCTAGAACTCGCTCTGTAGAGCAGGCTGGCCTCGAACTCACAGAGATCTGCCTGCCTCTGCCTCCTGAGTGCTGGGATTAAAGGTGTGGCTAATGCATGCTTTTATTATGTGGTATTTTGGGGTTTTTCTTTTACTTTCTTTCTTTCTTTTTTTTTTTTTTTTTGAGACAGGGTTTCTCTGTGTAGCCCTAGAACTCACTCTGTAGACCAGGCTGGCCTGGAACTCATTGAGATCTGCCCGCTTCTGCCTCCCAAGTTCTGGGATCAAAGGAGTGCACCACCACAGACTGACTTATGTGGTATTTTAAACATATACAAACTTAGGTCAAATAGTGTAAGATCTTGCATGTGTCCACTTCCAGATTCAACAGCTGAGGCCGTCTTACACAGGCACTGTCCCACATCCATCTGTGATGTGCTTTTCTCCTTACGTATTTGATGACACTAAAAGATAATTCTTTTGCAAAGTCTGATAAGGCATGCCTTTGATCCCAGCACTCAAGTAGCAGAGGCACACAGATCTCTGTGAGTTCGAGAGCAGCCTGGTCTACAAAAGCTAGTTCCAGGACAGCCTCCAAAGCTACACAGAGAAACACCCCCCTCTTTTTTTGTTGTTGTTTGGTTGGTTTTTCAAGACAGGGTTTCTCTGTGTAGCTTTGGAGGCTGTCCTGGAACTTACTCTGTAGAACAGGCTGGCCTCGAACTCACAGGGATCCACCTGCCTCTGCCTCCAGAGTGCTGGGATTAAAGGCATGAGCTGAGAAACCCTATCCTGAAAAAACAATGAAACCCTTTCACACCTGCAGTTACATCAGAATCCACAATTGTTGGGGACCCGATGGGTGGGCTGAGAACCCAGGAGGTCAAGACATTCAGTCCCAGTAAGACAAGCTCCGTCCCTGTATCATGGGCTATCTCCCACCTGGGAAAACAGGCTACCTGTAAATGTCCCTTTTCTGACTTGTAAAGGCCAAGGGGACATTCATGGTGGTGGCACACAGTGTAGTGCGGCTCAGTACTCAAGGGTCTGCCTTCTGGGACAAGAAGTCTCCCCCCCCCCAAGACAGGGTTCTCTGTGGCTTTGGAGGCTGTCCTGGAGCCCACTCTATAGACCAGGCTGGCCTCGAACTGACAGAGATCTGCCTGTATCTCCCTCCCAAGGGCTGGGATTAAAGGCGAGCACCACCACCCGGCCCAACAAGAAGTCTTAGAGACCTGGATATCAGGCTACCCCATCCACCACGGATGCTCACGGACTTGGCAGACAGCCTTGCCTCCATCCTGGACTTGTTATTTTCCACCCTGTGTTATTGTGACCCTTGCCCTGCTTTCTGTGGCGGGACAGGAAGGCACTGGAACTTCAAAGAGCAGTGGCTTTCTCGAACTGCCCATTCTTGCTCAGGCTGGCCAGGATCTGGGGCACCTGCTCCCTTCTCTCTAGGAGACCACACATACCTGAAGGGCCATGCTGTCCCACGGCCCTTGGGGCTAGCATACCTTGCATAGACATATACATTAAGACAGAGGCTGTTGTTTGATCACTGACTTGAGGAAACCACGAAGAGGAGCCGGGAGGCAGCTCTACCGTCTCTAGCCTCAGGTGGACAGAGGAGGGCGGGCCTCAGGCATTGGTGCTGGCCAGGGACAAGGGCAGAGTACAGCCAGAGAAGAGGGTCACAAGTACAAGGTCCTGCAAGGCCAACCCGCATACCCGTCCCAGCTGCTGTACTCCTGCGCAGCACGCTCACCCCGCGGGCCCTTCAATACCTGCCCTCCTTGCCAAGGCACCCCTGCTTCTCCGAGCCACAGAAAGTCAGGGAGGCCACCCAGGTGGTCCTGACAAGGTGTGGGGGCCAGGGGGAGGAGAACAAAGCCAGGTGGCCGAGTGACGCCAAAAGGCTTAAGCTCAGAAAGGTTGCGTGGGAGAATGTGGGCAGCAAGGGTGGGAGTGGCCTTCATGTCATGCTAGTCACACTGGGACCCACTTGACGCCCTGCCTCCCCGCAGGCGTCTCTGCTGTCTGCCATGTTATGAAAAGAACAGGCAGAGTCAGGCCCTTGCCCTGACATGGCCTTGAAATCCTCCTGGTTCAAAGGATCTTTTCATTTCTAACTGCCCTGTGTGAGAGCCTTCGAATGGCCCAGCCCAGAAACGAGCCCACATACAGACCCATGGGCAAATGAAACGCCCAGTAGGAAGATAGCCATCTGCCAGTTTGGGTTGAGGACAGCTACATGTCTACCAGAACAGAGGACCTGGGGGCTTCGACTACAGGAGCTGGAAGATAGCAGCTGGAGGGCTGGTAGCAAGGCTCCCAAGATGACAGATCCTGAGTGGGCTGGAACCTTAAAAACCAACTCTTGGGGCTGGAGAGAAGGGTTAGTGGTTAAGAGCACGTACTGCTGTTCCACAGGACCTGGGTTCGATTCTCAGCATCCACATGGCCGATCACAGCAGTCTGTAACTCCAGTTCTACAGGATAAGACACCTTCTTCTGACCTCCTCAGGCAAAACACCCATGCAGGTAAAATAAATTAAACAAACAAACAAATACCCAGTTTCATTGAGCTCCTTTTGGGCCTGGACCTTGCACCAAACTCTGATGTGAAAATTTTGGTAGGAGGGTCTTGTGTAGCCACGGGGCAACACCACCACCATCAGGTCCCCTTGCCTGGTGACTTTCCAGCCACACCAGACCCTCCCACTCAAGAGTGCTGTGGAGCAGTGGCCCTGCTACCTGTCCAGAGGCATTACACTGCTCCAGCCCCGCGTGGGCCCTGGGAGTTGACCTTCATCTCCCGGGTAGTTCCAAAACGGCAATGGTGTCCTGGGGTCATCCAAGGACCTGGAAGGGCAGCCAGGCAAGTGGGTGACTGTCTGTCCAGAAGCTGCATAGGATCTGGAAAGAGGTGACTCCCGCCACAGGGAGCTGTGCTCATGGGATTAACAACTCACTGGATAAAGATGCTTTATTGTGCAAATCCCACAAAGGTTCCAGGGTGAAGGCCACAGCCTCCACCTATCCCTGGCTCCAAGCCTGCTCTTTGGTCCTCCGCCCGGTCTTTTCTCAAAAGCCAGGTCTCTTATGGAGTGTGCAATATCCATGAGTGTATCTGTGAGTTGGGAGGCCACCTTGGGCCACAGGACTCAGACACTGCAGCAATCTCCAGGTGGAGACAAGTGAGGTGACATAAGTCCCACGCGTCCCAGGCTCAAGGGCTGCACTGGTCCACACAGTCCTCTCCACTTTGGAATACTTGATAGATGCTGGTGGGAGGGAACATGGCAACGGCGCCCAGCAGAGAGCCCACCTGGATAGCCACGCCAGCGGCAAGCAATGCCGCCCGGCCTCCGCCGTGCAGCAAGGAATTGATTGTCACCTTGATGTATGAGAACACGCCTGCACACAGGACCCACGAGAGTACCTGAAAGTGGGGTACAGCAGCAGGCTGACCATGAAATGCCCCCGCTCTGGGACAAGCCCTATCCCTACTTCCTGTCCCCATCATACTTACCACAAGGACCACACCCGCAGAGGTGCCCACCAGAGGAGGACAGGGACTTAAGACTGCCAGTGTCATCAGGTAGGCTCCAAAGAACATGCCCAGTATAGACAGACCACACAGCCCTGCCAGAGACCTGCCAAGGACGGGCTGAGATTCAGGACTGGCCATCGCAGGCCCTGGCTGACCTCAAGTTCCTCCCCACCGAGGCTAGGGACCCATGTGCACCTGCACAGCACTGCCATGGCCAGAAAGCAGGCAAGGGGGTTGGCGGAGCTGCCCAGTACGACAGCCAAGTGGTAGGCCAGGCGCCCATAGGGCAGGCAGGAAAAGCTCTGTACAGCGGGCAGCACACCGTTGGTCAGAGCATTGGTGACGGCCAGCAGCCCCAGTAGACAGGCACTTCGGGGAGTGAACAGCTGGTGGGCCTTAGGGTCTGGGCTGGGAATAGCGCCTGCCACTTGGCCTGGTGGCTCCTGCAACGGTGAGGCCTCTTCCTCTTCCTCTTCCTCCTCTGTTCCTGGTGTTCCTACCCGAGGCCCTGGACCCACCATGGGTATCGATGGTGGGGATGGCAGTAGTAACAGGAGACCCTGGAAGGCAGCGGCGGAACTGCCCAGAAGGGCGGACAACACCCAGAAGAAAGTTCGGGCAGAAAAGCGCTCGGGGAAATTGATGAGAGACACCTTGACAGGGGGTCCAGTGGTACCATTGGCAGGCACAGGCAGGCACTCAAGGCGGCCCACCCCCTGCACCAGGGCCAGCACACAGAGCAACAGGGCACTCAGGCCCTGGCCCAGGAAGAAGGACCGTAAAAAGGGAGGTGGCAGGTGGCTCAGGAAGGGCAGGAAAGTGACATTAGAAGCACAGCAGGCCAGTGCCAAAACAAACGCCAGCGCTAGGAAGGCCACAGAGTGGGGCCGCCCTGCCACTGTAGTCGAATGGTCCCACAGAAGGGCCAGCAGGGCTGTGCCCACTATGCTAAGCCCCTGCACCACTTGGATAAGGATCCGCTCGCCCTTGCCGCGGGCCAAACGCCTCCACAGGGTCACCAGCAGCAGACCCAGGTTCCCCAGCGCCACAAGCACAGAGAGGTACGAAGGGAGGCTCCAACCTGCGGTGGAGGGACGAGGCCGGGTGAGCGCACCAGGCTAAGGAACAAGGAGCACCTGCAGCCCGCCTCCACGCACCAGTCTGCACTCACCCTCCGGGAGCCTTTTCACCACGACCGGCAGTTCTACCCAGATCCCGTTGACCGCAGCCCAGGAGCCCATGCCGAAGAGTGCCACCAGCAGATGGGTCAGCACCAGGCGGCCCAACGGAGGTGCTGCCGCCATTAGGTCAAAGGGGACCCTCCAGGACAAAGCGCAGGTTAACCGTCCACTCTTCCCCACTTAGGATCGAAGCTTCTCTAGCTACTCTAGGGGCCAAACCTCTTCCAGCTGGAGGGAGGCAAAAAGGAGAGGACAGAATGGGGTCTGAGGTAAACAGATTGCACCTGGAAGGAGACGGCAGATAGATCAGGAGACGCACATACCAAGGAGCCCGCACCGGGACCTCACAGAGCAAAACTGGCAAGCGGGAGAGCAAGAAGCTGGTCTAAAGAACGGCTCCCGGGGAGGAAGACCACAGAAGAGCAGTCCCTGCTGCTTGAGGAGAAGGAAGTCTCGGCACTGCTAAACCAATCAGGACCACAGCGAACTCCAAGGCAGCCGGCGAGGTCGACGAGGGGCGTGGCTGACTTTACCCAGGGCCCCACCGCCGAGGGCGGTGCATCTGGGGCGTGGGGCCGTAGCTGCCCGCCCAACAAGAGCAGCCGAACTCCAGCTCCCGAACTGGAGGAAGACGCCAGCAAACCGGCTAGACTCAGGGCGGAAGTCCCACCCCCGGAAGCTATGTGTAGTGGAAGGCCTGAGGTCGGTGCCACGCCCCTTCCTCCCAGCCCACCCACCCACCTTCCGCTTCAGCAGAGGTCCCGGAGCTATGGCTCCTGTATCCTCTGGGCGAGTTCGGCGTCGAGCTCGGGGCTCCAAGCGGGCCGACCCGCGGGCCCGCTCGGCCGAGGACTGGTGGTGGGACAGTCTGGCACCTCGCGGCTCTGGGTACCACCTGCTGCAAGCGGACAGCATGCTGCTCGTGCTGCCAGACCTGGAACCTACCCGCGCTCGTGCACACAGGCGCGCCCCTCGCCGCGCTCCCAGACCCCTGGCTCGCGGCCCCGCGGCGGCCGTCAAACCCAGGGCCAAGCCCCGACCTGAGCCGTCGGCCGATCAGGACCCGGACTCCGGCTGGGGAGACCGTATTCCCTTAGAAGTCCTGGTGCATATTTTCGGATTGTTGGTTGCGGCTCATGGGCCCATGCCGTTTCTTAGCAGGTACACTAACAGTGCCTGCCGGGATGTGGACTGGCCCGCCGAGCGGGCGGAGCTGCAAGGCAGAGGGCACAGCATCTCAGTGGGCATACACGAGCGCTCCTGCACCTGTCTCCACTTGGAGCCCCCGAAGCCCGGCTTTGAGACCGCTTTGCTGCAAGTTGCAAGGGCAGATATGCTGCTCCCAAGACACTTCATTGTGGGCATCACTTACGAAAAGCCATACGCTTTCAGCGAACTGTTTATTCTCCTAGGGCTGCACGCGTTTGCCGCCGTTGGCATGAAGCCACCTCCCATCCTGCGCTCTGGCACACCGTGACCCTGTCACCCCTGCTGGTTGGCCGGGCTTCCAAGGGCAACCTTAAGGCAGAGAAGAAGCTCCTTGCTTCCCTGGAGTGGCTCATACCCAATCGGTGAGGGGCCTCAGCCATCTTAGCCCCTTGCTCTGCGTGTGCCTCCGTGCGTCCGTGTTGGGTAGGGAGGGTGCTGGCCAGAGGGGCAGCGTGAGGGCTCTTGCGCAACTGGGCCTTGCTGTCGCCCAGGTTCTCACAACTCCAGAGGTTGACCCTCATCCATTGGAAATCTCAAGTACACCCTGTGTTGGAGGTGAGAGCTTGAGCCTGCCCTGAACACTAGTGTGACTCTTGAGTTGTCCTCTTATCCGTGTGGTGTTCCCCCACAGAGATGTCCGCCTGTCTACCCGGTTCTGTCTTGGCTGACACTTCGGTAGGAAGTTGCCAGAGGAAAAGGCACCCAAGTAGAGAGAATGGAGTCATAGCTGGGCTGTGGGATGGGCTTGTTGGGGCTTCCGGTGTCTCTGTGGGTCTTTACCTGCCTTCCCCAACCCCAGATGGCCCTTTCTCTTGCCGCAGCTGGTTAGCAAGTTCTGTCCTCGGCTCACCTTCCTCAAGCTTTCGGACTGCCACAGTGTGACAGCTGACACTCTGCTCATGGTAGCAAAAGCCTGCCGCCAGCTCCACAGCCTGGACCTACACCATTCCATGGTGAGTCCTGTGCCCCAAGGAGCCCCCGACAAGGCCCGGGCTCTGGTGAGGCCATTGGCACTCCTGTGCTGGGTCCCCAGGTAGAGTCCACAGCTGTGGTGAGCTTCTTGGAGGAGGCAGGCCCCCGCATGCGGAAGCTGTGGCTGACCTACAGTTCCCAGACGACAGCCATCTTGGGTGCGCTGCTGGTAGGTTGGTGATGGGCAGGGACAGAGCTGCATGGGGACGGCCAGGCCCCTGACCTCATGTGTTTTCCCGCCATCCCAGGGCAGCTGCTGCCCCCAGCTCCAAGTCCTAGAGGTCAGCACTGGCATGAGCTGCAACAGCACACCCCTGCAACTGCCTGTGGAGGCTCTGCAGAAAGGCTGCCCCCGGCTACAGGTATCCATGCCCTACCTTCCCCTGCTTGCCTCTCATCCTCCTGTCTGCAGCCTGTCCCTCCTCCCGACTCCCAGGTGCTACGACTCCTGAACCTGATTTGGCTTCCCAAGCCTTGTGGACGGGGGATGCCCCAGGGACCAGGCTTCCCCAACCTTGAGGAGCTCTGCCTGGCTGGCTCCTCCTGCAACTTTGTGAGCAATGAGGTTCTGGGACGCTTGCTCCATTGTTCCCCCAAACTGCGCCTGCTGGACCTCCGTGGCTGTGCTCGGGTCACACCCAGCGGCCTGTGTGATTTGCCGTGTCAAGGTCAGCTGGCCGCCTTGCGGGGTGGGTGGGGTGTGGCACCGTTGCCTGCCTACTGTTCACAGTCCGTTCTCTCGTCTCAGAACTGGAGCAGCTGTACTTGGGCCTGTATGGCATATCTGATGGGCTAACTCTGGCTAAGAAAGGTAGCCCCCTGCTCACCCAGAAGTGGTATCACACCCTGAGGGAGCTGGACTTCAGTGGCCAAGGCTTCAGCGAGAAAGACTTGGAACAGGCCCTAGCCGTTTTCTCTGGCACCTCTGGGGGCTCGCACCCAGCCTTGTGTTCCCTCAACTTAAGGGGCACCCGAGTTACACCAAGCACAGTCAGGTCAGTCCCTGCTTCTCTAGTTCTTTGAGTCTTGTACTGCTTGCTGCCATGTCTGACTTGGGGAACCAGAGGTGTCCTCCCTGGTTTCATATTTCAGGGGCTGAGAGGGGTGTAGGCACTGGTCAGACTCCCATCAAGAGTCTTAGGCCTGGGTGGCTGTGGTGGTAGACCTGTTGTCAGGTGAGGGCAGACAAGCTCCCTGGCCAGCAGCTCACTTTCCCATGGCCTGCCTGTTTCACAGTTCTGTGATTAGCAGTTGCCCAGGGCTGCTGTATCTCAATCTGGAGTCCTGCCGGTGCCTCCCCAGGGGACTGAAGCGTGCCTACCGGGGCCTGGAGGAAGTCCAGTGGTGTCTAGAGCAGCTGCTTACCAGCCCACCATCCTCCACCTAACTAGACGCCGACCAGCTTTGCCCTGGCCCTTTTCACTTGGAAATATTTGAGCTTTTGTTACAATAAAGTATTTTTAGGCATTCTGTATGGTCCTTTGTTGTTTTATTTGAGAGTCTGCTCATGCTAATCTAGGCTGGCCTGGAACTCAGTGTAGCCCAGGCTGACCTTAAACTCACAGCAATCCACCTATCTCAGCCTCCTGAGTGATAGACTTACAAGCGTGGATCAGCTTGTATGGCCCTTAGAGGAAGTTGTTTCGTGAAAAAACGGATCGTACCTAACGGAGCGGACTATAGCAGCCCAGGCCTGTGTGTGTTGGAATGGCTTAGGTTTCCTGGCCCAAGGGTTTGCTGTGTCTGCTCACTGCAGAGTTGACTCTTAGACTACTGTGTGAATCCTACCCTTAGGACACAATTTTCTGAGGACAGGGTAGGCAGTGGGGGGTAAAATGGTGGGGGGGGGACACCTAGAGGCCCTTAACAGCCACCAGAACCTGTGAGTTGATGATGTTGACAGCATGTTCTCTACAAAGGTGTGGTCAATAGAAAGCCCCTTCTAGAATCCTTTACCTTTGAACTTCTAGAACCCAGGTGCCCAGCCTGGACTGCTGTCGACTTCCCTGCCCTGCTCTTATCTGGCAGCTCCTGGTCCTCCCTGAACTGCAACCCTGGAATTGCCTCGGGTGGGAGCCTGGATGTAGGCAGTGGGCGGTGGCAGCGGGCAAGCCGAGTACTGACTACCTCAACCTAACTAGGTCCCCAAGGAGCAGACCAGTGGCTTCCCCGCGTCTGTCGTTGCCAAGCGTTTCCAGCTCTGGGCCCTAGGACTCTTCTCTACTGAGCGCCACTTAGCCAAGCGCCTCAAGAACAACCCCTTCTACCCCTTCAAGCAGCAGCAGCCAGATGGTGGGCAGGTCCCTGGGCACGGCTAGGTTCCCACAAGTGGAGAGGCTGGCTGAAGCCTGGATGGGTTAGGGTAGGCAGGTGCACTTGTGAGTGCAGACACTGTGGTAGCATGCAGAACCTCCACTGGGTGGGTCCTTTCCCCCAAAGCCCTGGCACTGTCCGATGCCTGGGGGCAGCTTCTGACTGTCCTCATGTGCCTGGTCATGCTGTCTCCAGTCTTTGTGCTCGAGTACTACCTGGACACGCTCTGGAAGGGGACGCTGCTCTTTATCGTCTGCCTTCTCTTGATCTGCTGTAATGTCCTCAGACACGTGAGAGCTCCTGTCCCCCACCCCACAGCTCTCGGCATGAGGGTCACACAGGACCCTCCTGCCAGAACTCGCCTCCCTATAACCCTTGGTGCCCACAGGTGGAGAAGCAGGAGACCTGGTGCTTTCCTGCCTACGGCATGGCTATAGGCCTGTGGCTCATGGTTTCCTCAATTCCCCGGCGCCGCCTAGTGCTGAACCACACTCGTGGCATGTACCACTTCTCTATCCGCGGCCGAACTGTATGTCAGGGGCCAATGCATCTGGTCTACGTGCGCCTGGCACTCAGCTCTGATGGTGATGCCTGCGATAGGAGAGGGGAGGAGGGAGGGGGGAGAGGGAAAGGGATGCGGATTCAGGGCTGGGAGGGTCCAATAGTCTCGACACTCCCACCCTGGAGGCCCCACCCCTACCATCCTATCCTAGCCTCTGGGAGGTTAGGTTGCTGGCTCAGTTGCTCATCTATTGGCAGCCTATGACAGGTGCTTCTTCCAGCTGGTCTTTTGCGGCCACAAGCTAGAGCCGCTTGTGCTGGTGAAGCTGTCAGAGCGATATGAGGTGGGTCTTGCCCTCCCCACCCCCACCCCCAGCAAAAGATACTAACTTCTGCTTAGAGTTCTTGAATGGGGTATTTTTCACTCCGAGGGTGATTACAGCACAGTTTCTCTATCGAGACCTCCACTCTGCTAAGGGAGGAGCACTGTGGATTCGGGGCAGGGGTAGGGATACTCCCCCTGGTAAGGGGATGGGATACCTAAAGGCTGCTGAGGGACTCTCCTTATCTGGAGAGTGGACAGCTGGCTGCCACTCACTTATTCATAGCAAATGGAATTCCTGGGCCGGCACATTGCCCGGAAACTCAACATCAACTACTTTGACTACCTGGCCTCTTCCTACCGCCATGTAGTCCGCCACTGGCCACTGGGGGCCACCTTTAGCCCTGGTATTGTGCAGCGAAAAACACAAATCTACACTAAGTCAAGTGTCACCGACCTGGATGTTTAACCCTCAGGCCTGAACCCTGGCCTCCTTTTCCATCCATGTCCCATATCCCCTTCCTGGAGGGACTGCCAGCCAGCCCCACATACTAGCCTCTCTTACTAAAGCTGATTCAGCCTCAGGTGGTTTTCTGTTTGTTTGTTTGTTTGAGGGGGGAGCTTCCTTTATGGGTCTTCCCCTAGCACCCTGAGGATCCCATCTTTTCAAGCTACTGGATTAAATTCTACAGTTTGGGTTGGAAGAATCGAGGAGAGTCTCGTGTAAGCAAGTCTTTGAGTGTCTGAGCTCATCATTAGGCTTAGGACTTCCTGTTCCACTTAGCCAGCAAGGCTGAATTAGGGCTAGCCAATCAAGTCAGGTACGTTTGGTCAAGTCCAGCCAGCAGTGATATGCCCTGGGCCTTCTGGTATATCCAGGACTACATACCCAATGTTGCTTCTGCGCACTTGGCTTCCAGAGTCCTCGGCCAAGCTGCCAGGCCCACCATAGCATATCCTTTATGGCCCTGGTGAGCTCCCTTGTCTGGCAGAACACTAGCTTCCACACTAGCACCAGAGTCTCCTGGTGCCTGGGGCTGCCATGGGAGCAGAGGACCACTGTCCACCTGGTTCTGTGGTCAACATGTTGGCATGTGTTCCTGGTACCAGGACTAGCTACATAATTTGTAAAGCCACAAGATGAAAATAAGGTCCTTGCCTAGTGGTCACTTTTAATCCCAGCACTTGAGAGTCAGATGAATCTCGGAGTTCAGTCTGGTCTACAGAGCAAGTTCCAGGACAGTCAAGGTTACACGTTGGGGGGGGTGATGGTGGTGGGTAAATGGAATCCTCATTAAAATGTTAAGGAGCAGGACTTGGTAGCACATATCTATAATCCCAGTTTTGGAGGTCAGAAGTTCATGGTCACCCTCTGATAAATAGTGAGTCTCAAGCCAGCCTTGGGCTACATGAGACCCTGTCTCAACAATAATAATGAAAGTTGCTAAGGGGTCAGGCATAGTGGAAGACCTTTAATCATAGTTCCCAGGAGGTGGAGGCCAGAGGACTGATAGTATGAGGCAGTTTGGGTTACATAATGAGATCCTGTCTCAGGGGAGAAAGTTAGTAAGGGATCTGGAGTGTGGGCTGTAGCTCACATGGAATGCTTACCAGGCATGGCAAGGCATGGGTTCCATCCATCCATTAGGGGGAGAAAAGGAAAAAGAGGAGGACGGATGGGGAGGATGGATGATGGACAGAAAACATCCTTTAAAAATCCAGATTGTAATCCCAGCACTCGGGAGGCAGAGGCAGGCAGATCTCTGAGTTCCAGGCCAGCTTGGTCTACAGATCAAGTTCCAGGACAGCTTCCAAAACAATACAGAGAAACCCTGTTTCGAAAAACCAAAAGAAAAAAAAAAAGAATTGCAAAGAGAAGTCAGCTGAGGTCACAGCTTGAACGGTTTACTGGGTAGGTAGAACCTGGGACGCAAAGCCACTACTTGTGACAGTCAGGGTTTCTGGCCTGGGCACCGGGGCTGGTAGCCAGGATGGGCATAAGAGTTCTAAGGGAAGTTAGCCTTGAAGTTTCTGGGCAGAATTACTCAGTATTTGTTATCATTTTACAGATCTGAGGATTGAACTCAGGTGCTAGGCAAATGGTGTCCCACTGAGCTGGGAGATTTTTTTATATATATATAAACAGAAAGGCATGGGGAGAAGGAAGAGGTTGCATGCACAGGTCTGCATGTCTATCAATTGCATGTTGCTGTGACCAAATACCCAACAAGAAACAGCATAGGGGAGGAAATGTTCATATTGGCTCGTGGGTGATAGGATGTGCCTTGTTATGGTGTGGCAGGCACAGCAAGCTGCAGCATAGAGCAGCCAGTCTCATTTGTATCCACAGTAGGGAAGCAGACACACAATGTTGGTGCTCACAGATACTGCTGCCCACATTTAAGGTGGGTCTGACAGACATACCCTGCAGTGTTTTATCCATGGTGCTCTTAAGTTCGATGGAGTTGACAAAATTGACCACCACATTTTCCAGATTTCCACCTAGTTCCAGTGTCTGGCAACTAGGACTCTGTAAGGGTTGTAGATGAGAAGATGTGCAGGGATGTCAGCCTGGTACCTGACACCGAGGCAGAGGGAGAGCCTTCAGAGACAGGGAGCCAGTAACAGGAGGGGAGAGGACCTATGGTGTGTAAGATGGGGACTTCAGAAAAGGAACTCATTAGCTCTGTACAAGTGAGGAGCGGGAGGGAAATAGTGAAACTGGAGGATGGCAGCCTACAAAATGTAGGACTCACTGAGTGCATTTAAGACGTATTGGGGGGTTGCAGATGAGACTCCGTGACCAAAAGAACATACTGCTCTTATAGAGGGCTCAGCATTGGGCTCCAACACCCACATGGTGGGCTCATAGTTGCCTCCAACTTTAGCTCCTGGAGAATTAGCACCCTCTTGTCCGTGGACATTTGTACTCACAAGTGGATACCCCCCCACATACAAATAGCACTTTGGGGGGATTTCAAAACATGGTTTCACTGTGTAGCATCTCTGGTTGTCCTGGAACTTGCTTTGTAGACCAAGCTGGCGTCAAACTCAGAATCTGCCTGTCGCTGCCTCCCAAGAGCTGGGATTAAAGGCGTGTGCCACCACTGCCCAGCTCCAAATAAAACATTATGAAAAGAATACAAGTGTAAAGATATTGTTCCAAAAGATTTATTATGAAGCAGGTGATTGAATATTTGTAGGAATCATGTTCTTGGATGGGTAGAAAAGGAAGATGATTAGGGCTACAAGTGTGATTGGGAGCGGGGTCTTTTCCCATCCTCTGTTTCTGCACTTCTAGAAAATAATTGGTCAGCATATGGTCACAATGGACTATACTTACAGCCTGTACTGCATATCATTTGGGAGGCTATTTAAATAACTCCTGGCTAAGGCATAACAGTTGATGTGTTTAATTTCATAAACTGTCTTACAGGTAAGCATTA
The DNA here is from genome assembly GCF_017639785.1 of Mesocricetus auratus. NCBI lineage: Eukaryota > Metazoa > Chordata > Mammalia > Rodentia > Cricetidae > Mesocricetus > Mesocricetus auratus. The sequence goes on along the minus strand of NW_024429232.1, from coordinate 4,157,440 downwards.
TCAATTATTGCCATTTCTTTTCCTTTTTTTTCTTTTTAAGAAAAAAGAGACAGTTTCTCTGAGTAGTTCAGCTGTCCTGGAACTCACTCTATAGACCAGGCTGGCCTTGACACTCCGAGATCTGCTTGACTCTGCTTCACACGTGCTGGGATTAAAGGCATGTGCCACCACGGCCAGGCTTTCCATTTCTTTTTATTGGAGGAAAACACACCCACAATTACTGGAGCTTAGACAGCCTTCACCACTTATTTTTAATTTTTAAAGAAACTTTGATTGGATCGGGTGGTGCACACCTTTAATCCCCCCAAGATGAGGCAGCACTCCATAGAATGGGAGAAGAGCCAGGCAGGAATGTATAGCACCGGGCTGCCGACTCGTGTTGTATTGTGGATGTGTGGCTTCATAATTTAGAAAAGCAGACCTCAGCTGTGATTTGCTCAGGGGGCACTTAACCAGGAAAATGAGTGGTTTTGATTCTGACCGGGGAATTCAAGCTGAGGAGGAAGAGAGCAAGGCTTCACTATAGTTACTTCAGCATCCACAGAGTATTCAAACCACAAAGCTGTTTAGATGCCAAGCCAATCTATTAGGCAAGGTTCACACCCAGGAATTTCTTCAAGGTAGCCTCTAGACAAAGTATCTGAGGCGACATAAGATTGTTGAAGAGCTGGCCATGGTCGCTCATGCCTGTAATGTCGGCACTGAGAAGGCTGACAGGGTACTGCTGCAAGTCCAAGACCAGCCTGGACTATAGAGGGACCCCGTCTCGTCTCAAAACAACAGAGCAATGTGTGATGGTTGCCTCCAGTCTTTGAACTCAGTGCAAACTCCTACCTCCTACACGCTGGACTTAACCTTGACACCAAAAACATTTCACTGATGCTGCCCCAGATGTTATCTTTGCCCAGAGGCTGTTCCTTAACAGGAGACACTTAGTTGTACCAACTAAGTCACAATGCTTGCCTCACTTAAAGCCTAAAGTCCAGTCTCAAGTGTTGCATAAAACGAATGATGAATGCCTATAATATATTGAGGATTGCATTGGTAGGGCACATCTTTAATACCAGGCAGAGGCAGGCAGATATTTGTGAGTTACAGGTCAACCTGGTCTACAGAGTGAGTGCCAGGACAGGCTCCAAAGCTGTGCAGAGAAATCCTGTCTCAAAAATAAAAAAGATAAGAGGATCAAGTTCAAGCTCATCCTGAGTTACACAGTGAGTTTGAGACCATCTTGGGCTTCATAAAACCAGCTATGAAATGGTGACTATAAGCAAACAAACAATAAACAAAAAACTTTTCAGCCTGGTGAGTTCTAGATAGGAAAATATTTCTCCTGATTTTGCTTGAAAATGGAAGTGATCTCTTCATCTGGTCTTTCCTACAACATAACTCAAGGTTAAAAGAACTAGGGGCAGGGGGAGCAGCTCAGGGAGTACTTGTCAAGCATGGGAGAAGCTGGGGCTTCACTTGCATCTCCATAACAAACCAGCTCAGAATATCAGCACAACCGTATTGGTTTCCTGGGACAAAGCCACGTTTCTTTCAAAGCTCTGGAGACCAGAGTTTGTGGACTACAAAGACACCTTGTCTCAGTCCTAACTTTTGGTGGTTGATGGCAACCTTTAATTTTTTTACTCATCATTCATTCATTCATTATTTGAAATACTGGGAATTGACCCCCAAGGCCTGCCCCACACCAAGCGTTCCACCATTAAGCAATATCGCTAGTAATCTCTTCCACTCATCTGTGATGGGTACTTCATTTTTACCAGCATATATTAATTATCCATCATGATGATGGGTTTCATTATGACAGTTTTGTAGACATGTTGTATTCATCTGGCTCCCCTGTGGGTTTCAATCCATAGGGAGAGGACAAGTGACCCTTTCACAGGGGTCCCCCTAAGACCAACAGAAAACATATATTCACATTATGATTCATAATAGCAAAATTATAGTTATGAAATAGCAATGAAACAGTTTATGGTTGGGGTCACCATAGCATGAGGAACTTGTATTAAAGGGTTGCAGCATTAGGAAGGTGGAGAACCACTTCTTTAGTCAAGAGTCAGCAATAGCCATCTTCATGCTACAGAGGCTGAGATTATACTAGATACTCAGTGCACCAAGCCAGGCTGATCCTGCAAGGCTGAGTGTACCTGGAAAGCACTGGCTGTCACTCTAATTTGGAAGCTTAAATAATTTTTTCCTTTTTTTTTTTTTTAAAGACAGGATCTCTTTACATAGCCATGACTGTTCTGGAATTTCCTCTGTAGGCCAGACTGGCCTTGAACTCAGAGACCCACCTGCTTCTGCCTCCTGAGTGTTCAGATTATTAAAGATGTGGGCCACCACTGCCTGGGTAAAAAAGGAATTTTTTTTTATTCTCATTTTTTGAAAAAGGGTCTCACCCTCTAATCCTGACTGGCCTGGAGCTCCCTTCCTGGACCAGGCTAGCCTTAAACAGAGATCCCCTCCTTTGCTCCTATGTTCCTTCCATGATGGACCTTTCCTTTTTAAAATGAATCACGTTTTGTGTGTCTGTGTGTGTGCGTGTGAGTGTCAGTGGACAACGGTAGTTGGTTCCCTCCATCCACCATGTGCCTGTTGGGAACCAAACTGAAGTTGCCAAGTTCAGCAGCAAATGCTGGAACCTGCTGGCTGAGCCATCTCATTGGCCTTGTGTGTGTGTGTGTGTGTGTGTGTGTGTGTGTGTGTGTGTGTGTGTGTGTCTGTCGGTCTGTCTGTCTGTGTGTAGAATCCAGGGGTCAGTCTTAGGTGGCAGGTCTCAGGAGCCATCTCCTTGTGTTCGGAGACAGGGCCTCTTATTGCCCTGGAATTCACTGAGTAGGTTAGACTGGCTGGCCAGGGGACCCAAGGAACCTTCTTGTTTCCCCTTCTCTCAGCTGGAATTACAGCTTGAAACACCATAACCAGATTTTTCATGTTGGTTTTCAGAGATTGGGCTCAGGACCCCAGGATGGTGTGGCAAGAACTTTACTGACTTCACTATCCCTCTAGCCGAGACCTATTTCTTTATGAGAAACTCTGTTCTCCCTTTTCCTGCTGCTGCATCTTTTTTTGGGGGGTGTTTACTAGTTTGCTTCAGACAGGCTCTCAACTTCTTTTCTTCTTCTCTCTCTCTCTTTTTTTTTTCAAGACAGGGTTTCTCTGTATTGTTTTGGAGGCTGTCCTGGAACTAACTCTTGTAGACCAGGCTGGCCTCAAACTCACAGAGATCCTCCTGCCTCTGCCTCCTGAGTGCTGGGATTAAAGGCGTGTGCCACCATGAGTAGCTAGGTAAATTGGTATATTCTGGGATCCTTAGTAAGGTTTTTTTTTTTTTGGTTTTTTCGAGACAGGGTTTATCTGTGGCTTTGGAGGCTGTCCTGGAACTAGCTCTTGTAGACCAGGCTGGCCTCGAACTCACAGAGATCCACCTGCCTCTGCCTCCCGAGTGCTGGGATTAAAGGCGTGCGCCACCAATGCCCGGCCCTTAGTAAGTTTTTATGTACCAATCACCTGTTGACCTCCTTGGGGTCTAGTATGTTCATTCTGTAAAAGTTCACTCATATCAGTTACTTTTTTTTTTTGGTTTTTCAAGACAGGGTTTCTCTGTATTGTTTTGGAGGCTGTCCTGGAACTCGCTCTGTAGACCAGGCTGGCCTCGAACTCACAGAGATCTGCCTGTCTCTGCCTCCCGAGTGCTGGGAATCAGTTATTTTTTATAGAACACTAGACTGATGCTAGCTATACTTAATGAAAATATTTACTACTTTGTGTATGTTTATGTGTAAGTGATCATGTATGCAGGTGTTTGTACAGAGCAAGTGAGATCATGTGTGCAGGTGTTTGTGCATGTGCAGGCGAGATCATGTGTGCAGGCTGAGACTGGAGAAACTCCTCTGGTGTTTCACTTCATAAACATTATTCACCTTTTTTTTTTTTTTTTTTTTTGGTGACAGGGTTTCTCTCATTGGCCAAGAACTCAGCAAGAAGGCTAGGTGGACTGGCCAGTGAGCTCAGGGTATCTACCTGGCTCTTATTTCCCCTGTGCTGGGATTACAAGTGCATGCCACCGCCATGCCTGGCTTTCTTCTGAGCTTTGTTTACTTTCCATGGACACAACTATGGTTGTGTTGTGATCCAGACTCTCTCTCTGTCTCTGTCTCTCTCCAGGGTCTCTCTGTTTGTATGTGCCCTGGCTGTGCTAGACCTCTGTAGAACAGGCTGGCTTAGAACCCACAGAAATCCAACTGCCTCTGCCTCCCAAGCTCTGGGATTAAAGGCGAGGCATGTGCCACCACCGCCCAGTGATCCAGACTCTTGTGGTTCCCCCATCACTTTGGCTTTTGTCATTGTTTGAATATAAAGTACTCCTCCAAAAGTCTCACATGTTGAAGGTCTGATTCCCAGCAAAGTTCAAGAGTGGGGCATTTGGAAACTGATTGACTACCAGGACTTATTAATGTATTGATGGAATCCTATTATGGAATTATTAGAAAGTGGTAGTAGCCGGGCAGTGGTGGCACACAACTTTAATCTCCGCACTCAAGAGAAGGCAGAGGCAGGTGGATTTCTGAGTTCGTGCCAGCCTGGTCTACAAAGTGAGTTCCAGGACAGCCAAGGCTACACAGAGAAACCCTGTCTCAAAACAACAAGGTGGTAGAAATTGATAGGTAGGGCCTAGTTGGAGGAAACATAATCCTGGAGTTGTGATTTGGAAATATGTACCTTGTCCAGCGCCCCAGCTCCCTAAGCTATCCCTCTCTGCTTCCTGGCTGCTGTGAAGTAACTGTTTTGCACTGCCTTTTTCTCACGATCTGCCTAAACAGGGCCCAGAAGCAACAGAGAATCCAGTCATTGAAACCTCTAAAACTATGACCTCTAAAACATTTTCTCCCTCCTTGTGGTACCGGTACAGTGTGAAGTAACCAGCACAGCCTCCAATGTTTCTGCCTCAGTGAGGACCAAGTCTGCTTGGCCCTTTAGGCCTTCCCTGGGTCTTCCTTCAACCTATCCTAGTGAACTCAGGAGATTAACTTCCCTTTGTGCTACCCCTCCCCGGGAAGCCCTTTTTGGAGGCTACCATTTCTCTCACCACAGATGCCCCTGGCTTGGACATAAGGTACCCTGTCAGCTGTCCCTTACTGAATTTGCAGATCCCTTTTCATTCTCTCCCAGGACTCCTACCTCAGGCGTCATTAGCTACACTGGCCAGCCCATATCCAACTCAGTGGCTGAATCAAGTAGTCTCAAGGACGAACCTTCATTTCCCTACCACTACAGCCTTGACCTCCTCCTGATAATGATCTCATTCACCCAGTCACCACAGAAGCTGTCCCCCATAAGTTATTTCAATCCAGCTTCCCATTCTCTGTCAATCACCTGTCTCGGGGCCAGGGTGGACCCTCCACTGATTCTTGAGGTGGATATAGTGGGGCCTGAACATATCATCAGTGGGCTGTGGGCAACACGACAGACAATGGGAACACCCCATCCCGTATCTCCCCTTAACCCCCCTTAAACCTGGGCAGAACTGTGGGTGGCAGCAGAGGAAGACACTCATAGACCCAACACTGAGACCCTTATTGAAAAGGGATAAAAGTTGGACCAAAACAGCAAGAGGAGAGCCTCACAAGGAGGTTTTGTTGGAGTTGCTGGGAGAGGCAGGATAGTGGGCCTGCACTTACCCACTGACTGAGGGCTTCTTTGCTCCGCTTCAGCAACAAAGCCTTCTCAGGCTGCAACTCTCAATGGAAGGGACTCTGGGGCCTTGGGTAAAGGAGCTTACAACTTGTCAAAATGAGTGGTCAACTACTCAAGTCTCTGGTTGGATCAAGGGGCTGGAGACTCTCTAAATGAAAGTGGGGGCAGGGAGTCAGGTTCACAAGGGCAGTTGGAATGCCCAAGTAATTGCACCTGGGTCCCATATGCGCCACTGGGCTGGTGGGGACTGATGGTCAAGGCCTGGACCCAGCTGCCCCTCCTAGCTGTGCCCCGCCCCGCCCCCCCCCCGTGGTGGTGGGGGGAGTCCTGAGGGATCTACCATAGCCAGAGTAAGGCCTGTTTGAGTGGTCCAGGCACGGGTCTCTCTCTCCCATCAAAGGGGTTAGGGGCCAAAGGAGAGGGGAGAAGGACAAGGGGTTGGGGGGGGATGTATATTGCACATAAGGACAGATTATATGAAGGGTTGGAGAAAAGAATTGAGCGCAGAGCCACAGAGGAAAGGGAGTCGACTCAGGAAAGGCTGGAGGGGCGAAGGACCACGACTAAGAAAGAAGGGATCCGAGGGGCAAAGGATAGGGACAGACCAGACAGGATGACTAGGCCTGTAAGGGACCTACAGGAAGTGGGAGGACAGAGTTGGGGGCAGGGACAAGGTCCAGAAGAAGGCAGTAAACGGAGGATGAGGGGGAAAGAGCCTGCCTGAGCCCCGAGGGTCCGTCTGGTAATTAGACCTTGTTCCAGATGAACCCCCCACCCCCGTCCAGCAATCAAAATGCTAATTGGCCTGACGCCTCCGGCTGCGCCTCAGCCGTTCCCCTCTGGGAAGGAGCCGGGGACTAGTGGCATGGCTGGCGGGGAACCCTCGCCCCCAACCCCCCACTGCGAGCTTCGCCGGCTGCTGCTCAGCGATAAGGGGGAGGCCGTACCCGCCCTACCCCTCGGGAGCGCCTGCCACGCAAGATGAATGTCCGGCCGCTGAGGAGCCGGGCCGCTAGCATAAAGCAGGCGAGTGGTCTCCACGCTCAGTGTGGGCAGGAAGCTCGCATCCACCGTGGCCGCACGCGAGGCAGTGGCCGCAGGTAGCAGCCGAGCACGCAGCAGGAGGGCCGCTGAGCTCAGCCCTGCTGCGCGGGCCCGGCGTCTGCGCCCGCCCGGCCAGTCCGTATAAGGTCACTGCGCTGCAACCCCAGCCTGCCGCTCCACGACCACAGCCGCTAGTCCGATCAGGCTGTGTGGGGAGAGCTCCGCTCGGAGGCTCCAGCGGGAGGAGGGGGCGACGAAGGGACAATGGCGGCGCCCGGCCCTAATTGGGGACATATGCACCCGCGCGCGGCCATTGTGAGGCCCCCCAACCCCCAGAGCCCCGCCATTGGCCATTGGGCCTGACGTCATGGGGGCTGCAAACTCCGGGCGGGCGGCCACGGGAAGGGGTTATTCGCCTGGTTGCGGGCCGCCTGGGGAAGCTGCAGGCGCGCGGAAGGGCGGAAACCACCAATGGAGCGGAATTTCTGGAACGGGGGCATGGCAGCAACTCTCACCATGCACACCCAGCTTGCTACGACGCAACTGTGCTGGACATCCGTCCCGCGGAAGAGGCGGGGGCAGAGAGGTCCCTCCAGCGGGCACAGGGTCAGCCGAGGTGACAAGAGAGGCAAGAGGCACTGCGGCACAGGGCGCACGCAGGCTTCCACCCTGCGTTTTCGCTGCCTCAGCATTCACTCCTTTGGTCTCCCGCCTCCCCCCCTCCCCCGCGCCTCCGCACACCCCGCGCCCAACCTCCAGACCTCGTGCGAGGCTGCGTGGACGCGGCTGAGGTCCGCTCGCGTTCCCCCTAAAAGAACCAGAGTCTGGGGCGCCAGAGCGTCAGGCCCATCCCCACCTCTCCCCTCACCCCTGACGATGCCACCAAGGGTCAGGGCGCCATTCCCCGAGCCGCACGGGGGGAACTCCGCACAAGTCGAGGCCAGGCATCCCCAGGACCCCTCCCAGGAGACCCTGGCCCGGCCCAGCCCAGCGCAGCCATTTCCGCCGGCCTTTTCCCCTCCCCGCCCACCCCCTCCCCCAGCGCTTGGCTTTAAAAGCCAGAGGCTGCGCTCGGCGGCAGGCAGAAGAGGCTTGCGGGCTCGGGAGGCCTGCCCCAGAGCTGTCCGAGAGCGGAGCCCCGCCCCCGGACCCCCGTCCCTCCCTCCCTCCCTCCTTCCCTCCCTCGGCCCGCCCTCCCCGAGTACCCCTCCCCCTGAGGACCCCCGCCCGCCGCCCGCCGCTGCCGCCGCCGCCGCCCGCTCCGACTGCAGAACAATAAAGCCAGCCTCCCAGAGACCCCCGCCGAGGACCCCCGCCCGGCGACCAAGCCCGGGTGGCCCGCCCCTCTCCGCCAGCGCCAGCTGAGCGCGCCCGGGCGCTGGCCGCGGTGCTGCCCTAGTCAGCGCTGGCCGCGGTGCTGAAGCTGCTAGTGCTCCTGCCGCTGCTACTGTCGTGTTCTCTTGGCCCGGCGCTGCCGCCCCCGGGGGCATGGGGCGCCGCTGACTGAGGCTCCGCCGCCGCGGCGGGGGGGGGGGGGAGGGGAAGGGGGCCGTGGGGCCGGGCCAGCCCTGCACCCATTCGCAGCCTCCGGGCCCGGGACGGAGCCGCTCCCCCCCTCTCCGCCCCCCCCAGCCTCCTCCCCCGCCTGTCCAGGGGCGGCACTGCGGGCTGGGAAGCCGGGACCAGAGGAGGGAAGGAAGGAAGGAAAGAAGAGAAAAGAAGAGAAGAGGAGGAAGGAAGGAAGGAAGGAAGGAAGGAGAAAGAGAGAGAGACAGAAAGAGAGAGGAGAGATCTGGAGGGGAAGAAGAGGAGACGCAGGGCAGAAAGAAGAGAGAGGATCACACTCGCCCAGCAGCATCCACAGGCCAGACTGGGGACAGTGCTGCTTCCACCGCTCCTCGGATGGTGACAGGGCCTCGCCGCGGACGCAGTCCCCCCGAGCCCCGGCTCTGCAGGCCCTCACTGCCGGAGCCCCGCAGGAATCATGCCCAGGTCCTTCCTGGTTAAGAAGGTCAAACTTGACACATTCTCTTCGGCAGACCTCGACAGCTCCTACGGGCGCGCCCGCGGCGATCTCGGAGTGCGACTGCAGGATAAAGGTGCGCTCTAGACTGCAGCTCGGGCAGGGCCCAGGGCTTTGCTGGAAGGGGTGGGTGGCCAGAGTGTGGGGGTGGAGTGGCAGGGTAGGAGGGGATGGAAATCCAGCGGAAGCAGCCTGAGGCTGGAACCTGGAGCCGAGAATGGAGGCTGGGGAAAGGGGTGCAGAGTAAGGCCAGACGTCTTCCAAGGTGGTCAGAGCGTGGGTGCTAGAGGGGTAGGAAAGAGGGGGGAGGAACAGGAAGCACTCCAGGCGCACACTGACTTGTGCTGAAATACACACAGCTGAACGGACACCTGCTGACCCAAGACCCAGTTATACGGGCACATGCAAACCCACACCCAGAGATCTAGATCCCTTTCACTTTTCTTTGGCTGCATCTTCAAAGCCCCTTGCTAGGGCCAACTAGGGAATGCTGGGAGCTCTAGGGAGTGGGCATGGGGTCTGGCAGGGCCACCCACCTGTCAGGGCCTAGGTACCAGAAGAGGCAACAGTAGTATCTTCCCTGGACTCAGGATTAGGGAGGAAGAGGTGAGCAAGGGAAGCCAAGGTATTGGAGTCGGGAGAGGCTCTTTGTGTAAGGGAGCCCAAGTTCAAGGACAACTGTTAGCATGCAGGCGAGGGGGACAGGAGCGCCAGCAGTGTGGGATGGCAGAGCAAGTGTGACCTGCGGGAGCATAAGCCTGTGTGGGCCCATGTGACTGCGTGTGGCCATGTGACTTTGTGCGCTTGTGTGTGACCCTGTGTGTGTGCCTGCGTGTGTGCCACTACATGAGACCACGTGACACACTTGAGGCCGATGTGCACCATGTGACTGAGAGTGTGTCTGGATTGCTGCATATGTGACCCTGCATATGTGGGAGTTCCAATGCGAGGGTCAGGAGGCAGCACACCCTGTGAGGTGACACCAGGCCCGATGATCTCTGAGAGCCTAAGTGTAGCCCTGAAAGAGCTAGAGCCTGCCTTGTCAAGGGTACGTACTTGTGATTCTGAGATCGTGAGAGATCCACCTTGTACTTTGGGAACAACGGCAGTTACTGGCATGAGTGATGTCCACCTGCAGCTTGCCTCGCTCTGTTAGCGTGTCCCCTAGTGGATGCTCTGGCAGTCTTCCTAGTCCCCTGTTGGGGGCTCAAGAAGGTCCCTAGAAGGGTTAGGTCCTGGGAAGAAAAGAATGTGGTCCAAAGTAGGACCCAGGATAATGGAAAGTAGTGGGCGGAGGTAAATGAGTTCAGGCTGCAAGGGTTAGGGGTCAGGTCCAGCGAGTGCCAGAGAGACGGGAGATGAGGGGGAAGTACCGGCGATGGCCAGAGACAGATGCTGGCTAGGTAGAAGACGCTAGGATTTTGTTGGCACACCTAGGGAACCAGAGGGACAGCATCAGGTCTGGAAGCAGATTTTGGAGCCTGAAGAAGACCCCAGGGACCCCGAAGAGGCAGGACCGTTGGGGTCTCGGGGCTGGAGGCCCTGGCTTTGTGCGCGGCGGGTCTGCAGTGTGTTGCATAATCAGGGAAAACTGCTGAAGTGGGGAGAACCCGAGGGGGAGGGGAAGGGGGAGGAGGAAGAGAGGAGCGCCGCCCCTCCCCCCTGACCTTGAGGCTCGCTGAAGGGGGGCAGCCGCGCCCGAAGATGCATCTCTCTCCTCCCCGCGCGGGGGCGGGGCGCTTGGGTGGCGGGGGAGGAGCCCTGCCTGGCCCTGTCTCATCCTCTGCTGTCTCTCTTCTCTCCTCTTTCTCTCCCCACGGTCTCCATCCTCCCTGCCCTGTGCTCCCGGGCCCCCTCTCCTTTGTCCTAATCCCTGTCCGCCTTCCTTCCGGACTCCAATGTCTCCCGCTGTGTCTTCTCGGTCTCCCGCCGCCCGCTTTGCGTGTGTCTTGCCCGATGCTCCGTTCCCCTCCCGCTGTCTGTCTGTCCGCCTCCGCCTGCAGGATACCTCAGTGACTACGTGGGGCCTGCGTCTGTCTACGATGGCGACGCTGAGGCAGCTTTGCTCAAAGGGCCATCCCCGGAGCCTATGTATGCTGCGGCTGTGCGCGGAGAACTGGGTCCCGCGGCCTCTGGCTCAGCCCCGCCGCCCACCCCTCGCCCAGAGCTGGCTACTGCTGCGGGCGGCTACATCAACGGCGACGCGGCGGTCAGCGAAGGCTACGCGGCTGACGCCTTCTTCATCACTGACGGGCGCTCACGCCGTAAAGCTGCTAATGCCAACGCTGCCGCGGCCCCTTCCACAGCCTCGGTGGCGGCCCCCGACAGCGACACTGGAGGTGGGGGCGGGCCGGGCACGCGAGGTTCTGGATCAGGGTCCGCTAGTCGGGGCGGCACGCGCGTGGGGGCGGGCACCGAGGCGCGTTCCGGGCCAGGAACCCCGGGCGCTGGTGGCCGGCACGCGTGCGGCGAGTGCGGCAAAACTTACGCCACGTCGTCGAACCTGAGCCGCCACAAGCAAACGCACCGCAGCTTGGACAGCCAGCTGGCAAGGCGTTGCCCAACGTGTGGCAAGGTGTACGTGTCCATGCCGGCCATGGCTATGCACCTGCTCACGCACGATCTGCGCCACAAGTGCGGCGTGTGCGGCAAAGCCTTCTCGCGGCCCTGGCTGCTGCAGGGCCATATGCGCTCTCACACGGGCGAGAAACCCTTCGGCTGTGCGCACTGCGGCAAGGCCTTCGCAGACCGCTCCAACCTGCGCGCACACATGCAGACGCATTCCGCCTTCAAGCACTTCCAGTGCAAGCGCTGCAAGAAGAGCTTCGCGCTCAAGTCTTATCTCAACAAGCACTACGAGTCAGCCTGCTTCAAGGGCGGCGCCGGCGGCCCCGCAACCCCTGCGCCGCCGCAGCTCAGCCCGGTTCAAGCCTAGGGCAGCGGGGCCTCCGCTAGCCAGGTCGGCTCTCAGCAATACGGGCTCCCCCAGGGAAGTCTCCGCTGGCGTCCGGGCCGAGGGGCTGGAGGGCGGGCCCCTCCTCACAGCAATAGGGGTAGGGAGCCGGCCCCACCCCGTCCCGCTCGCCAGGAGCCTTGCCAGCCCCTTCAAGCAATAGGGTCCCGAGGGGAGACCCACCCTGAAACCCCTCCCCTCTCCTCCAGGGTGCCCCCAGGCTTTTTCCCAGCAATAGGGTCGACCAGACCCAGAACCGAACCTCATCTCTTAGTTGGGTCTCTGAAGACAGGGGTGAGGTGAGGTAAGGAGCGCCCTCATCCCTCCTCTGCGCCCCTGGATCGCGTTGCAGAGACTCAGGTCTTCCCCACCCCTTCCCAAGCCTTTCAGGCCAAGCCTTCCAGGCCAAGCCTTTCAGGCCAAGCCTTCAGCCCGGCGTCCAGGAAGCCAGCTCCACCCGGGCAGCTGGCTGGAGGAGCAGGCGAGCAGGCGGGCCAGAGGCGTTCTGTTCCACAGGCTTTGCAGACCTCCCGGGAGTGCTAGACGATTTGGGGATGGGGAGGGGCGCGGACGGCGGCAACCCTCTCCCTCGAGTTCTTTCTGGGGCCTCAGTCCGAGCCTCCCTCCTACCCTCACCTCGCATCCTTTGCCAAATCCGAATTCTTCCAGCCCGGCTTCTGGGGCTCTGTCCTCCATAACGAATAATAATGACGCATATCGGAATCGCATGAACTTATCCGACCTACTCAGACCCCGATCCCACCCTGCCCCGGGGCCCCCTCCCTCGCTCCCCAGGCTTCGGGTGTTGGAGGACGGATGCCCGGGCCGGCAGGCTGGCGTGCCACTGCCCTCTACACACCTCTGTATTTGCTTTGCGGGTAAAGCCCCTTGGGGGGGTTGCGGACGCGTCGGGTTTCTTTCTTTCTGTATTTATACGTTTTATTTATGAACGGATTGCACTCGGGTCAGGGAGGGGGCGCCGAACCCTTATGCTTCCCGCCGACGCCTCGGGCTTAGGTTGTCCAGGACCACTTCCTCTGCCCCAGAGCTTTGCCTCACAGAGGCCGACCCTTTCCCGGAGGCCCAGGCCCCGCCCCACTCGGTCGCCAACTTTCACCCGTCTATGCCAAAGCCTCGGCGGTGACCCTACCCCAAGGGCCCGCCCTATTGGCCGCCGCCTTTGTGACATCACTGCATGCAGTCCCGCCCTTCTCCCCAACCCTTCCCGGGGCTGCCCGCTCCCCTTCCTCTTAGTTAGTCCGATGCAGACTATAGAGCAATAATGCGCACTGCATGTGAAGCTGCCGCAGCCTCTAGAGTTACTGAGAATCAGGTATCCCCTGCCCCACCCATCCCATAGGCCCCTAGATCAGGGATGCTGCGCGGGGCCGGCCACGCAGACTTTCTTTCCCCATTCCTTACCCCAGGGCAGAGCCCGGCAGGCATCATGGTTCCAGAGGCTGGAATAATGGAATGGTATTAACCGCGGCCTCTCTGTTAGCCCCTCATCACTCACCGACTCACCATTGGGTACCTACAATATGCCAGGCCCACTCCTGAATCCGTCAGAGATGTGGCAGCCTTCGGGGAGGTGCCTGTCAGTGACAGGAGCCAAACAAGCATGGGTAGGCCAGGGTGGAAGGCAGTTGCAGAGGGCTGGATCCCTGGGCCCTTGTGGCCTCTCCTACCCACCTCAGTCCCCCGTTTATGCTGGATCGTAGTCAGGCTCTGCCTTTGACTTGGGCCTTATGTTCCCAGCTCAAATCGGACAGGTCCCAGGGTCTCGGGGCCCAGCTTCACCAGGGCCACCCCTACAGGTACCCTTTTTTATTTTTTATTTTTATTTTTTTTGATTCCCCGAGATACGAGGCTCTGCTGTCTGTGCTGCTAAGGTCCAACTAGCTGGAGTATATGGTATGGCCAGCCTCATTCCAGCACCAAGCTTGGCTACCCTCCTGGTGCGGACCCGCAGGCCTAGCATAACAGTGCCCATATCCAACCCCCTTACTCCACCTGGCGAAACGCCCACAGTTCCTAGCCTGGGCCTGCCAGCCTGTGCCGCATGCACACGCACACAGAGGCGCCCATCCCCGCCCCACTCCTTACTCCTGTCTACCTACCTATGGAGAAGGCTGGAAGGGCTGTGGGCCGGCCAGGATCTCCCGCTTTGCCCACACCCTGCCGCCGTGGAAAGCCATGGGCCCCCTCCCGCCCCCATAACTAAGCAGCACAATAACCGACTTAGCGAATTCAGGTAGAAGGAACGTTTAGGTAGCACCTATTTTGTACTGATTCTACAAGTAGGGCCCGAGGTGCGGGGGGGCCCTCGGGTGGGGGCTGTGGCTGCCGGCCCGCCCCGCTCCCACCCCCGCCTGCGCCCCGCCACCTTGTACATACTCCTGGCCCGCAACAGGGCAGGATTTTTACTCGGGCCGTGTCCCTCTTCTGCCCCCGTTTGGGGCCGGGCCGGCCGGACAGACGGACGGACGGACAGACCTCCTTCCTAAGCACAATAGCACCAGCTCCTCGGAGCGCCGCACCTCCACGAGGAGAATAAATGCCACTCTTGATAGAATTTGGAGTGTTGACTGACGTGTCCTATTGGGGTACTGCTAGGGGTATCTGAGAGTGTGTAAAGGGAGATTTCCCGGTTCTCAAGGCTCAGACCAGTGCTGGAAATCTCAAGTGAAGCACTGGCCTTGGTCCTTCTCTTACTGCAGAGGGTCTGTCATTTGCTGGGCCAGTGGAGCACCTGTCTGAAGGCAGAGCCATTGATAATTCATTCCCCCTGGACAAGCAAATGTGCTCTGTCTCAGGTATTCAGGGCGCTCGTAGCATCTGGGTTTGTAGCCCAAAGTCAGGTCCTGCCCAAGCTGACCTAAAATGGCTGAAATATGCCCCGGGGGCTGCAGTCTCCCAGCCTGGGAAGCCTTCACTCTGTTCTCCTGAGTACTTCTGCAGCTGCATCGACAGCCCTGGGCTCCTCATCCTTAGCGATCCTCTGAGACGTCGTTGGAGGAAATGGGACAGCGGAGGTTTGAGGGTCTAGTTCCTCCCTTGAAGGCTGCTGCCGCCCAGTCAGATCACCAAGAAAGAGGGAGTGTGCTCCTGCAGTGTGCAAGGGGCAAGGCTCTTCTGCAGCCATCACCCTCAGACCTGGCCAGGGTGAGCCGAGGGGTTAGGAGGCAAGGCTGTGCTGGGTAGAGAGAGCCACAGGGACGGGGACTGGAGGGCTCACCCAGCAATGACCCCTGGCGAGCAGGTGAGCAGGTGGGAGTGGAGTGCCTCAAGTACTCTTTGTTCATGTGTCCAAACTAGGTCAATGTTAGGTCAGAGCCGGCACAGCTGCTACCCACAACCTGGCGAGAGAAGGGGCCAGACCCACTCAGATCCCATCCAGTGGGGAAAAGGAGAGATGTATCTGCAGCAGGTCATGGCCTATATGCCAGCAGCTTGGAGAATATTGCTGTGGGGGAGGGCCTACTCTGGGAAGCTTGGCCAGCAGTAACAACGGGAGTGAAGACACATCTGCCAGGTTCCCTACAGAAGGATCTTAGCTGTCACTGTCTCTGGGTGGGCAGAGATCATTTCCTATTTGCAGAAGAGGAACCTGAGGCTCAGGGACTCCACAGTTTCAGGGTCTTGGTTGTTTGTGTTCTTTTAGTGTGGTGGGCCAGAAGAATGGAAACAACTTCTTGGATGGCAGAGATGAGCCTACTCTATCACTGTAAACTCTCCCCAGAGGTGCCCTTGGTCTGTCTGTGACCTCGGGGTGCTGGGGTCAGCATGAAGATGTTTGTAAACTTCCAAAACCCTCCTAGCCCTCTTACTCCACCAGGCTTGCAAGGCTCCTTACTACAAGGCCCAGACCCCCTTTGCTACTACCTCTAGTAAGGAGGTCACGATTTGCTTTCCAATTCTTCCATCCACACCTTTATTCCCAGCCAACCTCACCTATAATTTTTCTTTTCTCCTGGCACCCTGGGTCACACCACCCTAGATTTTGATAGTGAAACTGTCTGTGTCAGTCATCCATTCCAGCCTCGGTGCTCTGGTACAGGTCCTACCTCTTTGCCACAGGGCCATCATATGTTTTTTTTTTTTTCTTGGTTTTTCAAGGCAGGGTTTCTCTGTATTGTTTTGGAGGCTGTCCTGGAACTCATTCTGTAGGCCAGGCTGGCCTCAAACTCACAGAGATCCATCTGCCTCTGCCTCCCCAGTGCTGGGATTAAAGGTGTTTGCCACCAACGCTGGGCCAGGGCCATCATTTCTGATGTCTTTGGTCCCTTCAGTTCCATGGCTTCTTGCAGGCTGACAGCTTTAAGCCTGGATGTCAATGAATCACTGCCTCCAAGGAGGTCTTGTACTCTATTGGATGGTGTGAGTTCATCTCTGGCCTGAGTGGCAGCCTCAACCTTCCACTTTTAGTTTCCAGTTTCGTACTGAAAGTTGGTGGAGCCAGAGTGCTAGCCCAGGAACACGTGATAGCTTCATATTTTGACAAAGGCGGGAGTAGGGAAGAGATGGCAGAGATCATGTGACTGACCCTCACACTTTAGGTTCTCAAGGAGATGTTTTCTTTCACTCTGCCTCCTTTTGGGATCAGTATTCACAAAGGCCCAGCCCCACCTTGCCCAGGCCCAGCTGAGAGACACGCTGGGCCAGCAACAAAGGAATGTTCTGGGAGATTGAGTGGATCAGGTTGGCTTTGATCCACAAAGGTCCATGACCAGGGCTGCCTTTCTCTGCACACTACACGAAGACACCTGCAAGGTAGCTTCATTTGGTCATCATGGTATGTGGCATGAAGAAAGACAGGAGGGAAGGAGTCAGTGGATACTACAGAAGTGGGGTGATCTCAATATGAAGGTTGGTGGCCCCCTGTTGGAGAGGCTACCAAGCCCAGGGTGAACACTTGCTTGGCCTATAGAGGTGCTTCTTGCTCCTGTGATCTACAGAGGAGCAAGTCACTATTCATCTTGGTCCTTATAGCGTTTCTGAAGGAAATCAGGTGTTTCCTGAGATCCAAGATTTATGCACTGTGATGTCTAAGCCAGGAGGGTTGCATGTCAGGCTGGCGACAGGAGTGTGGGTTGGGGTGTGGAGTGGTGGAGGAAGAGGCCATGGTAATTAAATTAGTTGCTTCATTTAACTAGCAACTGGACGGTTGCACAGACTTACGGTGGTATGAGTCTAGGTGTTTCTCCAGCTTGATCCTTTGACCGGGTAAGTCCTTCAAGGTCCACTTAAAGCGGTTCCTGCCTAGCAGCTAGGGGTCTCTCGGAGAACGACGGTGCCAGGGCTGTTAGCGCTGCCGGTCGTGCGCAGGAACACGGGTCTGGGGCCGCAAGACGTCAGTGCACGCACAGTTTCATAAATGACCCACACCCAAACCGCTGCTGGGTAGAGGGATGACGAAACTATGTATTTACAGAAGTGGGACAAGGGGCAGGCAAGAAGTCAGGGGAAGTGAGTAGCTGCCAGGGAGCCGCTGCAGTCCTCGGCGGTCCACCTTATTCCTTGGGGAGAGAGAGAGAACCTTGGACCAGTTCCACCCAAGTTCACAGCCCAACTGCGCGCAAAGTTGCTCCAGCCCCTCGAAGCGTTCCCAGGGTGCCGTGCGCTGTTGACTCGCGGCGCCTTCAACTCCCAGGAGGCGCCGCGCCCCGCTCCCATAGTTCCCAGTGGGCTCCGCGTCTTCGCTCAGGCCCCGCCCCCGCTTGGCCCGGGACTACAAATGGACTCGGAAGGGACGCCAGCGCCAGTCGTCTGCTCCTCGGCAGCGCAGCCTCGGCCTCGCAGAGGTGGTTGTGGCCTGCGCCGGCTACGGAGGCCGGCAGGGGGCGGCGGCAGAGGCCGTTGCTCAGGGTCCGGAGGCGGGGCCGCGGGTTACAGGCGCTGCAAGCCGCCGGCGGGCCTCGAGTGGGCCGCGACGAGGTGCGGGCCGAGGCCATGGGCGACCGCGGAGGCGCGGGCGGCTCTCGGCGTCGGAGGACTGGCTCGCGGGTCTCCGTCCAGGGTGGCGGCGGGCCCATGGCCGCCGAAGAGGAGGTGCGAGACGCTCCTGTGGGCCCCGATTTGGGCGCTGGGGGTGACGCTCCGGCTCCGGCTCCGGCTCCAGTCCCGACCCCGGACAAAGACAGACACACCAACGTGGGCGACGGCCACTGGGAGCTGAGGTAGCGGAGCGCCTGACCCCTACATCTGATCTCCCCAGCGACGCTCCCAGTTCTTAAAAGGTGGCCACAGCTTTGCGAGTCCCGAGTCTGGGGGTCCCCTTGGGAGAGGGTCACTTGCCAAGGTCACCCAGGTGGGGTCGAGTAGCCAACCAGGAAGCCGGACCGAGGAGTAGGTGGCAGTCCCTTTCCCAGATTGCTGAGGGAAGCATACAGTGAGGCAGGTCCCTTGAGGTCTTTTCTGAGGGATGGGTAGCAGGAAGCCCTGGGGCTTGGTGGTGAAATGCGCTTTCTTCTGTAGCGGGAGGCAGTTGTTTGCGGGGAGGGTTGCGGTGAAGAGGTGCCCTTGCAGAACTATGAGGAGTGCCCTCTGGTAGAGGGCTGCTCGAGGCTCCAGAGGACACAGCCTGTTTGAGGACAGGGGGATGAGCATTTGCCCAGGGCAGGGAACAGTACAGGAAGTTTTCTTGTACTAACAGAGTGCCTGCACGGCTTATTCACCCCTCTTCCTGTAAGTAGGAGGACCTGAAGCCCTGCTTTTGTTACCACAATGACTGCCGGCTATAGGGACAGAGATGACTACTAGTTGAGACTTCCATCCCCTGGTTGGAGTGCTGGGATGAGGTTGGGTATGGACACACCTTTGGGAGAGGCCCTGTAAGACTGTAAGGGATGGAGGAACGCAGCGTTGACTGCCTCCCTCAAGCTGGCTCTCTCTGGCGTTCATCATGGGACCCCTTAGTAACTCTGGGTCAGGAAGTAGCTGAGGGGCTAGGAGGAAGTGGACCAGCAGGCTGGCAAAGACTTGGTCTGTTTGTGTCCGTGGAGTCCTTTTTCTAGTGGGCACTACGGGAAGGGGCCCCACTGCCCTTAGGTGCTCATAGTTCACATGGGAGATAAGATAACTTCATCATGAGGCCTGCCTCACACATTGTGGACAAAGGTCAGGTAAGAAGGCCATGAAGGCACAGAGCGGGAGGAGGCTGGCCCTCCTGAGAGGGATGATGGTTTTCTGTAATCCAAAGCTGCTCTTGAGGGGGGGGTCGGCTTCCCACTTTCCATCTCAGAAGATGCTGATCTCTCTCTCTCTCCCTCCCTCCCTCCCTCCCTCCCTCCCTCCCTCCCTCCCTCTATTTCACTTTATTTAAAACAAACAAACCAAACGAACAAACAGACAAGCAGGGTTTCTCCGTGGAGCCCTGGTTGTCCTGGAGCTAGCTCTATGGACCAGGCTGGCCTTGATCAGAGATCCATCTGCCTCTGCCTCCCAAGTGGTGGGATTAAAGGCGTTCATGCCTGGCTCCATCTGAAAAGATGTTAAGGGTCTTAGAGTTCCCCTATGCTGACTGCCCTCATTGTCCTTCTCTTTAGGAGTCAGGAGTTTTGCTAGTATGACCTCTAGATGGGTGGGAATAGTACCTTTTTATGTGAGTTCTCAGTCGTGGACCAAGTAACTAACTATTCAGGGATAGGCAAGAGAGAGCAATCCCATCTTGGAGGGCCTCTGAACTTTTTCTGTGTCCTGTGGTGTGAGTTTTGTGCAAAGCTAGGAACTATGTATGTGTGTGGAGAGTCTTTGCTGTGATCCCCCCCTCCCCATAGATGGATGGTAGACTGCAGAGATGGGGGTAGGGAGCTTGTTATCCCCTTGTGGGCCTCAGCCATTTGGGGATGCCACAGAGCTTGAGGTGCTACTTGAGGTCCTAGATTCTATTCTTCCTGTTGGTGGGCCAAGCTTTGACTGCCGTCTTGGAGTTAGTCTGCAGCTCGCCCTATTGCCACTTTCTCTTGCCAACTCCCCCCCCCTCCCCCCGTTGTTGTTCTTGGCAGTGAAACCTTTCTCTCACCCTTCCTCTTGACTCCTTAAGCTTCTGTATCCTCCCCTTCTCTGTACTTCCTGCTCACTTTACTCTGGGCCATTGAGCTCTGGTACTCTGTGGCAAAGTTAGGCTGTCTACTGTTCACCAGATCACACACATTCATGGACACCCAAAGCAAGACCTTATGGTGGTGGGTTTTCCCAGGGTATTTGTCCCTGAGTGTCTTTTGTACACCTCTAGTAGGGTCTGGGGATTGTGACGAGCTTGGACCCCAGACGTGGCCCAGGTGACAGCACAGAGGAAGTGTCAGGTACCAGTTGGAAGAGCAACTGGCATTCTGCTCCCTCTCTTTGTATTTGGTGTTGAGTCTGAGCTGTGCTCCCCAGATGAGACTGACCCATGAGTGCGGTACAGACCTTGGCATGTGTGGTGATGGGCATGTTCTTGTCTTACACTGCTTCTGTGGGCTGAAGGAGAGGCTGGAGAGGATGCTAGTGCTTCCTTGCTCTATGTGTGGTTTATCTGGGTAGGCCTGACTGATATAGGAGGGAAGGCCAGCTGTCCAGTCCTTTTGGCCTCAGGGAGAGAGTGTAGGACAGCTGGAAGGCACAGGACATGCGCAGGCCCTTTAGTAGGTGAGAGGGTGGCACAGACAGCTGTGATCATGGCTAGCCAGCTCCTCTTTTCCCTGATGGCCATTTCTGCAGCCTGCCCTTCAGCCCACTTGCTTCTGGTCACAGTGGCAAGCCTGGACCTTTGCAGGCAGGCATTGGTGGATGGGAGCTTCCTCCCTTGGGACATGTGTCTCTGATCTGTGAAGAGGGAGTAGCATGAGTGGAGGCAGAGCACTGGGAATGCTGACTTCAAGATGCTGGATGGGTCGTCTATAGAGGGACCTGAGACGTTGGCATGGACAGTTAAGGATGGAATTGGAAGCCCAAACAGAAGGGACCAGAAAATAAGCTCGTAGGATATTGTTTGCTAACCTGGGCAAGGCATCCCATGTGGTGGCACATGCCGCGCCAGCACTTGGAGGTTAAGGTAGGAGGGTCATAGGGTCATCAAGGCCAGCTTGTGCTACACAGACTGTGTCTCCTAAAACACAAGACAAAACAGAACACAACAAAGATTGCTTCTGTCTTCATTCTGGAGTTGGCCACAGAAAAAGCAGCATGGTCTCCTTGGTTACCCAAAGGGGAGAGAGGTCAGTCTTGTGCAACAGCTTTGGTTATGTGCAGGCAGTAGTTGGTGGGTTGTGGCACAGAGGCCAGAGGCTTTGGGATAGTTGTGTGAATCAGCTTGCGGGAGTGGGCTGGTAGGAAGGGCTACTAGACCGACCCAGAGATGCCTTCCTGCTTGTCTCATGGTGCTGTCTCTTTATTTTATTTATTTGTTTTTATGGTTGCCTTTGAAGGACAGCCACGTCAAGCCAGTGTAACCAGTTGGGGGTTTGTTTGCCCAAACAAGGGCAGCAATCAGAAGGCGAGTGCAGATCAGGAGAGAAGAGAGGGGCTCAGGGAGAGACCACAGTCATATCATATGGCTTCTATCGCGGGCCTAGTGTGTACATGCTGGAAGACTAGTCCTGAAGAAATGGACAGTTGGGAGCGGATTTGGACTCTAGCATCTCATGGAGAGTAAGAGGGGTGTGACTACCCTCCTACTAACCAGGAGGTAGGGTGGATGGGACTAGGTGCCAACCAGATCTCCTTTTTTTTTTTTTTTTTTTGGTTTCTCAAGACACGGTTTCTCTGGAGCCTGTCCTGGAACTCGTTCTGTAGACCAGGCTGGCCTTGAACTCACAGAGATCCTCTTGCCTCTGCCTCCCAAGTGCTGGGATTAAAGACTTGCACCACCAACACCTGGCTCGCTCTCTCCTTTTTAAGAGACAGGTTTTCTCTGTATAGCCCTGGCTGTCCACTTTGTAGACCAGGCTAGCCTTGAACTCAGATCCACCTTCCTCTGGCTTCTGAGTGCTGGGATTAAAGGTGTGCATCGCTACTGTCAGGTTTTTTGTTTGTTTTTGTTTTGTTTGTTTGTTTTTTGTTTTCTCTGTGGCTTTGGAGACTGTCCTGGAACTAGCTCTTGTAGACCAGGCTGGCCTCGAACTCACAGAGATCCACCTGCCTCTTCCTTCCGAGTGCTGGGATTAAAGGCGTGCGCCACCAACGCCCGGCTTGTTTTTATTTTTAGTACATCTCATTTTTGAGCTAAGCTTTTGTAGTGCATGCCTTTAATCCCAGCACTCAGGAGGCAGAGGCAGACAGATCTCTGTGAGTTTGAGGCCTGCTCTACATAATGAGTTCTAGGACAACCAGGACTGTTATATGTCTTGAAAAACGAAAAAGAAAAAAAGTAGTCTTGTTAGCAAGGATTGGGCTTATTGGCATTGTCCCTCAGCCTCCTTGACCCCTCTTCTGGAAAGGGCTGTCAGACTTGCAACCCTAACCAAAGCTAGGGCTTACCCCTTATTATGAGGCAAGGTCAGCCCTAAAAGGGCAGCTGTGGGATGTGCCTATAGTAGGTTTCCTGGCCTGCTCCTCCTCATCAGAAGCTCCAAGGTAATGTGGTGGGAGGGAAGGGGAGGCCCCAGCCTCTTTGCTTACAAGATCTAGGTGTTGCTCAATTTTGTGTGGCTTCCTGGTGGCACAGCAGCTGGAGGGCAAGGTGGAGCAACAGTTGGTGTGGAGTGAGGGCATTAGTTAGTGGGACTAGGGCTCTGGGATGTTCCTGTTGTCTTTGCCAGGAGTCAAGTCCGGGCCTTATCCAGTCACACAGTGCTCACCTGCAGACCTGGTGTACTTCCTCACAAGCACTGTCTATTTGGGTGTCCTGTACCCCATCACTGGAGGAAGGAGCCTACTTCTGGGAGTTTCCCTGTTATCAGGCCCAAGTAATTGCCTCATGGCCTCTGAACCAAGGCAGGGACATAGAACTTAACATGAGTAGAGAAGGCCAAATCATTGCTCCTCAGAAAGGTACATTAAGGCTGGGTACTTGGCCAGCTATTATATTGGGTCTGTGTGTCTAAATGTAGAGAGAGGCTTATCTGGCTATGGTGGGGACTCCTCCATGAGTGGTGTGGTAGGTGGGATGGGCAGATTGGGCAAGGTAGACTCCACCTTGTCCTGCTGTCCTAGCAGTACTTGGTAGATCCACACATATCCTGGTGTGATTATCTTTGTGGCCCAAGAGCTTGAGTGCAGTTGGAAATTTCTGGAGCTTAAACTCTATGGAGGCCTGTCTAGTCTCTTCATCCTGTGATGGACATTTTCTTCTGCCTAGAGGGAAAGTCCTCTGGGTGGTTCTGAGACCTTTTCCTCCGGTATCTATGTAGCCACCGGAATGGCCTTGCCTGACTCCTCTTCCTACTTGTAAATGGGTAATGGGCTCTAGGTAGAAAAGATGCCTGGGGGGCTGGAGCCATGGCTCAGAGGTTAAGAGCACTGGCTGTTCTTCCAGAGGTCCTGAGTTTGATTCCCAGCAGCCACATGGTGGCTCACAACCATCTGTAATGAGATCTGGTGCCCTCTTCTGGCCTGCAGGGATCCATGCAGACAGAATACTGTACACATAATAAATAAATAAATCTTTAAAAAAAAGAAAAAGGAAAAAGAAAAGATGCCTGGGGAAGGAGTGGGTCATGGTGAGTTTATCCCTGCCCTGCTGGTTATTGCTTACTGGTCAGGGCTCTGTCTCCTTTTTGCTAGGTGCCATCGTCTGCAAGAATCTTTGTTCAGCTCAGACAGTGGCTTCAGCAATTACCGTGGCATCCTGAATTGGTGTGTGGTGATGCTGGTGAGTAGGAATGTGGGAGCAGACTCACTGAGGCCACGTGTGGCAGAATCTTTTAGGGTGCCCTTTCCCTGGGTACAGGCTCTGCCCTTTGAAGGCTATAGCTCTGTAGCTGGTAGCATAAGGCTGGTTGGGAGGAGACAGGGGCTGGTCCTTGCAGTGACTACATTGGCTTTCTCTTGGATCCCAGGCTAGCACTGTGGGTAGTAGAGAAGATGGGTGTCTTACATACTCTGGCTATGTTTCAGGTCCCCCTTGGCTATGTAGGTGTGTTATGGGAAAGCAGAAAGATGGAGGGGAGTATTGGTGGCTCTTCAGGCTGAGGCCTCCCTAGAAAAGTATGGAAAAAATCTTGAGGATGTATGCCCTATGCCATGTGGGCAGAACCAGCCACTGCTTTGTAGGTCTTCTAGTCCCTTTCTTTCAGCCTTGGGTATTGGTGGTTGGGATGCTATACCAAGTTTGTTGCCCCTAGGGCCTTGTTCCTACTGGGGCTATGCATCTCCACCCCGGAAGCCTTTGGAGTCCAAGGTTCAAAGGGACAGCTTGATGGGTGGGTCAGGGGCAAAGGGTGGGGGAAGTGCTTGCCCAGCATGCATGAGGATAAGCTCTAACACCCAGCTATGGTCTGATACCTATTGCCCTTGCCCAGAAGTGTTAGTTCCTGCTTTAGGCATGCCTTCTTTGGTTATCTAGTGTGGAAGGGACTCTGCCCTATTGTGCCATGAAAGTTTTCTGATGATTTCAGCACCTTTTCCCTGGACAGAGCTTTAGGCTTTGGTTAGCTCTGCATTCCCTTGTCAGTATTGTTCACTGCTTCCATCTGTTTAGGTAGTTGGCCAGGCTGGTGGTTCCAGCCCTGTGTCTGGTGCTTGTGAGATGGATGAGGATGGAAACCAAATACTGAGTGTCTTAGGCTAGAGTCAAGAGCCTCAGTCCTCAGATGAGCTACCACGGACCACACTCTTGGAACTTTGAGTATTGTTAGAGTAGCTGACTCTCTCTGGTACAGAAAACCCTACCCCTGCTCTTTTCTGCTTTGATGGGTCTTTCTGCTGCCTGTCTTGCCTTCAAGACCTGCTGTAGCCTCTTGTCTCTCAACTAGGCACTGAAGAGACCAGTACCCTAGGCAAGAGTAACTGCCAGAGGTGCTGGGGTCAGGTGGACTGTGTTAGCACCATGAGGGCTGACCCTCCTGATTATCTCTTGCAGATCCTGAGTAATGCCAGGTTATTTTTAGAGAACCTCATCAAGTGAGTACCTTTTCAGGTCCCTTACCTCACCCCTGCCTGCTCAGGCCGTGAGACCCACCTCTACTCAGGCCCCCATTGCCCCACCTCCAGGTATGGCATCCTGGTGGATCCCATCCAGGTGGTGTCTCTGTTTCTGAAGGACCCCTACAGCTGGCCTGCCCCGTGTCTGATTATCGGTGAGCTGTACTCCAAGAAGGGCCATGGGTGGGGGAACAGGTTGACCAGGGCCTGAACCTGTCCTGTGATGCTTCTGTCCTCAGCATCCAATATCTTTCCTGTGGCTGCATTTCAGATTGAGAAGCGTCTGGCAGTGGTAAGTGGTGCTGGTGCTGGTCCCCCCAACCCCTGCCCCCCACAGTTACTGATGACTTGCTTGTAATAGACTCTTTTATTTGGCTTATGTTTTTTGGGATGGGGTTTCTCTGTGTACCTTTGGAGCCTGTCCTGGAACTTGCTTTGTAGACCAGGCTGTCTCTGCCTCCGAGTGCTGGGATTAAAGGCGTGTGCCACCACCTCCAGGCAATATAGGCTTTTCTTACTAGGCCTAATAGTCCTCTCCCAGGGCAGAGGACCTGGTTGAATGCTGTCTCCCTCATTCTCCAGGGTGCCCTGACAGAGCAGATGGGGCTGCTGCTTCATGTGGTTAACCTAGCCACCATCATTTGCTTCCCAGCAGCTGTGGCCTTGCTGGTTGAATCCATCACTCCAGGTGTGCCTCCATCCCAACCATCCCACCCCATATTGAGCTGACTCCAGGTTGTTCATGTGACATGGGCGTGGTTATAGCTATGTTAACTGTGGTATATGGCAGACATGACTGGTGCGTCTGTCTTGCAGTGGGTTCCGTGTTTGCTCTGGCATCATACTCCATCATCTTCCTCAAGCTGTTTTCCTACCGGGATGTCAACCTGTGGTGCCGCCAGCGAAGGGTCAAGGCCAAAGCTGGTAGGAGGCTGTCAGGACTAGGGTTTGCCTGTGGGACTAAGCCCGGGCTGCATGGCTCACCCTGCTGTCTTATTTTGCTGGCAGTTTCTGCAGGGAAGAAAGTCAGTGGGGCGACTGCTCAGCAAACTGTGAGCTACCCAGACAATCTGAACTACCGAGGTGAGGAGCTGTGGAGTTGGGGCTCTCAGAGGCAGGACTGTCAAGTCAGGTTCAGGGCTATGCAGTCCTAGAACATACCCTTCCCTTCTAGATCTCTACTACTTCATTTTTGCTCCTACTTTGTGTTATGAACTCAACTTTCCTCGGTCCCCCCGAATACGAAAGCGCTTTCTGCTACGACGGGTTCTTGAGATGGTGAGTTTGGGCTGTGAGGGTGGGTATGGCAGGGCTTGGCTGGTGCAACTCAAGTCTCAGCTGGCTGTTCTTTTCCCCCAGCTCTTTTTCACCCAGCTTCAAGTGGGGCTGATCCAACAGGTAAGTGATGTGGTGGGCATACGGCAGGCTTGGCATGGCAGAGGAACAATAATGTTCTTCCTTTGCAGTGGATGGTCCCTACTATCCAGAACTCCATGAAGCCCTTCAAGGTAAGGTTTGGTTCCAGTGTGGCAGGGGTGGATAGGGTAGATGACACATCCAGCTGAGGCGGCCTCTCTCCACAGGATATGGACTATTCACGTATTATTGAGCGGCTCTTGAAGCTGGCGGTGAGTGTCCAAGCTCTAGTGGGATAAGTGTGAGAGATAATTGGGAAGTCTCAACCTGGAGCCCTGTCTCCCCTAGGTTCCCAACCATCTGATTTGGCTTATCTTCTTCTACTGGCTTTTCCACTCCTGCCTGAATGCTGTGGCAGAGCTCATGCAGTTTGGAGACAGAGAGTTCTACCGGGACTGGTGGTGAGTGGTGTGTCTCTGGGAATCTGGGAAGGTCACGGCATGTTATGCTTATCCCATTGTTTCTTGACCCCAAGGAATGCTGAGTCTGTCACCTACTTTTGGCAGAACTGGAATATCCCTGTGCATAAGTGGTGCAGCAGGTAGGGTGGTGTACACACCTGTGGAAATGTGGTTGTGGACCCGGGCACTATGGCATTACCCTCATCCTATGGCTTCCTTGCTCTGCAGACACTTCTATAAGCCTCTGCTCCGATTGGGCAGCAACAGATGGTTGGCCAGGACTGGGGTATTTCTGGCCTCAGCCTTCTTCCATGAGGTTAGTGCTCTGGGCACATCCTACCCACCTCTGGGCAGGGCTGTGGCCACCAGCTGAAACACTGACCTCTTGTCCCCATACTCTAGTACCTAGTGAGCATTCCCCTGCGTATGTTCCGCCTCTGGGCATTCACAGCTATGATGGCTCAGGTGAGCAACTCAGTGAAGCTTGTTTCCCTTAGTCTGTATCTGTGCCAATTCCCACCTGATTGTAGCCTCATGTGTCCTCAGATCCCACTGGCCTGGATTGTGGGCCGCTTCTTCCAAGGGAACTATGGCAATGCAGCTGTGTGGGTGACACTCATCATTGGGCAACCAGTGGCTGTGCTCATGTATGTTCATGACTACTACGTGCTCAACTATGATCCCCCAGTGGGGGCCTGAGATACTGCCAAGGGCCAGCCCTCCCTAACCTGGGCCAGGAGTTCTGGAGGGGTTCCTGGCTGCCTGCACACTCCTCCTAGTCTGGGAGGCCTGTCTGCCCCTATGGGGCCCACTCCTGCTCTTGGGGATGGCACCCGAGTCCAGCTGGTGTAAGCCAGTGCTGGGAGTCTGTGCCGACCAGGGGCTGAGGGCATCAATAAAGTGCTGTCTAAAACCTTCCTCAGCCTACTTGGGTTGTGGAAGCTGCTGCAGATGGCCTACACCCATATGTGCTGTGCAGCTACTGCTTTAGAGACCGAAATCCTCAGGCCCTAGCTTAAGGATATAGTGCTGGAAAGATCTGGGTCACATGGTTTCCAATCACTCTAGTCTCATGGAGTATGTGAACCAAGCGGCAGAACAGGACACAGTAGGAGCCGCAGCAGCAGTGGCGGCTCAAGAGCAGTCCCTGAGCATTGTCACTGCTTAGGACAGCCCAAGGAGTTCTTACCCTGCTGATCCATGCACTACCAAGGCTCAGAGCCATGTGGACTCAATAGAGGGTGACCCTGGTGAGGACTCTAGTTTAAGGGATGACATGCAGGACTCACTTGTGTTGATGTTGGACTCTAAGCACCCCAACTTCACAGCGCCACTAGTATAGGAACCTGGATCTGCATCTTGAGAGGTGGGGCCAATTATGGAGAGGACTTTGTACACTGACTGCTTGGGGCCCAGGAATTGTACACACTACCTTTAGAATCTGCCTCATATCCTTAGGATCAGGCCATTCAACAAGTTGTAGTGGCCCTAGGCTGTGCTGCACAGGGACCAAACATAAATTGGGCTTGGCCTATTCTTCCAAACCACTCTTGGCTCTGACAGTAGACAGTTCTGAAGTTACCTTACCTCCAAGTACCTCCCAAATTGGACGGAGGCCTTTTTCACGGGTGTCCTATTGGCAATTCAGGGTCCTCATCCTTGCCTGAATGGGTTAGTGCTCATCAGCTGCCAGACTGCATTTTAACTAGGTGAGCATGCAGTGCTATGCAGTGGTCTCAGCTGCCTTAGGACACAGGGTCTACACCAGTCTGTCCTAAGCCACCATGAGGCCATTTTCACCTGTCTTCTCCTACTATAAGGAGACATCAGGAACAAGTTGAGAGTCAGTCTAGTGTGGGAGCCTGGCTCTGCCAGCATGTCCAGCATGCCCATGTAGAACATTTGAATACATCTGGCATGGGGAGGGTGCTGTTGACAACATGGGCCAGATTGTTTTCAGACCCTGAAGTAAAAGTTGTGGGAAGTGGCAATTGGCTTTAATCCCAGCATTTGGGAGGCAGGGACAGGTAGATCCCTGCAAGTTCAAGGCCATCCTGGTCTACAGAGCAAGTGCCAGGACTATACAAAGAAGCCTTTTCAGACCGCCGCTCACCCCCCACCAAAAAGAAAAAGCTGTGAGCAAATACCGTTTCTATGGTATCAGGTGGGCCTAGGGGTATCACGGGTGCATTTCCTCAAGGAGGCATGTAGTGCAGTCTGGGCTCCTTGCCTCCACCTCCACCTTCCGCATCCCTTAGGGCAGGAGGAAACACAGGAGACCACAGTAGAACCTGTTTATCATCTATCCATGTGTGTGTGTGTATATATATATAGATATAGATATATTTATTTATTTGTGAAGGGTTAAAGGGGACTCTCACGTAAAAATCCAAAATACAATTTTATGAACAACCTGCAGGGTCCATCCAAGTGTGGCTGTGAAGCTCTCTCAGAGAGTAGACCTGGGGCCGGGGTAAAGGCAGCAGGTATGCAGCCCTCAGGGTCTTCCTCTTGACCTGAAGCCCCATCTGTGTTCCACTGGGGTTGTGGTGGCTTGATGCCCGACTGTCTTGTCTCCCCAGGACCAGCCACATCCTAGGTTGGGGACCAGCCACAATCCATCCTGACATCTCCTGACACTCCTCTAGGAGACAGTGGGGTCCTTGGCTTTGGGAGGTTCAGAGCCCGTCAGAAGAGAGATGGTGGGGTCATCTGTATAGTCGTCCCCCTCAGAGAAGTAGGAGCTTTCCCCCAGCTCAAAGAGCACAGGCAGTTCGCTGTTCCCCGTGTCCACAGCATCAGGGTCCAGCAGGAACAGGGGCTGAGCTGTGTAGTGCACCAGCTGTTTCCCTGTGGGGCATGGGTCAGAATGGTAGGGGCTGG
Source organism: Mesocricetus auratus (assembly GCF_017639785.1). NCBI lineage: Eukaryota > Metazoa > Chordata > Mammalia > Rodentia > Cricetidae > Mesocricetus > Mesocricetus auratus. The sequence continues at coordinate 4,127,946 of NW_024429232.1, read as the reverse complement.
CAAGTTGGAAGTGAGGGTTGGGAGTAGAACAGAAGCTTACTTAGCTCACCTAAGTCAGGGTTACTGTTCTCTGCCTCAATAGGCTTGGGGGGCTCTTGGGGAGACAGGAGCTCCTGAATCTGCAGGACAGAGAACACACAATGAGGGTTGTTGATGGCCCCCTCTGCCCCCCACCCTGCCCGCCTACGCACGCTGGCCAGGCTGCTGTCCAGGTCAGGCAGGCTCATGTCGGGCATGGTCACCGAGGGGCTGAAAAGCTGCAGGAGGAGGGAGGGAAGTGAGGGCTGGTTTGTGGGCAGGGTGGGGCAGGGAGGGTGGGGACAACCAGACTCACGTCCAGCAGGGCACTGGTGTCCACACTGAAGCCGTGGGTTGTCAGCATGCTCTGCAGGTTGTCCAGGCTGGAGTCCATGGCATCCAAGTGATCACTGAGCTCGTTCCTGGCCCAGGGCAAGTGGGCAGGTGAACTAGTGCCCCAGGCTCCCACCCAGCCGCACTCCTGCTGGAGAAGGGCTCCCCTTTGTTTACAGCCCCCCCAAGCAAGGTCCATCGGTATAGCCGGCATGGGCTGGGGGACAGTATGTTTGGACCGCTGGGAAGATGCTGGAAAGGACAGTATAAGCTGAGGGTGGGATATGGCATGGCAGGACATCCTAGGAGGCTCTGGTAACAACTAGGACTGGGACAAGAGGGTGGTGGAGAAACAGGACAACGGGCTTGGCTCTAGAATGGGCAGGAGGACAGGCAGATAGCTCAGGCTCAGCTAAGTCTTGCCACTGCACCAAGAAGACAGTAAGAGGAAACAGGGCTGAGCTTGGTATGGGTAGACCTGTACTCCCTTAGATCAGAAGGCCTTAGGCCAAGGGGATACCTGAGCCATGGGCAAGGCAGTTAAAAGGGCTGTAGGTGTCATGGGGCCTAACCTTCCCTGTTAAGAAGCTCATCATAGCAGCCTGTACTGGTGGCTGGGCCAGGCAGGAAACTTGTCCCTATAGCAGCTACTGGCTTGTGTAAAAGGGAATCAGTAGAGATGCAGAGCCCATGAGACCATCTCCTGGTGCTCTTCTCCAGGCAGGGCAAGTGCTATGCCCGGGTTGGGAACTGGTCCACGGCCGTGGGAGGGGCCCTGGCAGAGTCCTCCTCCCTCCCAAGTGGGGGTAGCGCTAACCCTGGCTGGACTCGGCCATGCAGAAAGGAAGAGGGGCAGGGGAAGAGGCGGGCAACCCCAGACATCTGTGGAGCGCGAGCCAAACTGCAAGATACAAAGACAAGAGCCCCCCCATTGCAGGTGGGGGGCGAGGGAATCCATGCCCACCCTCCTCATTTGCTCAGCCTCTGGGATGTGCCTTTGGGGTGGTCAAGGTTGGGCCCTGGCTTATCATTTCCTGTGTCAGGTCTAGGGAGAACAACGGATCCGAAGATCACACGGCTTGCCACAAGAGAAGGTGATGCCAGTAGTGAGGGGGGCCCAGGAGGCAGGGCACATTCCATTTCTAGTGACATGGTTGCTCTCCCTCCCCAACTTAAAGCTTACTCTCAGGTTAGGGGAACAGACCCAACCCATCACTCCCAGCAAACTGCACGGATTGTGCCTAAGACACAGATACCCTGTGTCCAGCCTGAAGAAATCTCATGCTGTGGGGTTGAGAGGCCACAGGGAGGCAGGGTGGGTACATCACTCACTTGTCTAGACAGGCTACGCTGAGGCACTTCTCAGGGGTAGAGGGGGGAGGAGGAGCAGGGGCATGGACTCCGGTTGTGCCCACAGAGGCTGTGTTTGAGGCAGCAGGGTTAGGTTCGCTCTCTCGAAGGATGGAGTCAATGAAGGCAGTTGGAGATAAAGGTGTATCCATGGAAGATGGACGCCCAGGGCTTGCCTCCAGTACCCGAGGGCTCCGAGGTGGGCTGGGGGGCTCTTCCTTGACACGGATCAGAGTGCTGCTGGACAGGGGCCTAAACATGTTAGATATCGGGAGACATATTAGAAGAAGCCTAAGTTAGCTCCTCCCACTTCCAGCTCTGCCCAGGGCCCATGAAGACTGGCCCACTAGGGTCAGAAGAGGTATAAGGGTGATGAAGCCCCACCTCTCATCAATGCTCCTGCCTGGGGATGCCAAAGGGCTGCTCGGAGTCAGCTCAGTGATATCAGAGATTATGGGTCCAGAGCTGGTGACAGCGTCAGAGGTGTAAAGGCTAGAGCTGCTGTAGGCTGGAGACGGAGCCTGCAATTAGAGACAAAGGCCACATGCAAGGCATACTTGTGGTAGCCTGGGCCACCCAGCACCCACGATACACTTACTAGAAGTCCCACAGAGTTTGGTGCTTACTGAGTATGGGCCAGGACCATGGACGTGCTCCAGGGAGTACTGCCGACCATACTTGGGCACAGAGTGTGCTGAGCTGCTGTCACTTAACATCAGAGGGCTGCAATGAAGAGACAGGTTAATTGCCTACACAGACCTTGCTGGTGCCCAGGATATACAACAAGCAGAGGACCAAGGCGCAGGGCCAGAGTGGACAGTGCAGGCATCCCCAGAGCCTCACATCTTTCTCTTCACCCCCAGGATCCGGTTCGACTGCACCAGTGAGATCAGGAACTGAATGAGCTGTGGGGCAGAGAGGATACAGTCACCCTGGCCCAGTCATGGAGGGGACCCACCTACCACCAGCCCTGCCCACCTTGTTGACAACTTTTTGCTGCTGGGCATGCTTCTGCCGCAGGCTGGCCACCTCCCGCCACAGGGCCTCGTTCTCGCTGCAACACAATGTTGGGCCACATATGAAGAGCCAGAGAGTCAGGGTGTTGACAGACTAGTGAGACAGGGCTAGACCAGATGAGGGCTCACTAGCACCACTGAGTCCTCAGCTCTGCCATACTTCAGGGGAGGACTCAAGTGTCAGCTGGGGGAAGGGGGCATGGACAGAGCCTGATGGTACACTGCAGGATCCTCGCTGAAAGGGGGCTGCAGGACTTGTCACATACTGACTAGACACACAGGACAGGGCTTTGGGAAAGACCCTAAACTGCCCTCAGTGTGGGGTAGAGGGCAGCTGAGAGCTGTGATGCCCTGTACTGCGTGATAGAGGAGGAGCAGGGGCCACTGGGAATGGAGAACAGGCCTGTTCTGCTCGGCTCTCGCCAGCCTGGTTTTAAGAGAGGCACACGCAAGGAGGGTCTGTGTGCTCAAATTCTAGAAATGTGGAGCCCAGCCAGGGAGTGAGAAGTGGGTGCAGTGAGGAGTTCCCAACCCTATTCTATGGAGATGAATAGGCCACGCAGTTTTTGCCATAAAAACAATGGAAGACAGGTCGGGGAGGGGGAGGGAAGCCACTGGTTCTGCAGGATAGAGACCCAAAGCAACCAGGCCACCCTCCTGAGTCTTGGGACCTACTGTTTCATGGCCAGGAGCTTGGAGTCCATACACTCCTGTTTCCCCTTCATCAGCTGCACATCCGTCAACAGCCTGGTGACACTGTCCTGGCGTATTTTTATGTCCTCACTCTTCAAGGTGGACACCTAAGGGTTGGGGCACACAAGAGTCTGAAGTGGCTCTGGAGTGTGGGTGGTTCTTGTGCTTCACCTGGAGATCCAAGCAGTGGGGAGGGTCTGGGAAAGACGGGTAGGGAAGGGAGGGGAAGGGAGGGTCAGAGAGATGAGTACAGGCTATGCTTTCAGGCTAGTGTTGCAGCACTACCTAGATACTACTCCCAGCCCATAGCCTGCAGGGAGAGCTGAGGGCAGGGAGGGGCTGTACTCAGGGCTGGTGACTCACGCTGGTCACTTTCCTCTTGATGTTCTCAAGGAGCTGTTCCTGGCCACGCAGGAAACATGGATGCTGGAACTCGGTGTCATCCCGCTCAGGCTTGACCAGGCCACCCTGCTCAATGTGGACTACTTTTCGGAAGCCATCTGTGCATATGGGGGTGGGGCAGTTCTGCTTGAGGGCCAGGGACCAGACCCCCAACAGCCTAGTCATAGCCTAGGGCAGGCAAGGGGCCTCCTGAACAACTATATGAAATCCTGGTCCATTCACCATCGCTAGTTAATCATGGTTTGGAAAGACCTTGTCTTTGCACAGCTTTCTCTATTGCAAATGGAAGTGTAGCTACTAGGGTAGAGTCTCATACTGTTTCTTCCTTGGGGAATTCAGGCTCACACCCACAAGGACCCTTTCTTAGTCAACCCAGGCTTCCATCTCTCAGCAATACGTTGGGGTCTGTTTCTCCACATCCCTGGGAAGGAGGCTACCATCCCACAAGAGGTACTTACACATGTTGAGCTGCCGCACGAAGCTGGCCATGTTGTTATGCTTGAAGTACTTGGGTAGCACCTCCTTGGCAAACTGGCCCTGGTCAAACACGTGGAAGCTGTTCCCACTCTGTAAGGAGATACATGGGCAAGTGATATATAGCAGCTGCCACTGTATTTCCACCAAGACCTGAAGAGCCTCTCCATCCTCCCTCCAGAGAGAATCAGGAGGTGAGTTCAATCTTAGGACTCTATGGCTGCCATCCAGGCCATGGAGCCTAGCTCTGAACAGTGAGGACCATGGAGCCAGAGACAGGATCCTACTCCCTGGCAGTTTTCAGTTGCTAACTTTATACTCATAGATCACCCACAGCATTCTGGTCATCTCTAGGGACTGAGTAGCATTTAGCTTTAATCAGCAAATTTTCCTTAAGAATAGCAAAGATCAGCTGGGTGTGGTGGTACACGTCTTTAATCTCTATACTTGGAAACAGAGGCAAGCAGCTGTGAGTTCCAGGCCAGCCTGATCTATAAATCAAGTTCTAGGACAGCCAGAGACACACAGAGAAACCCTGTCTTGAGAAATAAAATGGCCCCATAGGCTCACATATTTAAATGCTTAGTCACTAAGGAGTGGCAGTGGCCTTATTGGAGAAGATGTGCCACTGGGAGTGGGCTTGGAATTGTCAAAAGTCCATGCCAGTCTAGTCTCAGGATGTAGCTTTCAATTACTTTGGTACCATGAGAGCCATCATGTTTTCTGCCTTAATGATAATATAGCAGGTCTCTGAAAGTGTTAGGTAAGCCCCCAATTATATGTCTTCTCTTTTAAGAGTTGTGGTGTGGCAGCACTCGGGAGGCAGAGGCAGGCGGATCTCTGTGAGTTTGAGGCCAGGCTGGACCGACAGCCTCCAAAACAATACAGAGAAACCCTGTCTCGTAAAAACCAAAAGAGTTGTGGTGTGGGCAGGAGAAATGGCTCAGCGGTTAAGAGCACCCACCGGCTGATCTTCCAGAGGACCCGGACTCAATTCCCAGCACTCACATGGCAGCTCACAACTGTCTGTGACTTCAGTTCCAGAGGACCTCACATACACATAGGCCAAACACCAGTGCACATTAAGAAAAAAAAATTGTCATGGCCATGTTGTCTCTTCACAGCAACTGAACAACGAGTAGACAGAGTGAATAAAAGTGAACAGAGTTGTAGAGACCTACAAAGCTTAATGGGAGCTTCAGAAGATGAGAAAGGACAAATGGCTATACTTATGAAAAATAATCAGGAACATACCAAATCTGATGTAATATCCAAGACACTGAATGAATTTCAAACAAAAACTAAAAGGGATTCATACACGGTCACGTCATAACCCAAGAAAGGGCCTTGCAAGTACCCAGGTCAGACACATCAGCACAGATGGTGGATGCCTACCCCTCAAGAGGAGAGGAAGCCCCACTTCTGGGCCAGGAGTGTGGAGCTCTGGGGAAGTGCTTCCTCTCCAGTGACACACACAAAGCTTGTTTAGATCATTTAATGTCTCTGAAATTGTTCTCATGCATCAAACAAATAAGAATGACCAATGAAACCACTAAAATCCAATGGGTCAGTCAGTAAGCACTTGTGGCATGAACTAGTCTCTCCCTGTCACTAAGCTCCCATTATCAGATGCTGCACCCTGGAAAGTGTGGCTAAGTTGTGGGAACCCGTCTTCTCAGTTCTGTCAAGGTTTAAGGACACTGGAAAGATGTGTATTCTCCAACTGTACATTCCTACTTGGAATGGTCCTCCCCCTCACCCACAGTGCTCCCAGACAGAGACTAATCCCAGGGGCAGAGAAAAGCAGAGTCTGCATGTTGAGAGTGTTCAGCTGGGACTTACAGTAGCCATTGCCTAGTCACGTGTCCTGAGGGTTTGCCCCCAGGAGACAATGCATAAGGGAAGTGCTCTAGCTCCTTTAGGTCCAGCAGCATTGGAAAGCTCAAGCCCCAGGGTGTACTGACAATAGGGGAGCAGAGCTCCAGGCCAGCCTGCCCAGATGGGAAAGGAAGCTGAAGAGAGCTCCTTGGGACTAGAACAAATGGAAGACTGATGCGACTCTGCTCTAGCTCAATGAACCCACCGAAATACTGCAAGCAAAAGCAGCCTGACTATCTTATTGCGGTCTCAAATATAACTGGTCTGACTGCCCAACAATCTATGTCCCCAGGCATTGTATGAAGAACAACAGCAAAACCAGGCAGTAATTGCTGGTGCTTCAATGCTGGAGGTGACAACTGTGAGGCATTAGTGTCATCAAGGAGAAGCAGTCTTTCTGACAAAGTCTGGCCAAGTTACAAGCCAGCTCAACAGCTCGATGACTCAGCTACCAAGTTCTGCAATACACTAATGATGACAAAAACAAAACAAAACCATCGCAAAACCTACAGAAACTGAAGTATGACTCATACATGGTGGACAAGGAGGAGCAACAGAAACTGCCCAAGGAGGACATGACCATAAATTTAACAAAAAGTATAATGTCGTAAATATGCTCAGGGGATGGAGAGATGGCTCAGCAGTTAAGAACAGTTGCTGCTTTCACAGAGAACATGGATTTCGTTCCTACAGAGCAGCTTACATGTCTGTATCTCCAGTTCCAGGGGACCTGGCACCCTCTTCTGGCTTGCACAGGCACCAGGCATACATGCAGTGCATTTTCATATATGCAGGTAAAAGTCATACACATAAAATAAGAATAGATGAATACAATTAGAGAAATAAGGAAATAATGTTTGAAGAAGCAAAGGAAGGAGCATTAAGCAGATAATTACCAATGGGAAATGTCCTAAAGACATGAAAAGAGCCGGGCGTTGGTGGCGCACACCTTTAATCCCAGCACTCGGGAGGCAAAGGCAGGCGGATCTCTGAGTTCAAGGCCAGCCTGGTCTATAGAGTGAGTGTCAGGACAGCCTCCAAAACAATACAGAGAAACCCTGTCTCGGAAACCCCCCAAAAAAAAGAGAAAAAAAAAAAGACATGAAAAGATAACAAGCACACAGTAGATTTGAGTGCAGGAGTTAAAAAAAAAGCAGGAAACCAGATGAAAGAAAATAGAGAAAAGATAACGACCGGACTGGAAATAGCCATCCCTCCCTTTTTCTGTGTATCCTTAGCTGTCCTGGAACTCACAGAGATCCGCCTGCCTCTGCCTCATCTCAAGTGCTGAGATTAAAGGCGTGCGCTACCACTTTCTGGCAGGAACTTATTTCTGAAAAGAGTCCCCATCTATGGATTCTACCAACAGTAAACTTAAGGTACTAAACAATCTTATCTCAGTACTTCACATGTATAGGCTTTGTTTTGCCATTATTAACTAAGCAAGTCAGCATAAGGTATCTATATAGCATTTATGTCATAAAGTTATACATTATCCAGAAATAATTTAAAATGGGAAAATGTGTACAGGTTACATGAAAATACTACTGTAGGATACCAATGAGGACTGTATTTAATATTTAATTTGTTTTTGTTGTTTTGTTTTCTGAGACAGTGTTTCTCTGACCTCTGAGATCCCAAGCACTGGGGTTAAATTAAAGGCATGTGTCACCAGGCCTGTACTACAAGTGGCACAAGAGAAATAAGCCACACATATAGGCAGGCTCATCAGAACAACTGTCAGTTGAAACCAACAGTTTTATGGATATAGAGGACAATGCTTCTTTCTTTCCTTTATTATGTAGACAGTGTTCTGCCTGCAAGCACACCTGCACTTCAAGCCAGAAGAGGGCACCAGATCCCATTACAGATGGCTGTGAGTCACCACGTGGTTGCTGGGCATTGAACTCAGGACTTCTGGAAAAGCAGCCAGTGCTCTTAACCTGTGAGCCATCTCTCCAGCCCTCCTTCCTTCCTCCTCCATTTATTTATTTATTTATTTATTTATTTATTTATTTATTTATTTATTTATTTATTTGTCTGTTTTTGAGACAGGGTTTCTTTGTGTGGCTCTGGCTATCCTATAGACCAGCCTGGCCTCAAACTTAGAGATTCACCTGCCTCTGCCTCCTCTCCATCCCTCCAAGTGCTGGCATTAAGGAATCTGGGATGCCATTCTGGCTGCAAAACTTTTTTCTTTTTTGAGACAGGGTTTCTCTGTGGTCCTGACTGTCCTGAAACACACTGTAGATAGACCAGGCGAGCCTTGACTCACAAAGATCCGCCTGCCTCTGCTTTCCAAGTGCTGAGATTAAAGGTGTGCACCACCACCCAGATGCAAAACAATTCTTTACAGACCTTGAAAAGCCAATACTCAATTTCATATGGAAAAACAAAAACCAGGATAGCTAAAATAATCCTGAACAATAAAAGAACTGTAGTAAAGCTTGAAATCAAGAATGATAAGATCCTTATTTATCACCTTTCACAAAACTCAAGTCCACGTGGATCAAAGACCTCAACATAAAACCAGATACACAACCTGACAGAAGAGAAAGTGGAGAGTAACCTTGAAAGCATTGGCATAGGAGACAACTTCCTGAAGAGAACACCAATAGCACAGGTACTAAGACTGACAATTGATAACTGGGACCTCATGAAACTGAAAAGTTTGTGTAAGACAAAGAACATCATCAAGAGGACAAAAGGGGCCGGGTGGTGGTGGCACACGCCTTTAATCCCAGCACTCAGGAGGCAGAGGCAGGCGGATCTCTGTGAGTTCGAGACCAGCCTGGACTACCAAGCAAGTTCCAGGACAGCCTCCAAAGCCACAGAGAAACCCTGTCTCGAAAAACCAAAACCAAAACTAAATAATCCAATTAAAAAATGGGGTGCAGCTCTAAACAGAAATTCTCAACAGAAGAACCTCAAATGGCTGAGAATCACTTAAAGAAGTGTTCAATACCTTAGCCATCAGAGAAATGAAAATCAAAACTGTGAGATTTCCACCTTACACCTGTCAGAATGGCTAAGATCAATGACGCAGGTGACAGCACATGCTGGTAAGGATACGGAGCGAGGGGAACACTCCTCCATTGCTGGTGGGTGTTCAAACTTGTACAGCCACTTTGGAAATTAATGTGGCGGTTTCTCAGAAAATTGGGAATCCATCTACCTCAAGACCCAGCTATACCACTCTTGGGCATATTTCCAAAAGACGTTCCAACTTACCATGAGGACAGAAACTGCAGACAACCTAGATGTCCCTCAACCCAAGAACAGATAAAGAAAATGTGGTGTATTGACATAATGGAGTATTACTCAGCTGTTAGGAGGGGTCAGGTGGGGGAGGGAGGAGAGGGGGAAGGGATTACATGGAGAGACAACTGGAATAGGGGAGCATTTAGGATGTGCAGCGGAAACCTCCTGGAACCTATGAGAGTCTTCACCAATTCCACATCCAAGACAGGGCTACCACCCAAAACACATAAAGGACTCAAAAAACTAGGCATCAAAAACAAACAATCCAATTTAAAAAATGGAGTACAGCTCTAAACAGAGAATTCTCAACAGAAGAATCTCAAATGGCTGAGAATCATTTAAGAAATGAGGATATGGAGCCTGAACTGGCTATATCCTGTAACCAGGCAAGGCTCCTAGTAGTGGGACTAGAACACCAACCCAGGCACAAAACCTTTGACCCATACTTGTCCTGCCTGCAAGTTGTGGCTCAAAGCACATGGGAGTGGCCAACCAATGACCGGTGTAACTTGAGGCCCAAGTCATGAGAGGGAGCCCATGCCGATCCTATCAGGATGGTCAGCATCCAGAAGCTGGATAGTTAGAGACCTAGGGTAGAACCGGACACGACTGACAGCCCCCTCTGCTCCCCACAAAAGAGTCAATGATTTTTTTTTTCTCTAAGACAGGGTTTTGCTTTGGAGCCTGTCCTGGCACTGTCTCTGTAGACCAGGCTAGTCGCAAACTCAGAGAGATCCTGCCACTGTCTCCCGAGTGCTGGGATTAAAGGTGGACGCCACCAACACCAAGCTAAACCAATGATTCTTAATGATACTCTGCTATACTAAGAGATCAGTGCCTAGCCCAATTGTTACCTGAGAGGCTTTCTCCATCAGCTGATGGGAGCAGATGTAGACACCCACACCCAAACATTAGGTGGAGCCTGGGGAAGCCCTTGGAAGAGGAGGAGGAAGGACTGCAGGAGTCAGAGGGATAGAGAAGTGCTAGGTCCTCTGTATACATGGACACATGCTGTGGCTGTCTTGCTTGGGTTGGTGGGACTCCTAACAGTGGGATAGGGGTGTCTCTGACTCTCGCCTGCTCTTGGGAGCCCTTTTCTCCTACAGGTTGTCTTGTCCAGCCTTGGTGTGAGGGTTTGTGTCTAGTCTTACAATCTTTTATGCCATGTTTGGTTGACATCACTGGAAGGCCTGCTCTTTTTTTTGAAGGGCAACAGAGGAGGAGTGGACCTGGGGGAGAGAGGAGGTGGGGGGGCTGGGAGGAGTGGAGGGAGGGGAGGCTGCAGTTGGGATGTATTGTATGAGATAATAAAAAGAAAAAAGGAAAAAAAAAGCACAAATAGAAAAGTTACTGAGCTAGGTGGTGGTACTGCACATCTTTAATCCCAGCCTTCGGGGGGGGGGCAGATGCAGGAGGATTTCAGGCCAGCCTGGTCTACAGAGGGACTTCCAGGACAGCCAGGGCTGATGGGGGATGTGTTTCTTTTATCGGTTGATGAGTAAAACACTGTTTGACCAATAGAGAAGGAGGTGGGGCTAGGAGATGAGGAGGATGCCGGGGAGAGAGGCAGAGATGCAATGCGAGGAGACATCACGTAGCTGCTAAAGGAGTAACAGGTCCTGGCATTCTCTGGTAAGCCAAGAGCATGTGGAAATACATAGATTTATAGAAATGGGTTAATAATTAAGACAGCTGGCAAATTAGGAGCCCTAGCCATTGGCCAACAGTTTCATTTGAGGCTGACAAGGGTGGTGGGACCTGGTGGGACAAGGAACTCCAGCAACGCAGGGCTACACAGAGAAACCCTGTCTTGGAAAAACAAAAAACAAAACAAAGCAAAAAAGCTCTGAAACTGCTAAAGGAGAACAAAGCACTGCACTTGTGGATATAGAGGCGTAGGCAAGGACTTCCTGAATGAAGAATCCAGAGGCTCAAGAGATATAGCTAATAATTGACAAGAAGACCTCCTGGAATTAAAAAGTTCTACACAACTGTCAAACGAGTAAAGCAGCAGCCCACAGAAGTGAAACCCTTAGCCAGCTGTCCATCTGACAAATGAGTCTGTGATACTACCCAGTCAGACACTATCTCAAAAACCAAGAGAGCAAAACAAAACAAAACAAAACAAACCCTTCATGGCTGAAGATACCACATACTTTGGTTACAAGACATAGAAAAATCAAGCTGGAACTGATCTAGAAACTTCTTCCTGCTGGCTAGCTTTCATGCCTCAGAGGGCTATGAAGGCTGCTTGGAGAGGAAAGTCATAGGTGGTTAACTGCATGTTACAAACCTGACTTGCTCAGCTAGAACTGTTCAATGGTACAGCAGTGACCATGAATACGTAGGGTAAGCAACCCCTTTGAATTTGAGGCCCACTCCATGAATTTATGCCTGATACTGTAACCTGGTTAAAAGTCCATGGCTAAGGATTTTAGAGCCCTTAGGGGAATCTACTACTGATGTTTGCAAATTAGACATGTTGTCAAATTAATTGCCTTCCAAATACTTATGTTCATACCCATAGATTAGTGCTGTTCTCAACCTTGGCTAAAGGAATGTTTTTTTTCAGTGGGCAGTAGTTAAGACGTTGGACTCATAACCAATCCAAGTGCTGAAAAGTGGTTGTTCAGTGTCCATCCCCAAATGGGACATCTACACTGCTCTATTCCATCCCAAGGCTCAGGGAACATCACAGGCGAATAGCTGAAAGATGTAGGAGCTGAAGGATGGAGAGCACTGTAAACCTTGACTTCCAGCCATGACTAGGCCACGGCACCAATAAACTCATGGCAGCTGTGGTGACCTGCAATCAGCAGAGAGTACTAGCATAAGGCTGGGAAGCTGCTGGTAGTTAATGACTGCTGGGGGAGGAGGACAGCCATTCTTCTTTAGGGGTGTAGCCAATGCTAAGTTACTCATAATCCAATAAATAACCTCACATCCATGCACATGCAAGCAATACTAATCGAACTCAGTGGGTTGTAATAGAAAAATAAATGAAAGGAAAGGAACCTGCTGGGAAGAAGGGTTCCAGAGGGAGTAGGAGGGGGACAAGAGAAGGATAAGGGATTTAAAAAAGGGAGATGCATTCAAGCCCTAACCCCCATACTTCAGAATGTAACTGCACTTGTAAATAGGGTTGTTGCAATGCAATCAGACAGTGTGAGGTCATGTTGGAGTAGAGTGAACCCCTAATTTGAACGGATTAATGCCCTTACAAGAAGACAGCCAAATAACGTTAGTCACACAGGGGAATGTCAGGTAATGACAAAGACAGAGTGGCGTCATGCAGCTATAAACGAAGGAATACCACAGAATAACAGCAACAGCCACAAGAGAGGAAAGCAGGGAAGGTGCCCTCCCAGAGGCTGTAGAGGAAGCAGAGCTTTCTGAGCATCTCTGGGCTGAATGGAGGTCTCTCTGGGTGGCATCTGCTACCCATCCCCAAGGCTCGGAGTGCATCCTATCTCCACCCGAGGACGGAGCTCTTGCCTGCTCACAATGCACCAACGACTTGCTTATGTTTTCTGACACTACTGAATGTATTTCAACAAAGAGAAAAAAAAAATATTGTGTGCGTGTGTCTATGTGTGTGTTTCAGTGCAGAAACCGATTCGAGATCCACTGGAGTTGGGAGTTACAGGTGGTTGTCAGCTGCCCTGACACGGGAACTGGGAGTTGAACTTGGGTACTCTGTAAGACCAGGAAGCATGTAACTGCTGAGCTATCTCTCCACTCCTGTCACAGTTCAACAATAATTCATTGTTCATATACAAATATATAATTCACTTCTGGCCTGGCAGTGGTGGCGTATGCCTGTAATCCCAGCACTTCAGAGGCAGAGGCAGGTGGATCTCTGTGAGTTTGAGACCAGCCTGGTCTACAGAGAAACCCTGTCTTGAAAAACCAAAAACAACAACAAAAAAATCACTTCTGTGTATTGACCCTGGATCTTGTGATCTCGCCAACTATTCTGTAGACTCAGGATTTTTCTAAGTAAATTATCCTGCTGCTATCCTTGAATAACGAGTTTTAATTCTTCCATTTGTGTTTTTATTAAGGTTTATATTTATTTGCTACACTGTACTGACCGGAACATACACTGTTAAGCGGAAATGGCAAAGCAGAGAACTTATCTTCTCCTCCAATCTTGGGAAAGTGTTCAGTCTTCACAATCAAGCACACAAAATCAGTGCAGAGGAATGTCCCTGCTATTCCCAGTTTGCTGAGTTTTCAAGAAGTAGGCGTTGAATTTTGTAACGTGCTTTTTGCTTGTTATTTTTTTTTATGTTGATGTGGTACAATCACTGAGTTAGTACATGGGACTATACTTGCACTTTAGGAGCTATTCTGGTTTGTGCCTCAGTTTCTGACAAGTTCTCCACCATCGTTACTTCTTGCTCTTCATGCAACACCCCCCCCCCAGAAAAACAAGAAGTGTATTTCACGCTGACTTCTAACTTGCTATATAGGTAACAATGGCCTTGAACCTCTAATCCTCCTGCCTGTACCTCTTATGCGACAGCTGTCTTCATGATCTGCAGACAGTTTCCAGTAGAGTAGATCGTCTCTTTCCCCATGTAGATGTAAACGTTTTTATGTTTTTGCCTGAGTGGGTGCACGTGTACCACACGAGTGCTGGGTTCCCACAAAGGTCACAAGAACTGGGTGCCCTGGAACAGGAGCTGTGTGAGCCAGGGACAGAAGCTGTGTCCTCTGCAAAAGCAGCTATCTCTCCAGCCTTTATTTTATTTTTAAAACATTTACTTAGGCAGGGCGGTGGTGGCGCACGCCTTTAATCCCAGCACTCGAGAGGCAGAGGCAGGTGGATCTCTGTGAGTTCGAGACCAGCCTGGTCTACAGAGCGAGTTCCAGGACAGCCTCCAAAACAATACAGAGAAACCCTGTCTCGAAAAAACAAAAAACAAAAATCAAAACATTTACTTTATGTGTATGGATGTCTTACCAGACTGTATTCTGTGCACCATGAGTCTGCCTGGTGCCTGTGGGTCAGAATGCCGTGCTGGGTTCCCTGGAACTGGAGTTACAGATGATTAGGAACCAGTACTCCTAGGCAATTCAGGGGGCTGAGCACCTCTTCTCTCACAGCCTGTGAGGTTAGCCTCGTCCTCCTGCTAGAATTTGAGAAAATCCTTAAGCCAGAGGCAGGCCCTAGCCTAGCCACTGTAGTCCAAATAGTTATTTCTTCCCACTAGAGTGGAATATCCACAGGCCCTAGACTCTGGCTTTCCCTTTATATATACCTCTTCTTTCCCAAATGATCTGTTCTCAGGCCAGATACACTTTCGTGGCCCATCAGTGATGAACTATTTTCTGGGAGGCCTTTTAGAACAGGGTATCTAAGGAGGCCTGCAGTGGCCTCTGGACCCTGGATCTCTCCATCTTCTCTACCTGCTTTACCTCCCATGCAGGAAGAAACACAGGTCACAGCACAGAACCTATCAGTTGATAGATCTCTGCTGGTTCCTTCTCTGTGGACAGGTAAGGAGGGACTCTCAGGTGCAAATCCAAAATAACATTCTGATTACGAGCCAACAGTGCTGGTCACAGAAAAGTGGTGGGAATCCAACTAAGAAAGCTAGTGAACAGTAGAGGCTCATAATCCTAGCTACTTGAGATCGAGACAGGAGGACTACAAATTCAAGGTCAGTCTGGTCAATTTAGTGAGACCCATCTTTAAAAAAGTAAAAGTAGCCGAGCATTGGTGGTGCACGCCTTTAATCCCAGCACTCGGGAGGCAGAGGCAGGTGGATCTCTGTGAGTTCGAGGCCAGCCTGGTCTACAGAGCGAGTTCCAGGACAGCCTCCAAAACAATACAGAGAAACCCTGTCTCAAAACAAAACAAAAAAACCAAAAAAGTAAAAATATAGCTGGTGAGATAGCTCAGCAGATAAAGGCACTTGCTACCAAGACTGAAGAGCTGAGTTTGATCCCTGCAACCTACTTGGTGGTTGTCATTCCAGATACACATGTGCACTATGGAATGTGCACACACATACACATACAATAATAAATCCTGGAGAGATGACTGAGCTAGTAAAGTGCTTGCTGTGCAAGCGTGAGAACTTAAAATTCTTAACTCTAGCTCCCAGGTGCTGGAGAGATGGTTCAGCAGTAAAGAACACCTGATGATCTTGCAGAAGACTCAAGTTCAGTTCCCAGATATACTTGGTGGTTAATAATCGCCTGCAATTCTAGTTCCACAGGACCTTTTGGCCTCTTCTGGCCACCATAGTTACTGCATGCTAGCAAAATACCCATACACATAAAATAAATATATTTTTTGGGTGGGCAGAAGGTCCCTTCTGTGGGACCCTGGCTGTCCTGGAACTCATTTTGTAGAACAGGCTGGCCTCAAACTCACAGAGAGCCTCCCAAGTGCTAGAATTAAAGGCATGTGCCACCATGCCCAGCAATAAATCTTGGAGAAGAAAAAAGAGGCCAGGTGTGGTACACACATCTTTAATTCCAGCATTCAAGAGGCAGAGGCAAGAGGGACCCTGTTTATATGATCCTAGCATGCACATAAATGTGAGCACAATGATCCTAGCATGCTCATAAATGTGAGCACAATGATCCTAGCACTGAAGAGGCAGAGGCAGGAGGATCCGGAGCTCGTGGCCAGGCAGACCATCCCACTGAGTGCGCTTTAGGCAAGTGAAAAAACTTGCCTCAGGAAACCAGATGAAGGGGGTGGAGAAAAGACTCAGTGGTTAGGAGCATTGGCTGCTCTTCCAGAGGACCTGGCCTTGATTGCTAGCACCCACATGGCAGCTCATCACCATCTGTAACTCCAGTTCCAAAGAATCTGACCTTTGGCCTCTGCAAGAACTGGATATACACACGGTACACAGAAATACATTCAGGCAAAACACAAATATACATAAAATAAAATAACCCAAGGTGGAGAGTGACTGATGAAGATACCCAACATGGAACTCTCTTGTTTGCTTTTCTGTTTTCAAGAGAGGGTACTCTATGGCTTTGGAGGCTGTCCTGGAACTCGCTGTGTAAACCAGGCTGGTCTCGAACTCACATGGATCCGCCTGCCTCTGCCCCCTGAGTGCTGGGATTAAAGGTGTGCACCATCACCGCCCAGCCCCAACATGGAACTCTTAAGTCTAGACATCTTTACACACTCTCTCTCCCCCTCACACACACTCATGTACACTCACTCACACACACTCATGTACACACACACACACACACACACCCCAGACCTCCAGTCCCAGAGCTAGTTGAATCTCCCCTTTCAGAATACACACTGTAAACACAGCCTATCCATCTGGGAGTGTTACTCTACTACCAAGCTCATTGCCTTCAACTATTCCCTTCCCAATCCCATCTTACTAGCCATTCCTCCTTTGTTCCTAGAGAGGCCACGGTCAGCTTGTGTTATCCCCATGCCAAGCATCGTGGCTGAGCATGGCCGCTCCACATTTCTGTAGTGTGCAGACATGACCTATACCCACAGTGACCCCATGAGCCTAGAACCATAACCACCCTTTGTCCCTGGAAGGCTGGGGACAGGTAGGTCATAGGTGGACCAGCAGCTTGTCCACAGAGCCTCAAGTGGCCAGTTTGTCAGGATATGGGGTCCTGGGTCCAGACTTCAGCCTGCCCCAGCAGTGGGACCTTGTCAGCAAGTTTCTTCTCTCAGCCCACTCCTTTCCTTTCAGCTGTCTCCAGGTGTCATTGCCAACCCATTTGCAACAGGCCTTGGCCACTGGAACAGCCTGGAAAGCATTTCATCCATTGACCGGGAACTGAGTCCTGAAGGCCCAGGCAAGGTCAGCATCAAAGTGGCTGTTTGAGCATTGGTATTCAAGAGCCCTGGGACTGGCTCTGAGCTCCTAGTTCTTGACCATGTCTGCTCTGCTTACAGGAGAAAGAGCTGACCAGTCAAGCTCCACCCTGGGAGCCTGAGTCTACAGAGACTCTGGTAAGTCCCACACAGACCCTGCTCTGAGCCTGGGTAGCCTCCCCTGACACATGCATGTGCCCGCGCACCCCCACCCCCAAGGAGTACATGGCGTCTGATAAAGACAGGTGTTGAGTTTGGAGGGTTTTTATTGTTGTTTTGAAACAGGGTTTCTCTGTGGCTTTGGAGGCTGTCCTGGAACTCACTCTGTAGACCAGGCTGGTCTCAACTCACAGAGATCCATCTGCCTCTGCCTTCCTGAGTGCTGGGATTAAAGGTGTGCGCCAGCACTGTCTTGTGTTTTGTTTTTAAGTTCTACATCAAGCTTTCTGCCTCAGTTTTCTATCTATAAAATGCAAACTTGTCACCTACTTGTTTAGTTGTGGACACACCAGAACGGCACACAAGAAACTCAAGTTGATCTATGACAGAAGCGCTGGGTGCAAACTGCTGTGCCATGCACTGCTTGAAAGTCCTCACTGGAGCACCAGAGCCTGCCCCTGGCATACACAACCTCTGACATTTCAGCTGGCTGCCAGGTCTCTATGGGTGGGGCTTCTGGGCCTGTTAGTTCCTGCTGTCTGTCTGAGAATGAACTCACCTGCTTGTCAGGGCTCAGGTAGCAGGAGTGGCCATGCCTATCCTAGGAGTTCTGGAATAAACCATGGCCAAGAACTCTGCTTTAAGATGCTTCAGTGATCCCATGCAGAGTACTGAGGCAGATGGGTGCCCTTCCCTGAACTAGTGCATAGATTACTGTATCTCCAACAGCCTATCCTGGGACCCAGCTCCTCCCGTGGCTGTTTGAGCACTGGTATTCAAGAGCCCTTGGTTGGTGGTTCTAGCTTCTTCAATTACAAGGGTCCCCCAGAAGCTCCACCCACAGTCCTGCCTGTTCTCAAAGAGAAAAGAACCACATCATTACTGCTGGGATTAGAACAAGACCAGAGAGGCACCTAGCAACAAAATTTAAGATCTTCATTGTTCAGCTTATCAAAGTTGGTGGTGGTGCACTCGGGAGGCAGAGGTAGGTGGATCTCTGTGAGTTTGGGGTCAGTTCCTGGACAGCCAGGCAGAGAGAGAGAGGGAGGGAGAGAGGGAGGGAGGGAGGGAGGGAGGGAGGGAGGGAGGGAGGGAGGGAGGGAGGTTTCATTACATTTTTGAGCCTGAGTGCCTCCCTGAAGTCTGGGCTGGGACCTGAAGCCTGTTTCCCCCAGCACTTGTTTGGCACAAATCATGTGGCCTTCTTCCCATTCTCAAGCTCCTCAGGTAGCTCCTGGGCTATATGGCAAGCAGGGCCCAAATTAGATTCTAGTAGGACACCAACTCTTGGGCTGGTTAGTAGGTCAGAACATGTTCAGGAGCTGAGGGGATGGGTAGGTGGGATAGAGGGCTGGCTGCACAAGCATGGGTGTCTGGGTTTGGATTTCCTAAGCACCCATGCAAAGCTGGGTGTGGCTGTGTGAGCCTGTAAGCCCAGTGCTGGGTGGGGTAGAAAGAGAAGGATTGTTGAGGCTTGCTGACTAGCCAACCAAGCTCCAGGTTCAGTGAGAGAAGCTGTCTTAAGGGAACAAGGCAGAGAATGTTAAGAGAGGACCTTGGATGTCCTCCTCTGACCTTTATATATGTGGTCTTCCTGGGACCCTAAATTTCTCAAGGCTGTTGTGTTCTCTGGGATCTGTATGGGGAAACCCCTGGATCTCCTGAGGTCCCTGTTTTGGTGGAGCAGCTGTAACTGAATGAGGGCCAGGGATGGGAAATCAAACACAACAGAGCTGGGGAAAGGTAGCCCCAGCTCTGTGTCCAAGTGGTAGGGATGAACAGGTAGACCTAGCAAGGCTCAGTTGAGAATTTTGGGGGCTAGACAGGCTTTCCCAAGTATCCAGCCTCCCTGATCCCTCCAGGAGGACGTGTCTGGGAACGGTGAGAAAATTTATATCTGGAAGCCACTCAGAACAAGAGTGTGGACCCAAAGTCTCCAGGGAATACTGTCAAGAGGCTACCAAGCCAGTATAAGTGCCCCCACAGGACATGGAGCAGGGGCATCACTTCTATCTGTGGGCCAGAGGCCCACTCCAAGCAGCTCTGCCGCCCTTGTCTGGCCCACTTCTAAGCCAGAGCTTGGTTGCTATACTCATGGTCACGCCAGCTCCCACTGCCATGTGTCATAGCAGCGAGAGCACACTGCTGCTCTGTACAGACTGCCTGCCCGCACCTCCCAACATGCCAGCAAGGCTCACAGGTGTGCGGCTGTGGCTGGAGGGAGGTCCCAGGGCAGAGCAGATCCATCTTCACACAGAGGCCCCATCAGAACATCCTGTCCTAGAAGAATATTCACTGGCACCTCACCCACGTTTGTACCAATCTATAAGCAGAAACAGCAGGTAGATTACCAGACAGGTTAAGCTCAGACTATTCCTGAGAATACTTGGTCTCCCCACTGGACCTACGTAAGAAAGCTCCCTTTCAGTTAGACAACGCAGAGGTGGAATGTTGGGGAAAGGCAGAAATGTGGATCTTTTTCTCTGCCCAAGAGCATGAGGTCTAGGAGAGGTGGTGAACCGAAGACGGGTTTCATGTAAACATGCTGCTCCCTTCCAGGACTAGGTGAGAGAAAGACCCACGGAGAGCCAGTGAGGTAATCAAAGACTCTCTAGTGAAAGGTGAAGCTGCGTGGTTTCTAGTCTAGGCAGAGCAGAGTTTAAACAAACAGGCAACTGGAGGCAGAAGCTTTGGCCTCTACCTTCCACCCTGGCTTTGCCATTCTTGCATAGTGTGCAGGAGGGAGTGCTCAGCAGAGCCTGACATGCCGCCAGATCTGGCTTGGAGGAGATCACGTAGTTGGCACCTAGCCCTCTCCATCCCTCCCAAGGCTCCCTCTAAATCAGGATGGCCATCATTTGTTAGCTCTGAGCTCTAGCCCTCACACCCGAGATGTGGACAGCAAACTCTACTTTCCAACTTGACACAAACGCAGGCCTATCTCTGTAAGCCAGAGCTGCTGGTCCAGCAGGGTCTGCGGTGTACACAGCCTGCTGCCAGGCAACAGAAGAGGGCTCGACGCCGCCCTAGCAGGGCCAGAAAAAACGCTCTGGTGTCTGAGAACTATCACGGAAGGGCTTGGGCTTCCCGTCGTCCTCTAGGCCCTCCACTTAACTCTGAACGGTTGTGCACAAGCAGAAAGGCAGACGGACTCTGAGAGTCAAAGAGCCTGAACTGGCAGCCCCGACACTATCGACACTATCGTCCCGGTGAAACTTGGGACGCTGGTCCCCGGCCTACTCTCCGCCGAGCGGCTCTGGGGGCGGGGTTCACTTCCTCCCCAGACAGCGGCGTTGTCCCTCCAGGATGCCTGGACCCGGGCAAGCCCGGCCACCCGCAGGCCTCTTCTCCTTAGTAGGTCCCCTCCCGGAAGAGGACCCTCTCTGGAAGGCCGCTCGGGCCCATGCCAGCTCCTACCGGGCTCCAGCAGATGAGCGCGTCGGTGTCCGGGTCGCTCACGAGGGTCCACAGCTTGGTTAGGAAGGCCGGGACGTTGCTGGGCCCCGCTGCACCGGGGCCCACAGCTAGATCCATCTCGGAAGAAGCGGGTGGAGGCTGGGATGGCGTTCTAGAAGAGTGGCTGAGGGCTGAGCTAGTGTCGTCGCTGCCCCTGCTGTCCGCGCCGCTCGGCCGCCCGCTGCGCACACACAGCAAGGCCTCGCATGGCCGCAGCCATCTTGCGACCGGCGCGCTCTCGCTAGGGCCGGACCCGTAGCCCGTGTGCGCAGGCGCTGCGACCTGCCCCGCCCACGCCACTGGCCCTGCCCGCCGCTCTCTACGGCTGCGCAAAATGGCTTCACCCTGGCTGCTCACCAATCAGGGCCTGGTTGTGCGGGGCGGGGCTGAGGGCACACGAGGCGCGCTCGCTGCCGGAAGCGACAGTCTATCGGTAGCCGGCGCGGCGCAGCATGGCGGGGGCGTGGGGCAAGCCCCACATGTCACCGGAGTCGCTGTCAGGGAAGCGGCGTTTGGAACCCGAGCAGGAGCGGCATCCACAAGAGGTAACCTCGAGGTAGTGGGTTGCATCCCTCCGTGAACCAGGTGTGCACGTGGCAAAGCCAGGGAGGCCGGACCCCGGTGCAGTGTCTGGTGCCTGGGGGGCCGCCTGGAGCCCGGAAGAACCTCGTCCTGTCCGGGGTGTTGTTTTGGAGCCCTCAGCAGAGCACTACCTGCGCCGAGGGGCGCTAGAACCCGGCTTGAGCCTTGGTGTGGAAGGAAGAGACCGTTAAGAGTGCCTTTCACCACAGCCTCCGAACCTTCCACCTGTGTTTCCCGCCCTAGGAAAGAGTTTAGTTGCACTCTCGTTGTGTTACCATGCCAGTATGTCAAGTGTGTTGTGAAATAAAAGAGGACGAGGGGATATAGAAGCCTGAATGGGACCCAGGGCATCCAGCACTGGGTGTCAGGGAATCATTGGTTCTCCTTGTTGCTGGGCTGCTCAGGCTTGCTGGTGAGGCTCCAGCAGTCTAGGGGGTAGAAGGCACAATTGTTAGATCCCTTAAGCTGTTCTCTTGTTTTATGAAACGTACCTAAGTTTCATACTACATGCAGTTCTAGGTAGTAGGCCTTCTATAGTCAGCGCTTGTGTATACTTTTACTTGTTATTGTGAGTTTCGGAGATGTCAGTAGTAAGAGAATCACTTGAGCTGTGAATAGTTGGTAACGAAAGATACTCGACTAGGCAAGAATTACCCGGTGGCAGTGGTACACGTCTTTACTCCCAGCATTGAGGACACAGAGGCAGATGGATCTCTGTTAGTTTGAGGTCATCCTGGTGTACATACCGAGTTCTAGGTTAGCCAGGGCTGCATGGTGAGACCTTGTATTAAACAAACAAACAAACAAACAAACAAACCATGAATTCAAACCCAATTAAGCAGTGCTTAGCCTATTGGAAAAACAGTGAAATTGAAATTTCTGAAATTACATGCTTCCTAGAGAGTGTTCAAGTTCTTGCTCAACTTTTGGAGGCCAATGATAGAGATAAAAAAGGAAGCTTGTGATTGGAGGCTTGCTTTAAGTTTCAGAGAGTTAGTCCATGACATCACGACAGGCAGGCATGGCACTGGAACAGTAGTTAAGAGCTTTTAGTAACTAAGCGTTCTTACATGGTGATCAGTGGACTTTGGAAACCTCAAAGCCCACGCCCCGTGACACACCTCCTCCAACAAAACCACACCTATTTTTTCTTAAATACTCCACCAACTGGGAACCAAACATACAAGTATATGAGGGCCATTCTCATAGTTTGCTGTAGGTAAAATTCATTCCACTACTCTTCAACTCTCCAACTTGTTCATCAGTGGTTGGTCCCATCTTCAAGGGAAAGAAGCCTTCAGGAATTTCTGATCTTCCCAGGCTCACAGCCCCATTCCTAGTTAGTGACCTTCCAGTTCTGGGACCCTTAGGTGCCGGGGTAGGGTGTGTATGGAGTTTGTCAGTAGAGGAAAACTGGTTTTGGGGACACAGTGAGTGAGAACTGAGCTCCGAAAAGCCACTATGTTCTTGAAAAGCCTCTCTGTTGCAAGGCACTCAAAGGTTGGCATGTGTGTTCTGAGGGCAGGTTCTGTCATCGGGCGGGAGATAAGGAGGGCCCAGGTTGGGTGGATGGTTTTAGTTGGGGTGGAGGCGTGTGACCAGGGCACAACTTTCCAAGTGTGGTTCCTGTCTATTCCAGGTGGCAGTTACTAAACACTGTGATTCCTCGCAGCCTCCTCTCCTCGGAGACACTGATTCCAGTCTCTCTGACAGCGAGGAGAGTGTGTTTTCAGGCCTTGAGGATTCTGGCAGTGACACTAGCGAGGACTACGCGGACGGAGCCGATGGAGCCGATGGTGACAAGGACAGCAATGGAACGGAGGAAACCTCTGAGGAGCAGGTACAGGTCGGGGAGTGAGGAGCCCCTTGGGCTCTCCTGTGCAGCAGTGTGGTAGGAAGAGGACGTGCTGCTGTGCTGTGGGAGCTGAGCTACGGCGTCCCCTCCATGGTGTCTTCAGGACCCTGGTCCTCTGTCTGTCGTCACACATTTGAGCTCCAGGGCATTGGTTTGCAACCTGAGTTGTCTGTGCCTTTTCTGAGAACTATGAAATCCACATGTCTGTGTCCTTGCCCCTCAGACAACTCTGAGGCCACCTCTATGGGACAGTAGGTTGACACAGTGTAGGTATGGACTGAGTTTTCTAGAGGCAGAGCCCAAGATGGGGATGTCACTGGTAGGTAGAAAGTCCAGCAGTAAAAGGAGGAGCTGCTGGAGCCCAGCCCGGCTCATGGGCCAGCTGCCCTTGGCACCAGAGGCAGTGGATTGCTGTTCTGATGGAGAAGCAAGCACTCTTCTCTTTGCTTTATAAAAACTAAGGAAAAGTTTAATTTAACTAAAAAACAGCAGTTCAAAGCATTCTGCCAACTAGTTTGCAATGGTTTACACTTCAGTGGCCCTGGTATTCTGGAAATCATGACCTTGGTTAATCAAGTCTGCTGTTGGCTTGGAAACCAAGAAGCCAGACTCGGTTTGTCTTGGTTATAGTAGGTCAAAGAATTGTTGAGCATGGTTGGTGAGTTTGCTTTGTTTTGTTTTTGTGTGGTGTATAAGTCATCGTGTTCACGTGGGCTTCTCTGTGTGTGGGGCACTTGTGGAGCCCGAGTTGATATTGGTGTCTTTCTTGAGTCCCCTCCACCTTATTGGGCTGAGCAAGGTCTCTCACTTAGTCCATTGCCAGTTCCCAGCCGTGATCTCATTTCTCCCTCCACGCCTTCCCCGGCTTCATCCCTCCCCTTCTCTGTCTGTCTCCCCACAGTTGCTCTTCTAGTTGGTTCTTGCAAGGGAGGCAAGAGCTCCACCTCAGCTGGCACCATCTTGTCCTTATTTGGTGTTGAGTAGATTCGTGTGTGGCCATTTCTTCCCATTCGTGTCCATTTGACTCCTTGTTTTCTTCTGCTCATACTAGGGTGTTTTTTTTTTGTTTGTTTTTTGTTTTTTGTTTTTTGTTTTTCCAGACAGTATTTCTCTGTGTAACAGCTCTGGCTATCCTGGAACTCACTTTGTAGACCAGGCTGGTCTCGAACACACAGAGATCTTCCTGCCTCTGCCTCCGGAGTGCTGGGGTTAAAGGAGAGCGCCACCACTGCCCAGCTCAAAATAAAACAAATTTAAAAACATGTTGAGGTATGTGTGGTGTGTTGGTGTCATTGCGCTTACCCCTCTTGTTTTCTTACTCCTTTATGTCAAAGTGTCTGTCTATTTCACCGTGCAAGGATGTGGGAAAAAGTGACATCTCATGTGATAACTGGAGAGCTCTAATGTAGTGCCACCCTTAGGAGGAATGTCTTGCTGGGGTCTCACTGTAGCTCTGGGGCATGGCAGAGATCAGCAGCTTGGAAGTTACCTTGTCAGGCTTGGAGGCCGCATTTTAGCGCCATCTGGTGGAGGAGGGGTGTGTGTCCGGGCTAGTCAGTTCAGCTCCCTTGAGCAAACACCTCCTGAACCTACTGGTTCCTGCCCCTCCCCTGCATCCTTGCTCTTCTCTTACAGAGTCTTCTCTTACAGACTCTGAAGCAGGGAGCATGTGCTCCTTGCCTGTCTCAGAATTGTGCTCTGTCTGAGAGTCATGCATGGTGCGGAAGGTCATCGTTTCCCTGCTCTGTAGTGTCATCTTGTGTGGCAGAAAGATGTGTGTATTCTACAGGGTCCTAGGAGGCGGAACACTTAACAGTCTGTCCTGTATGTTGGGTCCTGGATATGGATCCTGGTGAGACCATGCAGAACCATGTCTCTTATGTTCCAGTTCTTAGAGGAACAGTCCATGGGCAGGGTCATGACTGTCACACACTGTGTCCAGGGCCATGAAGTCTCATTACAGGCTGCTCCCCTCTAGTGGGTAAAGTAGGCTAAGCTCTTTCAGGCTAGGAAGGGCAGCATTTTGTGGTGAGCTGAGAGGAGCATAAATATTTGTAGTTATGTTTTTTTTTGGATTGAAATACACTTTAATGAGTTCCTCAGCAACTGCAGTTTGTAATCTGCAGCTGTGTGGCATCAGACTTTGCTTCCTGCTCCACAGGCTTCAGATGCCACTGTACTACCAATTCCCCAGTGCTCTTGAGGCACGTGCTAGACATGGTCTCTTCTGTGGGAAGTCCTTGTGGCAGCTTCAGGGGCTGGATGCGTATCAAGTGTTTGACCACTTTCAACTTGGCGTTCACTGAAGGGATGTTCTTGTGAATTTGAGGGCTGTGTGCCTTCAGAAGTCCAAGCATCTTGATAGTTTCTTTTTCCCAGTATGGGCACCTTTTTGTGCCTTTTATTCTTGAAACAATGTGCAGTTTATGAGGGTGCTAGAGGTCCTCACCATATTTTTCATGATCTTCAGGTCTTGGCTGAAACACTTTATCTGGAATTCTTGATCTGGTAAATGTGTGACGAATCCAATCTATACCAATGAGAGATTCCACACCTTTATTCACTGTCTGCAGTCTGCCTGGAGGCCTCTGAAATACTGAGTGCAAAATGCCAGCCATAAGTGTAGTAATTCTTCTCTTTAGAGGCTGCGACCGCTCTGTCCAGTCTGAACATCCCTGCAACTGGAAGGACTGTAGTTATGTTGGATTTGTTGTTGTTACATGTGTGAGCACAGGTGTGCTTGTGCTTGGCATGTGTGTAGAGGTCAGAGGACATCTTGTGGGAGTTGGTTCTCCTTCCACTGTGGGTTTGGGGATCACACTCAGGCCATCAGGTTTGCAGAGCAAGTATTTTGCCCAACATGGAGATTCTCTTCTCCCAGTTCCCTTCCTGACAGGCACCTTGACCTTATGTCAGCCCTGGTGGTTTCTGTCAGGCCTAATACTAGTGAGGGCCATGGGCCGTCACACAGCCACATGTGGACTGTTTGGTTAGGGCAGAAGTGTGAGCAGCCAGGCCCCAGCATTGGTGAGCTTGGTAGAGTCAGCCGCTTGTGCAGGGTTGGGAAAGACCTTGGTGTCCTCGGCCCTTTCGTTTGTTCATTCGTGTTCTCTCTCTCTCTCTCTCTCTCTCTCTCTCTCTCTCTCTCTCTCTCTCTCTCTCTCTCTCTCTCTCTCCATCCATCCACCCATCTGTCCATCTGTTTGTTTATTTTGGTTTTTCAGGGCAGGGTTTCTCTGTGTTAAGAGTCTTGGCTGTCCTGGAACTTGCTTGTAGACCAGGCTGACCTTGAACTCGAGATCTGCCTGCCGCTGCCTCCTGAATGCTGGAATTAAAGGTGTGTGCCATCACTGCCTGCTTTGTTTTTTAATTTAATTTAATTTTATATGCATTGGTGTATTGCCCAAATCCCTATCTGTGTGAAGATGTCAGATCCCCTGGAACTGTAGTTACAAACAATTATGATTTGCTATGTGGCTGCTGGGAATTGAACCCAGATCCTCTGGAAGGGCAGCCAGTGCCCTTAACCTCTGAGCCTTCTCTCCAGCCCCCTTTTGTTCGGGTGTGTGTGTGTGTGTGTGTGTGTGTGTGTGTGTGTGTGTGTGTGTGTGTGTGTGTGTCCATACACAGGTGTGCCTGCATGGATTTATGTGCACCATGTGCATGCATGTGCCCCTGGAGGTCAGAGGGCATTCAATCCCCTGGAGCTGGAGTTAGTCGGCCATTATGAACTAACCCATGTGGGTACTGGGAATTGAACTAGTGTCCTGCTGTAGAAGTAGATTCTCTTAAATGCTGAACTGTTCCTTCAGCCCTTAAGTCCTTCTCACCCTCTTTGTGAGACAGGATCTTAGTTTGTAGCTCTAACTGACCTAGAACTCACATTGATCTACCCACCTCTGTCTTCTGAGAGCTTCACTTGATTGTTTTGAGAGACAGGCGCTAATTGGACCTGGAACTCATTGACAAGACTAGCTGGCCAACGAGCTCCAGGAATCTTCCTATCCTGCCTCTCCAGCCTTAGGATTACAGGTGTGCACTACCATGCTTAGTTCCCCCTCCCAGGGCTTCTCTGGGTATCCCTGGCTGCCCTGGAACTCAAGAGATCTTCCTGCCTCTGCCTCCTCCTGAGCACTGGGATTAAAGGTGTGTGCCTTCAATGCCTGGTTTGTTTTTGTTTTTGAGACAAGGTCTCATGTAGCTCTGGCTATCCTGGGATTCACTAAGTAGACCAGAATAGACTTGAACTCACAGAAATCCTCCTGGCTCATGCCTAGATTTTTATGTAGGTACTAGGAATCTGAATTCATGTTCTCATGCTTTCATGGTATTTGCTGACTGAGCCATCTCCCTAGCCTCCCTCAGGCCTTTTCTGAGTTACTTTTCTTTTTTGGGGGATGGGGTTCAATACAGGGCTTCTTTGTGTAGCCCCGAATGTCCTGGAACTCACTCTGAAGACCAGACTGGCCTTGAACTCAGAGATTCACCTACCTGTGCCTCCCCAGTGCTGGGATTAAAGATTGCACCACCACTGCCCCTGACTCAAGAGCAGTTTTTACCCTGTGTTCTTTCTGGCCTTTCAGCCTCTGCTGGCACATGTTTAGAACTGGTCTTTTCTCACTGGGAGTCACACTTGCATAGTTCCTTCTGTCCTTTTCTGTGTTGGCCCAGGACACAGAATGGGTAGTGTCCTGGGGTCTTGTCACTATCCAACATCAGGCTTTTGGACAGTGGGTTCTTTAGTTTCCTTTATGCATAGTTTGTGTGGCTAGTAGCATGCTAGATTTGGTCTTCATGAGTTGGGGATTTGGTGTGTGTGTGTGTGTGTGTGTGTGTGTGTGTGTGTGTGTGTAAGGAGAGCAGGAAAGGGGCAGGTAGTCTTGGAATGTCTTGTACTGGCCTCGGGGCATGGCGTGCTGGAATTGGCTCCTCTTTAATGCAACACAGGAAAGGGATGTGAAGTTGACTTGGCTGGCCCTGGCTTACTTCCTAGAAGAGGTGCCATGGCCTCTGTCCTACACCTGGTTGGTGGTGCCATGGAGCGTGGCCAGGTTAGACAGGAGATTCTGTTGCTGGTACTATACAAGGAGATTATTTAGGACCAGCGGGATGACTCAGCCAGTATAGGCACTTGCCACCAAGCCTGATGACCAGAGTGTGAGCCCCAAACATGCATGGTGGAGGACCAGCTCCCACAGTTGTCATCTTATTTCTACATGTGTGTTGTGCTCACATGTGCATCACGTGCACAATGAGCAAATAGGGTAAGAAAAAGCAACGTGTTTGTCTGGACGCCATTCTAGGTTCTCAGAACCCTCGTGCATCTGTCTCTGGTCCTTGCAGTCTTTCTCAGCTTGGACTAGGCAGAGGCAGCCCTGCCCCTCAGAGGTCCAGGCCTTTCCTGGGGACACCTGCTCCTCCTGGCTCCTTTTGGGGGGTCTCTCTACCTGTTTCTTCAGTACCCGGTGACCACCCCTTCCTGTGGTTCTCCCAACACCTATCCTGGTCTCTAGCTGCCCTGACTCCTCCTGCTGGCGTCTGTGGGGAGGACTTCCTGTTCTGGTTGTATATACCTTACTGTCCACCCCCACCCCACCCCTTTTGAGACAAGCTCTTACTGTGTAGCTCTGACTGTCCAGGAGTTACTGTGTAGATCAGGCTGGCCTTGAACACACAGAGCTCTGCCCCCCTCTGCTTCCCGAGTGGTGAGATGAAGGTGTGTGACAGGAGGCCTGGCATCTTAATGCCTCCTTGGTCTCTCTGTCGCCCCACACCCCACTCCCTCACCAGCCCCTTGGCCTCTTACTGGTTGGCAATGTTGCTGCTGTTTGAGGCTGCCCCAAACTGGCTAAGTCTTCTGGAGCCAGGCTTAGGCTATGAGCTTTTTAGGGGTGTGTCCTTTTTTGCACAGTGGGTGCTAGCTGCAGACCTCACCACCTCTCTTAGTGTTGGGAGAGCGAGGTGTGTAGACAGCCAGGCTGCAAAAGGACCCGACCGAGGGGACACTGGTAGTTGTGAGGGTGTAAGGGCGCGCTGTACCTGTGTTCCAGTGTCTGTGCCTTGGGGGTTTTAGTGGTCATCTGTAATTTTTGGGGGGCTTTTGCCTGCATGTCTGTGTGAGGGTGTCAGAACAGAAATTACAGACAGTTGTGAACTGCCATGTGGGTGCTGGCAATTGAACCCCGGTCGGTCAGTGCTCTTTAACCTCTGAGCAATCTTTCCAGCCCCTATTTATTTATTTTTGGGTGGGGGGCTTTCGGGCAGGGTTTCTCTGTGGCTTTGGAGGCTTTCCTGGAAATAGCTCTTTTTTTTTTTTTTTTTTTTTTTGGTTTTTCGAGACAGGGTTTCATCTGTGGCTTTGGAGGCTGTCCTGGAACTAGCTCTTGTAGACCAGGCTGGCCTGGAACTCACAGAGATCCGCCTGCCTCTGCCTCCCAAGTGCCGGGATTAAAGGCGTGAGCCACCAACACCCGGCTGGAAATAGCTCTTGTAAACCAGGCTGGTCTCGAAGTCACAGAGATCCACCTGCCTCTGCCTCCCGAGTGCTGGGATTAAAGGCGTGAGCCATCCGGCTCAGCCCCTAATTTTTAAGTTGAAAACAGGTGTACACCTGTAAACTCGGTACTCAGGATGCTGGATCTGGAAGAGAGTTTGAATCAATCCTAGGCTACAAGAGTAATACCTTGCTTCAAAAAGGGGGACAGAGAATTTGAGAAAATGTGTTTCACTAGATCTGTTCCCAGAGTAAATGTCCACCCTCCACAGGCCCAGGCCACTTGTTTCTCCCAGGGAGCTGGTTCCTGGGTTGTTGCTCTGGTTCAGTGCTGCCCTCTGGTGGACATGGCCTGCTCTGCAGCTATGGAGTCTGGAATAAAGCTGTTGTTCCTTAGAACTAACTCCAGGTGCCTGGGAAGAGCATGTATGTGGAGGGAACTCCTGAGCCTCACCATTGGTGATTCCAAGCCTTGTCAAAGGCTTACCTGCGTGTGGTTCCCCGGGTATACCCTGCACTGGAGCAGTAAGGACACAAACACAGTGCTGGCTGCCAACTGCTTCCCGAAGGACTCTGATCAAGGGCTGTGAGCACAGCTGTTGTGCTTCATGTAGGTACAATACTCGGCAGGGACCATTTGGGAGGAGACGTGAAGTGTTGGGGGCCCTGCCTGAAGCCAGGGCTATAGGCACCTGCATTGGGGACAGTGGCTGATTAGAAGCTTGGTGCTGTCATGCCACTGTCCAGGGGCCTGCTGAGCTCAGGCAGAGACAGATGTGCCTGCCCGTTGTGTTGCTGGGGCCCTGAGTGTAGGGGCCCTATTCTGAGCTGGCGTTTGTAACCCATTTTTGGTGTACAGCAAGGAAGTGGGGGGTATGGAAACCGAATCCTGCCTTGTTCTGAGCCTGGAGAAAAGCTTAGTCTTCTGTATTGACGGGAAAAACAGACTGGAGGAAGAGCAGGCCCTTGGCTCTTGCCTGGGTTAGAGGGAGTGGGGCTTTGAGCGGGAGCGCCCACACACCGGGGTTCCTGCTCCGAGCACTTTACTGCCCTCGGGTGAGAGGTGAACCTGTTTTCTCCATCAGCTCTGTTTCTGCCAATAACCCTGATCTGGGCTGAGCCATCCGCCTCCCCAGTCAAGGGAGAATCTGTTCTCCAGGTTGGAGTGTGCATCCTCAGTGGCACCCACTCTGACCCAGGGGACAAGGTCAACCTACTGTTGCAGCTGTGGTGGGTGTGGAGGGTGCCTGGGGTCTGGGCCTCTAGGCATTTTGAGGGTTGGGGCCTCTCTCTATAGGTCCTTGCCCAGTGGGTCTGGCCTGAATGTGGTGGCCCTTATGATAGAGGCCTCTTAGCTATGTCATCTGTCTATACTGACATTACCCCAGTGGTGGCACTGCTCTCTTTACGCCTCTCCTGTGTTCCCTGCTCCTAGGTCTGAGCAGGTCTGAACGTAGTCTCCCTGCCAGATCTGGGGCCAGTGGCCCTGGGCCAGTGCAGCTGGTTTTACCATCAGTGTGGTGGTGTGGGTGAGTGGTAGCCAGCCCCATGGTTTGCCTCCCACTGCTCTTAGGAGCCTTTTCCTTTTGGCCTGGCACCCAGTTACCCACTGTCTGACTGCTAGAGAGCAGAGGGTGGTTCAGCCCTGGCGGCAGCAGCCCTAGGTAGGTTCCGTGGTGCAGGCTGCAGTGGTTGAGACCCTGAAGTGTGCTGAGATCTAGGACAGTTTCCATCCTGCGCTGAGGCTGTGGGCCAGGTTGGGGCTACTCAGAGATTTGGGGCGCATTGTGTTTCATACGGTGTTTGGATCTAGGGTCCAGCATTGGGAAAGTGGTTCTCCCCAAGTAGTTTACCAGGGGAAGAGGTCTGGACTGTGGGCTAGGTCCTCCTGAGAGTCAGAGGACTTCCAGGGACCCCCAAAGTAACTTTCCCCCTTTCTCTCCACAGGCAGGCCCCCCTGGTCCAAGGACAGAGGAGGAGGGCGCTCTGACCAGAGATGAGTATGAGGAAGACAGCTCTGATGAGGAGGTAGGACTGAGCCGAACGTGATTCCCTGCTATTGGAGATGAGAGTCCTCCCGCTGGGGCTGCGCCTCAAGCTAGCAGTGCACTGGGGTGTTCTCTGGCCTTGCTGCAGGGGCCCTGCTGTTTGTTAGACCCAACTTCTCATGAGGCGGCTGCGCTTGCCCCCTCCGAGTAGGCGGCCTGGCTCAGGCCCTCCTCCAATCTGGAAGAACAATTTGGGGGGCTGGAACAGATGACTGAAGCAGTACGCATGTGTCATTGTCAGGTTGGAGGAGAGGCTGCACGTGGCTTGGCAGTATCTTGTGTGTCTTGTGGGCACAGAGGGTCAGAGTTGCTCCCTTCGCCGTGGCGTAGCCTGTGTTGCCACTCAGAGTTGAGAGTGGCAGGCATGGATTGCCATGATTCGGTCCATACCTTGTCTGAGGTAGCCACAGTAGTACCAACGGCAGGCCTGGCATCTCTTTGTTCCCTTTTCTGGTTTCTTGGTGATGACTGCTGTGATACCTTCCTGACTTTTCTATGTAGGACAGGAATTTACACCATGAGAGGAACGCGTCATGCTAGGCTGGGGTTCCCGTGAGTCCCCGGGGAATGGAGGCACTGAGAGGGCTTGGACTGTGCCCAGGGTGCCAGCAGGATCTGGAAGCTCTGGAAAGCTGTGCACACAGAGGTGGTTGGCCTGGCAGCTTGTCCCTCCTTGGTGAGGCCTGGTCCCAGGGCTGAGCAGTGGCCACTGTATAGCTCAGAATGTGAGCCTGGGAGTCTCATGTTGGCTTTAGTGTGGGGCCTACAGGGATGGGTCCTCTTCTCAGGAGCTCTTCCTGCCTGCCTGTCAGGGGCTGTCCCTGAGGCCTCAGGGAGACACGCGCCCCCTCTCTGGCTGGGCTTCCTCCCCACCTTCAAGCTCTCTTGGCAGTGTCTACAGGAGCCTTGGCCGACAGCCCGATCCAGTCTCTGCTGCGTGTTCAGAGAACAGAGACAAAACAAAATAAATTGGTTTCCTGGCCGGAGCAGCGGGCGCACCGGCGAGGGGGGCCCGCACAGCACGGCTCCCTGCCTGTCTCCCCTCCCCCCAACGGGGGCCCTGGCTGTCGGCAGCTACATCCTGTCGGCCACTTTTTTAT